>NW_011495018.1:6257312-6303930 GCF_000754665.1 Bison bison bison | reverse complement strand
CAGTGGTCATGTATGGATGTGAGAGTTGGACTGTGAAGAAATCTGAGCACCGAAGAATTGATGCTTTTGAACTGTGGTGTTGGAGAAGACTCTTGAGAGTCCCTTGGACTGCAAGGAGATCCAACCAGTCCATTCTAAGGGAGATCAGCCTTGGGTGTTCATTGGAAGGATTGATGCTAAAGGTGAAACTCCAGTAGTTTGGCCACCTCATGTGAGGAGTTGACTCATTGGAAAAGACCCTGATGCTGGGAGGGATTGGGGGCAGGAGGAGAAGGGGACAACAGAGGATGAGATGGCTGGATGGCATCACCGACTCGATGGACATGAGTTTGGGTAAACTCCGGGAGTTGGTGATGGACGGGGAGGCCTGGTATGCTTTGATTCATGGGGTTGCAAAGAGTCAGACACGACTGAGTGACTGAACTGAACTGAACTGAACTATCTCTCATTTATATAAACTGTTCTCCCAACAGTAACTGGAGGAAGAAATGGCAACCCACTCTAGTATTCTTGCCTGGAAAATCCCATGGGCAAAGGAGCCTGAAAGGCTACAGTCCATGGGGTCACAAAGAGTCGGACACGACTGAGCGATTAACACACACTTCCCAACAGTAAATAAAGGAAAAGTTCCCCCAACTCATTTTATGAAGCAACATCGTGTTAATATCAAAACCCAGACAAGAAAAGGGAGAATACTGGTCAGTTTTACCCAGAAGTTTCCAGCCTAACACTCCTGCTAATCTTGTCCCCTTAGAGTTTATTCCACTTGCAGCCCAGCAGGATCTGAAGTGTATCAGAGTACGGCACCACCGCGCACTCTGGTCCTGGTCACCTCTCGGGCCTGTCCTCTGTCTTGCTAAGGGTACTCCTGCCCCCAGGCCTTTGCACTGGAAGTCCTTCCTCCAGGACCACTCTTCTGCCCACATTCACACGGCTCCCTCTCCACCTTCATTCAGCCTCTGCTCCAATGTCCTCTGACCGTTTTGCCTAAGATGGCAGTCACTCCCCCCTCCCTCACCCAGGTGACTTTCTACATCGTCAGTCACACTGCTGAGTGCTGCCGACACTGAACTGTGTCTCCTCCCATTCCCCCCACAAATTCATACTGAAGCCCTAACCCCCCTGAATGGTATTTGGCATCACAAATACCTTTGAAAGGTGATGAGATTTAGATGCAGTCATAAGGGTAGGTCCCCCATGAAGGCATTAGTGCCCTTATAAGAAGGACCGTAGAGATCATAAAAGCATCTTGATCAGATAGTGTTTATCTCAGGAATGCAAGAATAATTCAACATGAGAAAATCTGCTGATGTAACTGCTGTGAGCTGAATAATGCCCACCACCACCACCACCACCAAATATGTCCGTGTCCTCAGCCCTGGAACCTGCCACTTTCTGTGTCAAAAGAAATGTTGCAGGTGTGATTAAGTTAAAATGTGGAGCTTGGAATCTTATACTGGATTATCTGGGGTGGGCGGGGGGAGGCTGATACAATCACAAGGATCCTTATGAGAAAAGACAGCAGGGTCAGAGTAGGAGATATGAGAACAGAAACAAAGATGAGAGAGAGAGAGGAAGAGCGGGGAGAGGGGTTGAGGTTTGAAGATGCTAAACTGTTGGCTTTGAAGATGGAGGGGGGGGCCACGAGCCAAGGAATGGGTGCAGCCAGTAGAAGACGGAAAAGGAAAGAAAACGGCTTCTCCCCAGGAGCCCCCAGAAGGAATGGAGCTGGGCTGATAGCTGAATTTTAAGGCTTTGACATTCAGAATTGTAAGATAAAAAATGTGTTGTTTTAAGCTACTAAACTTGTAGTAATTAGGCTGAACAACAGTAGGGACTGAATACAGTAACTTACATTAGCAAATTAAAGAAAGAAAACCATCTCCATAGATTCTGAGAGTGCAGTCCACACCTGCCTATGACGTGGGCAGGACCGGCCTTCGGTGCTAGCGGCAAGTCCACGGCCGGACATTTGTTACGGAGCACAGTTCCCCTGTGCAACCGAGTGCAATGGGCAGCCTGGGACTCTTGATCCCGACATTTCCGGGCGGGAATCTTGGCTCACGATGCAGTGTGTAAATTTGGACAAGTGACACCATTTCCTGCACCACTTTTCTCACGTGTAAAGAATAAATCTGTATCAAAAGACAGCCTGGGGTCACATGAGGTGGCCCGAGCAGCACCCCTGGAAGGGAGCCTGTACTCAGTAAGTGCTCAGAGTAGCTTAGCTCCTGCCAGCTGCATGTCCTGGAACACTGCCCTGAGGGTTTAGGGCAGCGACCACACCACACTGTTGGCTTCACCGTCCATCCCCAGAACCACCAAAGGCCACACTGCCCAGCTTCCTGTTCCATCCAGGGTGGGAGGGGTCTGGACCTCAGGCTTGGGCTGAACCTCCTCCCTCTGCGTGTGAAGTCAGTTCTCTGTCCCACTGGATGAGGTCCCTCCAGAGCTCAAGCACCTCCTTAGGCTTCAGCTCACCTGCAAATGTGATTCCAGCCTCTTGTCTGGCATCAGCAAGACACATGGCTTTCCCCACCTCTCCCTTGTATGACTGTTTCCACATTCTCCAGCCTGCCTTTGAAGAGCCTAATGCCAAAAACAATCTAACAAGAGCAATAATAACATGCATGGGTTGGGGTCACAGCCCAGGGCAGGCCCTGCCCATCTGTTATTCATTAGCTCATGACAACCCTGCGGTGGAGCCACAGTGGAAACCAGATCACATGGGCTGAGTTAGCCCCTGGGTCACCTGGGTGACCCCCAGGCCAGAGCTCTTTCCGCCTTCACCACCACCCCCCAACTCCGCCCCGGTCTGGGTTTGCACAGCTCAGCAGCAAGTTCACTTTGAGCAGCAGCAAGTGGGACCTTAGGAAAGACTGTACTTGGGGCCTCCTGACAAGGCCAACTGCTCCCAAATGCCCAGAGCTCCACTGATGAATATCCACTGTTCAATGGGCCTAATTTTTGTGCTCAGAAAAATAAACCCAGAAAGTGCCTTCCTGCCATTCTCAACACATCTTTTAACTCCACTCTTCACCAATCAGTCGATTTTTACTGATTTTTCACTTGGAGGTTTTTAGAAACCCAGAAGATTGATTATAGGAAATCAAATCCACTCAGAGGAGCCGAGCCCTGTTTCATCACTGGCCAGGCTCATAATTGTTTCAACAATAACTGATTTTACCTGAATTAATTTGTACTTTTTCTGTAGAAAAAAAAGGTGAGACACAAACACTGAAAGTAGTCTTGACATTTACATACCATTGTTGGAAACTTTATTCCAAATTATTTCTTTGGTCCCAATGACCAGCCCGTTATCAGTAATGTGGTGCTGAAGGTGAAGCTGACCATGTCAACCATGTGCTTCTGAAAGTGGAAACTCCTGTGCAGTCTTGACTCTCTGAACCATCACCTTGCTCCCCTTTTCCGTGTACTCTCTGTCACCTGAAAAGTCACTCACTTTATGGGTGCAAGGATGTACTCATCTTGGATTTTTCTTCTTAAAAAAAAAAAAAACAGGGGAAAAAAAACACTGTTTCATTATAAAAGGTAACCACAGTCGAGAAAATCTGGAAAATGGAAAAAAAGAAAACAAAAACACCCATAATCTGAACCATAATGTGAATGTCCACGTGGCGGTCTCTGCAGATGTCCAGCTGAGGGCCGCCCGCGTGGTGACAGGCCACACCACTTCCAAGCAGGGAAGGCTTCCTATTTGGGGTGTGCACGAGTGTGTGTGTTTTTCCTCCTCTCTTCATTCTCGCTGTTGATGCTTCCTGCTATTCATTTTTTTGGTCTTGTTCTTCTGCGCTTCCTTCCAGGCAAAGTTCTTTAAGAGATGTTATCTGTCATTATATAAGCTCTCAGATTCCACACATATAAGAGGAAAAGACTAAAGAGCAAGTGGAAATTTCCCCTCTCCTTGAGGGAAGTTGGCCTCCGTGTGCACAGGGTTCACCACGGGGACCACACGCCTCCCCGTAGAGTCTCAGTGCTTTAAACAACTTGCTGAAAAGTCCTTCAGTGAAGCTTCCCCTGAGTTTGTGCAAATACAGCATTGTAGCCCAATACTTCAGGGTGAGCCCTGGTCAGGGGCCCTCAAACGTGAATTCGAGCCCTGATTGCGATCTTTCACAGGTGACTCACTGCGCAGAGCCACGTGTAAATGTGTGCCTCGCTGTCCCCATCTGTAAATGTGAGACATCTCTAAGGACCCCAGGGAGCTCCCAGCCACCGCAGTCCTCTCATGGGGGCTGTGACAGAGACACCCACCCCAGCTGGGCCCCGCCCTGGACTCCAGGACCCATGATCCCACGAGGACAAATGAAGCTTCAGCGTCTCATTCTGGGATCTGCCACGTGTCCAGTTCTGACATCCCTATCCCACTTTAGGAAACTAAAGTCCGGTTTACTTAGGTAGCAGGAACAAATGAGCTTCTGCTCAGAGCTGGGAAGCATCAGGATGTGCCGAGCAGTGGTCCTCATCCCCCGCAGAGCAGCCGGGGGAGGCAGGCAGGACAGCACTGTCCTAGTGCCTGCTCTTACCTGTGCCCTGGGCCCAGCCCATGAGCGGATCTGCCTGCTTCCCTGGACCCAGCCTGCACCTGTGACCTCCTAGTAGCCAACCCACACTTCCACTCCCACCTTTGACGGTGCCCTTCTTCCTTCGAGACTTAGACTTCTTCTCTGAGCCTGGGTCTGGAAGCCTGGGACCAAGATTTCTAGGAACTCACTCCTCCCAGACTCCCTGAGTCTGAGTTGCTCTCTCCTGCTGAGAATCCACCACTCCAGGCTAGGCCTCCCGAGCACCCCACAGCCTGGGAGCATTCCCCAACCACAGGGCATCTGCTTGGACCCTCTCTTTCTGAGCTATTTCTTCCACCACAGGAGCAGTGCCCCCAGCAGCTGCCATACCCTGCCCCTCTGGCCATTACTGAGCAGCCTAAGGGGCAACATTTGTCCTACGTTAGGATTGCCAGAAAAACACTGGATGCCCAGCTAATCTGAATTTCAGATAAACAATGAGTCATTTCTTATATAAGTATGCTGCCATGCAATATTTGGGTTTTCCAGGTGGTGCTAGTGGTAAAGAACTCACCTGTCAATGCAGGAGACATAAGAGACTTGGGTTCCATCCCTGGGGAAGACCCCTGGAGGAGGGCATGGCAACCCACTCCAGTATTCTCGCCTGGAGAATCCCATAGACAGAAGTGCTTGGTGGGCTACAGTCATGGAGTCACAAGAGTGGGAAATGACAGGCGACTTAGCACACATGCACACATGCGATATTTAGGTATCCTTTATCTTTGTTGGCTAAATCTGGCCACTGCACCCAAGCTAGACCAATCAAATTCTCTCTGGCAGGATTCTGAACCTAGAGTTCAGCAAGACTATAAGCTGATATCTTGGGGTGAGAGTGGGGCCGTTAGACCCCACCAGGTAGGAAGAGAAGAGAGGAGTTAGGTCTGCAAAGAGAAGGAAGGAAGCTGAAGGAGCTAAGAGCAGCCACCTTCTTCCGTGTCACGATGGAGACCTCTCCTGAGAACTGTCCCGTTCCTGGCGTCAGTGCCCTAGGATGCCCTGGTATCCTTATAATGAATGCCTCTTCAGTGAAGGGTCTCGGGCAGCATGTTTTAGGCACAACCTGTCCCCTGGAACCCGGGCAGACTAGCTGGTGCAAAAGATGCTCTGTCTGCTGCTTTCCACCCCAAACACCAAGACGGTCCCCTCCACGTCCCAGGCATTGCTCTAGACTCCTCCCTCCCCTCCCCGAACCCCTGCATCCAAGTTCCGTCTACTCCATCTCCCAAGTCTATGACAGCTCTGACTCCCCTCCATCCCAGTGCCTGCCAGTGCCCTGCTTCTGGCCGCCAGCACTTCTTGCCTGGATTAATACAATGCCTTCCTATTTTTCTTTCCTCTGGCATTCTCTACCCTCCAGCCAAAGCAAATGTCCTAAGACATAAGTCTGACTTGCTCCACAAAAGCTCCACGTGAAACTCTTCAGTGGTTTGCCCTCCAAAGGCAGAGACGTTTCTCGGTGACCTAACTTCCAATGAGTCATCCAGGGTCACCTCTTACCTTGTTGACTCCATACCCTTTAATGGGCTCTGGCTCCACTGACCAGCTCTCACATCCTCCTCCAGACTCTCCCTCACCTCAGGGCCGTTACAGCTGCTCCCCTCCCTACCCGTCTTCACCTGGCTTCCTCCCACCTTTGGGGCACCGGCTCATCATTCGCCTTGACTCCCTCTGCCCACCTCCTGTGCATGCATGCTAAGTTGCTTGAGTTGTGTCTATTGCCTCTTGGCAATGCCATGGACTGTGGTCCACCAGGCTCTTCTGTCTGTGGGATTCTCCAGGCAAGAATACTGGAGTGGGTTGCCATTTCCTTTTCCAGGGGATCTTCCCAACCCAGGGATGGAACTCGCATCTCCTGCATTGGCAGGTGGGTCCTTCACCACTATCACCGTCTGGGAAGCCCTCACCCACCCCTAGCAGGTGTGATAAGTTCTTCCCTGGTCTTGTGCTTACTGCCTCCTCTGGTCCCTGGACCACCAGCAACATGGGAGTGGCACCAGGGAACATGTAAGAAATGAAAATTCCCAAGAGTCCCCCTGCCTCAGACTTCCTGAAAAAGAAACCCTGGGCGGGACCCAGCAATCAGTGTTCCAACTAGTTCTCCAGGTGGGTCTGATGCTCACCAGCATTTGAGAACCACTGCTACATGATGACTGAATATTTATGTGTCGGAAATAGTTTGAAAGCCTTGAGGGGATTAGAAAAGCCATAGCATCTTCACCAGCAGATACAGTAGCTGGCACATGACAGTCTTGGTAAATGTCTGTGGATGGAAGGAAAGGGAAGAAAGGGGGAAGCTAGGAGGAGGGGCGGGAGGAAAGCGGGCAGGCAGCCACACTTGCCAAGAGCGCACTCGGTCTTCCTGACCCTCCAAGCGTTTCTAGACACAGCCGCCCCCATTTCCTCATTTCCCTGGCTCTCCCCCTGTGTGCTCCAAGTCTGGCCATAGAGACCGTGCAGGACTCAGGCTCTGGGCACCTGTCACCACGAGTACAGAGGGGCCGCAGGACTCACTCAGCTACCAGTAGGCTCCACAGTTCTTGCATGCAGTCGGGTGCTTGAGGAGGCCCAAGGAGCTCTGGGTTGACACAGATGGCCAGAGATGGCACTGCTTGTCAGCAGGAAGGGGCGATGGCTCTGTTGCTCCCACCCTCTAAGGAAGCATGAGACCATATCTTTTGGCCACACCTTCCATCTGAGACAGGATGAGGGGCTCTGAGGCGAGTCCCTTTTTGTTCTCAGTGGCACATGCTGACCACAGTCCCTGATGGCTCATGGAATCCTTGATATCCTGTTTCCAGTCTCCACTCCCCAGGCCTGCTTCTGAGTCAACGAATCTCTAGTTGCCAGGCCTGAGCCGTCACCAGCATGACCAAATGGAGTGGGCAGAGGTCAGCAGGAAAACCCAAGAAATGAGTCATCCATGGGGGGTGGGGGCAATGTCCTCTGATGCAGAAGCTTCTGGAAGGGATCTCTGCCTGCCTGCTACCAGCACCCCTCTCACATAATGAGAAGGCAGTGAGGGCACATGCTCAAGCCTGTGTTCCCAAAGAGAGGAGCTGGGAGGACATGGGGGACATTGTCTGCTACCGAGTGTCAGCCAATGGGCCCTTTTGCAGAGGAAACTGCAACCATCTTCAAACTGGTAGATAAGACAGCCTGGTCCAGCCATAGCCACAGCCTTCCTCATACCCCGAAAAGTGAGACCCTCACTGCTGAACTCCAGCTTGGGGACATGGGGGGAAGGAGAAGGGATCCTTCAAAACGAAGAGGCTCCCTCCCACTTTCCCCTGTGTTGTTCACAATAATCTCACACTTGAAAAGCTCTCCACCGATTTCAAAGCCTGTATCTCACCTAATCTTCACCAATATCCCAGGAAGACAGAAGCTTTCAATACATCCTGTAGTAGATGAGAAAACCTGGGCTCAGAGAGATGAGGGCACTGGATGAGGAAGGAAAGGAGCAGAGAAGGGAACTTCTCTTCAGACGCACAGGCCAAGTCTCATCCCCCTGCCCAAGGCCTTCACTCCATCTGACCAGGGCAACACTAACAAAGCAAACAATCAGAAAAGCCTGTATAGAGAAGGCACTGATGGAGCTGGTCCAAGTAGAGAGAAGGCTCCAGAGGCTTTCTTAAGCGTCAACAACCTTCTCGGCACGTGGGAAAGAGGCAGGAAGGATCTAGACGCAGGACTGCTCTTTGGGCATCTTCTGGGTGGTTTCATGCTGCCTGCCCACCCAAAGGTTTATGCAGGGAAATGCATTCTCCTCTCTTCCCCTAGTCCGCCTCTCCCCCAAACCCAAGCAGGCCACTGATCTCAGGGGAGCCCCTCTACAGGCTGGTCAGTAACTCAGGATCTGTAGCCCTCATTTGATAAGGTGAGCTGAGCCAATGCAATTCCTTTCTCAAACAGTCAGCATGAGAAAACTAAGAGATGGGGCGGTTGGCTGTGGAGATGAATTGTGAGTTTGTGTAGAGGGGGCTGGGGAAGTTGTGATGGGTCATGTGTGGCTGGTGATGGAATGGAGACTGGGAACCCAGGGGAGGGAAGAGAGAGATCTGAGCAGATGCAAAAAGAGATGGAGGGGTGTCCTGGGAAAAGCCACATGACTGTCCCATCACTGTCCCCACTCTGGTGAGAACCGCTCAGCCTGGAGACCCAGGCTCCTCAGCCTTCCATGCTGCCGTCCAACAGACGTCCCTTTCCTAAGGCCGCTGCGGGTGAGTCGAATTCCTATTTGAATTATTTATAATCAAAGAAAAGGAAGCACTCACTGCTAAACCACCACTTTCAATCTCTGTGTAAACCAAAAATCACAAATAATCAAGAACTTGAAACCAGGCTGCCAGTGACACCCCAGGATCCCAGTCACAGTCCTCACGGCGATGGCCTTTGATTTGAAGAGCTCAAGAGGACAAGACACACACTTCCATCTTTAAACACAAACCAGTCTGTTTCTAAATACAACCCCATGGAAAAACCTGGAAACCTCCTGGAATCTCATTAGCATTTCAAGGAAGGATTACATGAAGCATTGTCTATGAAAAAATACAAAGGCTTGATTTTATAAATGTGAGATGCTGAATATCCCCCAACCCTGGCCATTTCTATCTGGGTCTTTCTTGAAATGTGCAAATAACAAAAGCCTAGCTGATGACCTGAGCCCCTGAGAACAAATGCTGAAGAACACAATATATCTGCCAAATGCAAAAGCAATTTTGTTTTAGCTTTCTTGCTTGGCCAGAGGAGTTGGCATGTGTAACTGTTGATTCAATTTGGCTCTCTTGTTAAAACATAAAACTTGGAAAAATTAAACATATTTGTGAAATCTAAGCATACTTTTATCTATTAATATCCATATCCTAATTTTTTTAATTTAATTTTCAGTTAAAAATAACAGCTGATGTTTATTATGTGCTTATATGTGCAAGGAGCTTTTAGCAAATAATCATCTTTAATCTTCACAGTAACCCTATGGGACAAGTATATTATTACAGATATGAGAATAATTACTACACAGGGACCTCGCAGGAACTTGCCCAGGACGCACAGCCAGGAAGTGGCAACGCCAGGCCTCCACCTCAGAGGCCCAGTCTCTCTCAACCTTTCAGCCATCTCACCCCAGGGGAGGTTAGCTAAGGAAACAGATGATTGCTTGTTTGTTTGAGGTACAGACAGGGAAGATAATTCAGGAATTTGTAATTGCTCATCCCTGCTGGGGGATATTAGCTAGACATTAGCCATGACATGTGAATCATGACACTTGTTTCCGGCTGAGTTATTACCTATGCACAATGGCACTCACCAGCTTGCCCGCTTGCTTTAGAAAATACTGGAAAAAGCCGGTCCTCGCTGCTTCCAGCTGCTCCCCACTGTCAATGACTCAACCAGAAATCCAGGGATCCCCCTCCCCATCCTGCACTGTTAGTGGGCAATCCCTGGCTTCAGTCCTACATCTGTAGGGTGAGTTGTGGCCCTGACACATTTTTTAGGGAGGCTGACGTATAAAAGGCAACTATTCAGACACCTTCCAGGAAATCCTGACTGTGCATCCTTGGGGCAACAGCAGATGCTCAGCAATCCTTGACGAAATGCGTCCTGAGGGTCTTCAGGGTCCTCTTGCCTTTGCTCTGGACAGGGCCCCAGGGCAGGAACTGGCCTCTGGGAGCCCTCTTTGTCCCTACTCTGGATGCTCGGTGGGATGCCTAGGCCATGCATTCAGGGACTGTCCTGGCCACTCCACTCCCAAGAGGGAACTGGACAGATGCCTAGTGAGATCCAGCAGGAAAAGACCTGCCCACGTGCTGCCCCTCCTGCTGGGCCAGTCATTGCCTGTCTTCCTTGCTTCAACTTCCTTATTTGTCCAAATGGGTGGCGGTGGCCTCAGGGAGGAGAAGGGGGTTCAGCTGTGACTCAGTGAGACAGAGACACTTACTCTTGGGATGGGATCCAGGGGAAACCCAGGGCCCACCTCCTGACAGATCCTTCACCAATATTTCTATCTCATTTCTGGGGATATACAAAGCTTTCACTCTCATCAGACTTCCCCGACTGCTCAGCAGGTAAAGAATCTGCCTGCAATGCAGGAGACGTGGGTTCAATCCCTGGGTCGGGAAGATACCCTGGAGGAGGAAATGGCAACCCACTCCAGTATTCCTGTTTGTAATTTGGATTAAAAATTGTCATTCTTGTGCTTTAAAATACAGGAGAGGAACCACTTTTCAATTACTTAAAAAAAAAGAAAAAAATCTCAACTACCAATACATCCCTCCCCACTCTGTGTACTACTCTGGACATATTTCCTTACTCCCCAGACACCACCTGGCACTTTTCTGCCCTTTCTCACTCTGCTGCCTCCTGTCTGCCCTTTAGGAGTCAACCTGAAACCCCTTGTGAAGCCCCCGCCTCTGGAAGCCTCTCTAGAATTCATGCACCCTCCTGTGTGCTCCCCGCAGGGCACTGCATTACTCTGACTGTATTGATATGTGACCCACTCAGTCATTCATCGAACACATGCTGAGGGCTGACTCTTTGCCCACAAGATGCTCAATGGAGGACCAGAGAAGACCTATGGCATCTCAGGTGGGTAGAGGGCACAGGTGAAAACCTAACTGAATAAGCTACCTGTATCCCCAAACTCTCTCCATCCAGTTTATACTCCTGTTTATATGTCTAAGTTATCGATGTACAGAACTGCATTCCTTTTAAAAGAAAACTAACACTGTTGCTCTTTCCATGGAATTCCTATCAAAATACACCACATGAATGTGGTACGAATGAGACTTTCGAGTGAAGTGTGATTGCTAAAGGGCGCACGGAGGATTCCATCTCTCTGAATCTGTGTTTCCTGGGCCCGTGCTCTCACCTGGTGCTCCAATACACAGGCAAGGTATGAAGGGCTCCCTTGGGCAGAAAGGGGACAGAAAGAGGTTGGGATAACTTCTCACATGTGAGTGCTGCCTGGGGTAAGGCAGTAAAATAATTTGAATAAAAGTACCACCACTCCCCGGGCTTTCCAAGTTGCTCTGGTGGTAAAGAACCCACCTGCCAATGCAGAAGCCATAAGAGATAGGGGATCAATCCCTGGGTCGAGTAGATCCTCTGTAGGAGGGCATGGTAACCCACTCCAGTATTCTTGCCTGCAGAATCCCATGGATAGTCCATGGGGTCACAAAGAGTCAAACATGACTGAAGTGACTGAGCGCACACACACACACACACACACACACATTGTGTGGGTTAAAAAATGAAAAGATGGATTTAATTCATTTATCTGGCTTCACTGGTGGCTCAGTCAGTAAAAAATCCACCTGCAAGGCAGGAGACCGCCTATACAGGAGACCCAGGTTCAAAAACTGAGTCAGGAAGACGCCCTGGAGAAGGAAATGACAACCTACTCCAGGGTTCTTGCCTGGAAATCCCATGGACAGAGGAGGTCATAAGATTCGGACACAACTTAGTGACTAAACCGCCACCAGTTCATTCATCTACCAATGAATCGCCTACTGTATGAGTTCTGTATTGGGGAGTTTATTGGCCCTGAGGGGTCTTTGTATCTGAGGACATTCTTAGACTCTCCTGGTGCTCTAAAACTCAACTCCTAGAATCCCAACAGACACCTAACTAGGAGTAGGAAAAGATACTCCTTCTAACTGAGCACCTTTGTAGAATTTTCCCCCCTTACAATGAAATACATTCAAGAATGACGAGATGTCACTAGACTCCTGTTTTCTGACATCTCTCCGAAAATCCAAACCCTGGTCCACATCTCTGTGTCTATCTAAACAGGTAATTATACTTTGGGTATTAAAGTCTTCTATCTCTGACCTACCCAGTGCACAAAAAACAGTTTAACCTTTAAACCAAGTCATGTACACCATTTTACTCCTCGAAAGATGAATTTATGTTATTCCGTCAAATCAGTATCAACCTGACCTTTAAACACATCAGTGTTTCTTGGAAAAATATTATGGCTGGGATGCCGACCGAGGTAAACAATATTAGCTGCTCCTACCCAGCACCGAGCCATGCTGCGCAGAGGCCTATCAGAATAAGGGGGCGGAAGGCAGCGGGGCCCAGAGCTCTACTGACAAACTCCACGGGATATGAAGAACAATGCAAATGCACCAGAGTTGGCAGATATATTTCTGTATTACTGTTCCAGAGACAGCAGCTAAGGTGAATCATTTCCCACCACCCACCACTCCAAATTATTTCAAATTCTGAAGGGACCCTATTTATTTCATTGGTAGCTAGCAATTTACTTAGCTGAAGATCATTATATTTATGTGTCTGTGAAATTCTCACAATAATTACACATTTGAGCTGTCTCCAATGTGCTATCCGTAGCCTCATTAGTCATATCCTTGGAAGGATATTATCATATTTTGTAGCAACCTTCGCAACGTACATCTAAAGCGCCCAACTGGATGTGAACTTTGATTCTCGTGGTTTTCTTACATATCTGATTTATCTAACAGCAGGACAGCCTGCATTTACAAGTAAATGCTTACAGGACGTGAGGAAATTATCTTAATTTCTCTTTTCTCTAGATCGCTTCAGTACGGCAGCCCTGGAAGATATTGTATTGGGCAGCAGGGAGAACAAAACTAGCTGAGACCTAAAATTACTTGAGGAGCTTACCAGAAAGTTCCATAATGGGAAATATTTATAATCCAGTAAGCTTCTTTCCCAACCATAAAGTCCTTGAAGGGTAAGGGGGAAGTAGTGGAAATTTCTGGTATTCTCAGGCAAGTGTCCCCAGGTTGAAGTCTCAGGACAACCTTTGTGAGGCTGCTCAGTTCATCTAAAAGGTCTATTTTGTTGTTTTAAAGCCAGAGATTATTAGAGAGAACCGACCGCCTGGTGGTTTTGCCCATTTCTGCCTTCTGCGCGTTTATTTCAGAAGAATCCATTATTACTATAAACAGAATGATTCTCAGAACATCTCTAACCCTGATAGCAAATAACCATGATAGAAGAGCAATTCCCCTTCTGAGCAATGATTCTAAGAGAAGATGGCAATTCATGCCCCAGAGCACACTGTAGGACCATTGATGGGATGAGGAGGGGGGTGGGTTCTAGGACACATGCCATGATTTACCAGGGCACATATGTGTGTGATCATCGCATTTACCATCTTGCCCCCTCCCCCGGAGATGGTAAACCCCATGGGCATACAGGCTGTATCTACATATGCTCCCCTTCACATCCTCAACACCTAGGACAGGGCCTAGCACACAGTAGGGGCTTGATAAATATTTATAAGAAATTAAGACATGACTGAGGGCGTTAATCCGGACCAGGTATATATATGCCTTTCATCTTCCGAAGCGTAGTATGACCACCTGATATTCAAACGGAATGAGGCTGAGAAGCCATGTGACTTTCTCACACATGTCTGAAGCCAGAGTCTCCAGACCATCATGCTCCGTCACATTCCATTTATTAAACAGTGATTTAATGAGCACCAACTACATGCTAGGAACTACGCTAGGAACAAGTCACACAGAGCTTCTTGTCTAATGGGAAAACAGACCTTAGCCAGAGCTCCCAAAAAAGGAGATTCCCAGAGTAGGAAAAACAGTCATCCAATGAGTACACAGTACAGCCAGGAGAATGTGCTGCCTGCCACGCCTGCTGTGTGACAGTGTAGCCGGAGCTTGGTGGCCTAGGAGGTGACTTTGAGGGACAATTGAAATGCTGTATTTCTTGGTTGTGATGATGGTTTCATGACTATACGTTTTCATGGCTATAAGTATATATCACCAAAGTGTACACTTAAAAGGAGTGAATTTTACTTAATGAAAGTTGTTGTTGTCATTCAGTCACTAAGTCGTGTCCGATTCTTTGTGACCCCACGGGCTGCAGCAAGCCAGGCTTCCCTATCTTCTACTATCTCCTAGAGTTAGCTCAAACGCATGTCCATTGTCAGTGATGCCGTCCAACAATCTCATCCTCTGTTGTCCCCTTCTCCTCCTGCCTTCAATCTTTCCCAGCATCAGGGTCTTTTCCAATGAGTCGGCTCTTTACATCAGGTGGCCAAAGTATTGGAGCTTCAGCTTCAGCATTGGTCCTCTCAATGAACATTCAGGATTGATTTCCTTTAGGACTGACTAGCTTGATCTCCTTGCAGTCCAAGGGACTCCCAAGAGTCTTCTCCAGCACCACAGTTCGAAAGCATCGTTCTTCAGTGCTCAGCCTTCTTTATTGGTCCAGCTCTCACATCCATACGTGACTCCTGGAAAGACCACAGTTTTGACTATACGGACCTTTGCCAGCAAAATGATGTCTCTTCTTTTAATACACTGTCTATGTTTGTCATAGCTCTTCTTCCAAGGAGCAAGTGTCTTTTAATTTCATGGGTGCAGTCACTATTCATAGTGATTTTGGAGTTCAAGAAAATAAAATCTGCCACTGTTTCCATTTTTTCCCCCATCTATTTGCCATGAAGTGATGGGACTGGATGCCATGATCTGTTTTTTAAATGTTGAGTTTCCAGCCAGTCTTTTTACTCTCCTCTTTCACTTTCATCAAGACGCTCTTTAGTTCCTCTTTGCTTTCTGCCAATAGAGTGATATCATCTGCATATCTGAGATTGTTGATATTTCTCCCAGCAATCTTGATTCTAGCTGGTGATTCATCCAGCCCGGCATTTCTCATGGTGTATTCCACATATAAGTTAAGGAAGCAGGGTGACAATATACAGCCTTGACATACTCCTTTACCAAATTTGAACCAATCCATTGTTCCATGTCTGGTTCTAAGTGTTGCTTCTTGATCTGCATATAGGTTTCTCAGAAGGCAGGTAAGGTGGTCTGGTATTCCCACCTCTTTAAGAATTTTCCACAGCTTTTTGTAATAATGTAAGCTATACCTGAATAACCAACTTTAAAAACTAAAGCAACTTTGGAGGCTGAAAACAACAGTCCTTGGTTATCCTCTTGGATGCTTTGGACTGGGAGTCTGGGCTGACATAGCAGGCATGCTTATCCTGGGGCCTTAGCTGGGAAGAGCCACAGGGCGGACGTGTCCAAACAGCTGAGGAGCCCCTGCTCTCACATGTCAGGAGTCTGGGCTCTGTGCTGGGGTGACTGGAAGAATGTCACCTGAAGCACCTCCATTCAGGCAGTGTGTGGACACTAAGAATACAGCAGTTAACGTAACAGACAAATATCTTTGTCCTGCTGGAGTTAACAGAAGACACACTGTAAGTAATGAACATTATCAAGTAAACTGATGGTATGTTGGAGGTAATACGTGCGTGGAATGAAGAGATGGGGAAGAGCATATTCGGTGTGAAAGGCACCTCCTCCAGTCCTGATATCTTGCTCTAACAGTGCTGTACAATGATGCAGCTTTAATTGCTTTTCCCTGGTTACTAGGGCACTGAGCATCTCTTCAGATGTGTGGCAGACTGCTAGCTGGTCACCAAATGCAGTTCCTCTTTTTCCTGGGTCCAGCTGGATTACACTTCCCAGCCTCCCATGCAGTTGGCTGCAACCTCAGCGTTTTAACCAGTAAAAGGTGAGCAGTAGCGTCCTCACCAGGTGGCTCAGTGGTAGAGAATCTGCCTGTCAAGCAGGAGACACGGGTTCCATCCCTGGCTCAGGAAGATCCCCTGGAGGAAGAAACGGCAACCCTCTCCAGTATTCTTGCCTGGGAAATCCCATGGACAGAGGAGCCTGGCGGGCTACAGTCCACGAAGTCACAAAAGAGGTGGACACGACCAAGCGAATAAACAAGAGTCCTCATCATTTCCAAGACTGACCCATAAAAACCTCTTTTGTTCTTCCAGCTGCCCAGTTCCCAGAGCAGCTTTGCCAGTTCCACTGTGAAAATGGCAGGGCTTCCAGCAGCTGGGCTCCAGGCTGCTGTGAGGAGAGCGCCCCATCCTGCCCCCACCAATGGAGAACACGCGCCTCCTTTACAAGAGCAAGAAACAAACCTCTGTCGTGGGGCCTTGGAGTCACAGCACAAGCCCATCCCAACTGAGAAGCTTAATGCTCCTAGGGTTTGTCTTCTGAGCATTGGCTCTTCAGACCCTCTGCCAGACTTAGGGTGGGCTTATTTCTCCTTTCTTATTTATCTGTTCAATTCAGTTCAGTTCAGTCACTCAGTCCTGTCCGACTCTTTGCGACCCCATGAATCGCAGCACACCAGGCCTCCCTGTCCATCACCAACACCCAGAGTTCACTCAGACTCACGTCCATCGAGTCAGTGATGCCATCCAGCCATCTCATCCTCTGTTGTCCCCTTCTCCTCTTGCCCCCAATCCCTCCCAGCATCAGAGTCTTTTCCAATGAGTCAACTCTTCGCATGAGGGGGCCAAAGTACTGGAGTTTCAGCTTTAGCATCATTCCTTCCAAAGAAATCCCAGGACTGATCTCCTTCCCAATGGACTGGTTGGATCTTCTTGCGTCCAAGGGACTCTGTAGGAGTCCTTAATAGCCTTGCTACTCAAAAGGTGGTCTACAGACCAGCAGCATAAGCTTCACCTGGAACCTTGTTAAAAATGCAGGCTCTCCAGCCCCACCTGCACCTGCTCAAACAAGCCACCTTTTCCAAAAATCCAGTGATTCCTGTGCACTGTCAACCTTCATCACCAGCAAAGCCCCATTAACAATTCCCGGGAAGTAAAAACAGAATGTGGATAATACATCTAACCTTTGTTTTTTTCCTTTGTGCTTAGTCTGCTGTTACTTGTTCACAGGGGGTCATAGGCAGAAGCCTCACTCAGCAGGTCAGACCACAGTTCCTGGTGCAAAATGGCCACGCTGACACCTCAGCCTCCAGGCTGAACCAGAAGACTGCACTCAAGATTCAAGATGGCAGCAGCGGGCCGTCTGCACAGAGGCTGAGCCTGGCACTGGATCTGGAGCATGAGCAGTGCATTTGCCACGCCCCCTTGATAGCCCCGCCCCCTCCCCTTCCCCCAATTAGATCCCTGCACAGCAGCCACGCCCACTGGCTGGTGTGGAAGAATATGTGCTCGCTTCTCTCCATCCTGTGATCAAAGAATGAGGCTTTCATTTGTATTTGAAGCAAATTCACTCTCATTCTATTGGCTCAGATGATACAGAGGAGAAGGACCTTGGCTGGGGACTGACTCAGAATGTTGGTAACGAGCTGAGCAGCAGTACTTCACATATTCTGCAGTAACTGTTGTTGTTGTGTAGTTCCCAAGTCATGTCCAACTCTTTGTGACCGGGGTAGAGTGTAGCACACCAGGTTCCTCTGTCCATGAGATTTTCCAGGCAAGAATACTGGAGTGGGTTTCCATTTCCTTCTCCAGGGGATCGTTCCTACGCAAGAATCAAACCCACATATCCTCCATTGCAGGTGAATTCTTCACTACTGAGCCACCTGGGAGCTTCTGCAGTAATTCCACATCCTTTATATGCATTGAATTCATTTTCTTCCAGCCTGCTGCTATCTTTCCATTTTTTGGCTCTATCCTCTCATGTACATATTTTTGGTTTTTTTGATGTTTCGCATTGTAGTATTTATCAAAATTTTAGTTTATGGCTTGTATGATCTCTTTGTCTTTTAAGAAATTCTTCTCTGAGATCACACCAACATTATGCTATATTTTCTTCTAGAAGTTTTAAAGTTTTTTTTCACATTTTGTCCTTCCACCTGAAATTTGTTGGTCTGTGGTGTGCCGTTAGGCTCTCCTTTTATTTTTTCATATGGATAATAATTACTTGAGAGCCATTCAATGACTCATCCATCTATTCCTACTGGATTGTAATGCTACCCAACCAAGTTTCCATACGTGAGGGGTTCATGCCTCTGGTCTCCCTACTCAAATTCTTCTGTTGTGTAACCTGTTGTTTTCTTAGGTAACCATATATTGCAACATATTTTGTCCCCATAATGAGGTTTTTCCATTAACTGTCTAATAGTCTGCCATCCTTCATTTCATTAGGCTGTGAGATTTTTTTCAGTTTTGTTCTGTTGTAAATAACACTGGAGTGAATATCCTTCACACCATCTTTGCTCAAACACATATTGATTTAAGATAAAGTCTTTGAGCGAAATTAGCAAGTAGGCATACTTTTAAAGCACTGGATAGATTTTGCCAAGTTGCCCTCCAGAAAAATTGTACCTATTTATATTTCCACCTGTTTCCTGCCACCTTCCTAACATTTTAATTCATCAGCATTTAAATCTCTGCCAATTTCATGGGGAAAAATCTATGAAGACATACCACTGTAATTCATGGGCCTTTTATGATGGATTGATGACGAACATTTTCATGTTTATTGGCCTTTGTATTTGTTTATTTTAACATATATGTGTGAAACCATCCTGTTCTAAGCCTATCTGTGTGTAAGTGCAAGTTTTCTTATTTATGGATAAAGCTCTTTATATATGAAAAATGACAACTCTTGCTTATGTAGGTTACAAATTCCTTTGTAAGTTACACTTTACTTTCGCTTGTGGTAGTTTTCTAATGTGCAGAAGCTTTAAATGTTAAGATGATCAAGTCTAGCAATCTTTTCCTTTAATATTATACTGAGAGGGGAAAAAAAAGATTCTACCCCAAACCATTCCTTGATGTGTTCTTTTGGTTCTTTTAGATTTTGTTTTTCACATTTTATTGTTTAATTCACTTGCTAACTATGTTCAATCTGCATGTGGCAACTGTGTCTTTCCTGTCTTATTTGGCGTAGGGAAATCTCCCTGTGTGTTGTGCTCTGCTTACACTCTCAGTCATGGCTGACTCTTTGTGACCCCACAGACTGTAGTCCGCCAGGCTCCTCTGTCTATGGGATTCTCCAGGCAAGAACACTGGAGTGGGTTGCCATTTCCTTCTCCATGGGATCTTCCTGACCCAGGAATTGAACCCGTGTCTCTTGTATCTCCTGCATTGCAGGCGGATTCTTTACCCGCTGAGCCCCAGGTACCTTCCCTCTTACCAGTTTCATGATGGTGATGTTTCATGGTATGTGATTCTTCCATGAATGTCATTTCCTGCTGTAGCATGCAAGCCTGGTGAGGGCAGCGTCCCTGTCTCTCCTCCACCTTTGTGTCCCCAGCACCATCAGAACGTCAGGCTCCTGCTTCCACTCATGTGCTATCCCTCTAGCTTCGTTTAGGGCATATGATAATTTCCACTTATTCCTATCAGCCCTTATATCTATTCAGCTTAACTAATAGACATATGTGTGTATATAGTTTTATGCTTATAGAGTTGTATCCTATCCAGCCTTTTTATGAGTCTGCAGCCAGTTGAGGATCTGCCTTGGCTCATTTGATTGTGTCATTCTCTTCTCAGCTTAAAACTCAACATTCAGAATACTAAGATCAAGGCATCCAGTCCAATCACTTCATGGCAAATGGATGGGGAAACAATGGAAGCAGTGAGAGACTTTATTTTCTTGGGCTCCAAAATCACTACAGATGGTGACTGCAGCCATGAAACTAAAAGACACTTGCTCCTTGGAAGAAAAGCTATGACCAACCTAGATAGCATGTTAAAAAGCAGAGACATTACTTTGCCAACAAAGGTCCATCTAGTCAAAGCTATGGTTTTTCTAGTAGTCATGTATGGATGTGAGAGTTGGACTATAAAGAAAGTTGAGCACCAAAGAACTGATGCTTTTAAACTGTGGTGTTAGAGAAGACTTCTGAGAGTCCCTTGGACTGCAAGGAGATCCAACCAGTCAATCCTAAAGGAAATCAGACCTGAATATTCATTGGAAGGACTGATCCTTAAGCTGAAACTCCAATACTTTGGCCACCTGATGGCCACACTGACTCATTTGAAATGGTCCTGACGCTGGGAAAGATTGAAGGTGGGAGAAGGGGATGAGAGATGAGATGGTTGGATGACATCACCAACTCGATGGACATGAGTTTGAGGAAGCCCTAAGAGTTGGTGAAGGACAGGGAAGCCTGGTGTGCTGCAATCCATGGGGTCTCAAAGAGTTGGACACAACTGAGCAACTGAACTGAACTGAACTGTTCTCTTCTCAGCAGTAGTTCTCTAGGTAGTGCCCCTGGACTTTATAAGCAAGCAAACACAATATCTAAAACTAATTTAGTTAGTCTTACGTCTACTAGTCATAATTCACATTTTTTATTTATCACATTGGCTAAAACTTCCAGAACATGTAGTTCTTTAATAAACAAGAAAGAAACTATACAAACCAAAATAGAAGATGGTTATATTGTATTTAGATTGAAATTTCTTTCAATTATAAATTTCAAAAGATATCCAGATGGTCTCCTGATGTGCACACAAAGATAATTTTCGTCACTCTCATATTCTCATACTAAAAGTAGCCTCCATCCACCCCCACATCCCAGCAGCCCGCCCTGGTCTCCTTTTGCACCACTGCAGTGAGTCCAGTGTTCTGGTGGGAAGAGAGGGTAATGCCAGTCCTCCAGCAGCAGGGAGCAGTGGACAGGCACACTGCCCAGGTGCCAGGAGAGCTAGGACCCAGTCCCAGCTCTGGCATTGAGATGGTATCCTGTCTGGGACAAGCCACTGCCCCTCTACAGGTCTCATTTCCCCACTTTTGAGTCAAGGCATCCACCTCCTAGCTTTGCGGCCTGGGATTCCAGACTTGTGTTGGAACAGCCCTTCAAAGAGTGTGGGTCTTGCCACAGTCTAGCCCCGATCTCTGGGCAATGTGATCCTTGCCAGTGCAAATGCAAGCCAAGTGATGCCTTAAATAAGCACTGACTTGAAAGCCTGCTGCAGCAAGGGTATTAAGGAGATAAACCTTGGAGAATATCCTGTGTTGGTTGAGTTGAGCCTATGTAGATCACAGAGAGAATAAACCCTAAAGCACAGTCAACCCACCATAGGGGCAGTGTGCCCAAGACGAGTGATCTTAGGGAAGGAGAGGCAGAGGAAGCACCACCAAGTCCAGTGGAAATAGAGACAAAGGTTCCAATCCTTCGCCGCTACCCAAGCACGACCCCTCTGCAGAGCCTTCCCGCATCCTGTCTGTCACCCTCACACCAAGACTCCTAGCACCATGGCAGAGCTCTCCCAACCGCATCACCACAGCTTGAGGACAGGGAACAGCCTTGCCGCTTTTGCCTTCACCGAGCCCTTTCAGTTGCTCAGATGGTGACATAATATTATTTTTTAATTATAAAAATATCAAATGCTTATTTTTAATTATATTCAATCATATTTTTAATTATAAAATCATTTTTAATTATATTTTTTAATTATAAAAATATCAAATGCTTATTTTTTAATCATGTTTTTTAATTATAAAAATATCAAATGCTTATTTTAGAATATGAGCACTTCTCTGATAGCTCAGTTGGTAAAGAACCCACCTGTAATGTTGGAGACCCCAGATTCCTGGGTCAGGAAGATCCCCTGGAGAAGGGATAGGCTACCTACTCCAGTATTCTTGGGCTTCCCTGGTGGCTCAGCTGGTAAAGAATCCACCTGTAATGCAGGAAACCTGGGTTGGGAAGATCCCCTGGTGAAGGGAAAGGCTACCCACTCCTGTATTCTGGCCCGGAGAATTCCATGAACTGTATAGTTCATGAGGTCACAAAGAGTTGGACATGACTAAGCGACTTTCACTTTCAGGAGCTAGAGAAAGGTATAGGAAAATCAATCACTCATCTCATCCAGAAATTAAACATTACATTTTCAAAATTTTTAATTGGAAGATAATTGCTTTTCAATATTGTGTTGGTTTCTGTCATACATCAGCATGAATCAGCCACGGATATATGTCCCCTCCCTCTTGAAACCCCCCGTCAGTTCCCATGCCTCTAGGTTGTCAGAGACCACCAGGTTTGAGCTCCCTGTGTCATCCAGCGAATTCCCACTGGTGGCCTGTTTTACGGGTCGCAGTGTATGCGTTTCAGTGTTACTGCTTCAATTTGTCCCTCCTTCCGCATCCCCACTGTGTCCGTGAATCTCTTCTCTGTGTCTACGTCTCTATTTCCTCTCTGTTTTCAATTTTTTAATATAAAACTAATCTTATTACATGCATAATCTATATGTACATATAACTGTAAAATTTTCTTACATTATTATTTTTCTAGGATATGATTTTTAGTAGCTACATAATTTTTCATCTCTTACCTAAGCATTTTTCCATTTGCCAGATGTTTAGCTCTGGTCTTTGAACTGTTATAAATGACTCTGTAATAAGCATCTTTTCCCCTAAATCTTTGTCTAAGTATCTTATTGATTCCTGAGGATGTGTTCTTAGCTGGTGGATTATTGGGTCAAAAGATATGAATTTTTATTAGAGCTGTTCATATATACCAGTGTGTCTCTTACAGAAATGTACCAATTCTGTCTGAAGTTATCCATCTCAACAAATCCTTGCCAGCTTTAGGTATTTAAATTATAATAATAAAAATCTTTGCTCATTTTATAGTGAGAAATGGAAACTCATTGTTGCTTTAATGGGCTCTTCTTTGATTACTAGTGAAGCTGAAAATTTTCTCATTTGGTTACTGTCCATTTGTAATTTATCTTTTGTGGATTTTCTATTCATTCCTTTTTCCCTTCCTCTCTCCTTCTCGACTTCTTTTCCTCAGACATTCAGTAAAACTGTGCTGAGCTTCTATTTGCCAGACCCTGTCCAGGGGCCATGGTGGACATGGGGGGCAAGATACAGCCAAGGACTCAGCACACCTGGGTGACACACTCCCGCAGGGCACTACTGGGCAGTCAGTTACTGCGAGGAGGCAACCACATGTAACTTTTAAAAATTATGGTGAAATATACAGGATGCAACACACACTGTCTTAACCATTTTAAGTGTACAGCTGAGTATTGCTAAGTGCATCCGCACTGTTGTGCAACCAGTCTATACAGCTTTCATCTTGCAAAACTGAAACTCTGTCCCCGTTAACCAACAACTCCTCATCTTCCCAGTCTCTGACAACAGCACTTCTGCTTTCTGTCTCTGGGATTCCGGCTCCTCTAGGGACCTCATATGAGTCCCTAGAGGGGACTGGATTATTTCACTTAGTGTCATGGCCTTAAGGTTCATGCATGGTGTAGTGTGCAATATACAGCATCAAGGCTGTCAGTCTTAAAGGAAATCAACCCTGAATATTCACTGGATGGAGTGATGCTGAAGCTGAAGCTCCAATATTTTGGCCACCTGATGCAAGGAGATGACTAGTTGGAAAAGCCCCTGATGCTAAAAAAGATTGAGGACAGGAGAAGGGGGTGACAGATGGCATCATCAACTCAATGGACATGAGTTTGAGCAAATACTGGGAGATAGTAGAGGACAGGGAAGCCTGGCATGTGGCAGTCCATGGGGTCTCAAAGAGTCGGACACGACTTAGTGACTAAACAACAAAAGCAATGATGTAGCATGTGGTAAGATTTCCATCCTTTTTAAGGCTGATTAATATTCCATTGTAAATACAATATATACATATATATATACATATTTCATATTTTCTTTGTTCATTCATCCATTGAGGGACACTTCGGTTGCCTCTACCTTTTGACTATTGTGAATCGGACTGCTATGAACTTCAGTGTACAAATGTCTCTTCAAGACACTGTCTTCAGTTCTTCAGGATGCATACCCAGAAATTAGATTGCTGGATCATAAGGTTATTCTGTTTTTAACACTTTGAGGAATCCCCACACTATTTTCCAAAGCAGCTGCACCATTTTGCATTCCCCTTAACAGTGCACGAGCCTTTCTATTTCTCCACATCCTCACCAACACGTTTTCATTTTTTTTGGTAGTAGTCATCGTGATGGATACGAGGTGACGTGGTGGTTTTGATTTGTGCTGCCCTGGATGATTAGTGGTGTTGGACGCCTTTTTGGGTGCTTTTTGGTGCTTGTGATATATGTTGGTGATTTTTGGCATCGCATTTGCCATCATTATATGCAGCATAACCAGAGATGTTGGGAGGAATTGTCTTTCTGAGTTAGCTTATTCTGTTTTGGTAATGTCTTTAACATGACACTGACTTGAAATTGCCTCTATGATTGGCCAATTTCAAAACGAGAGAGAAGGCTTGTTTGAGTTCCTCCACAGGCTCTGAAACCTCAAGGTGTGAGGCTCTGAGGAGAGCTGATACGTAGGTTTGAAGTGACTCTGTAGGTGTGAGAAAAGCACTTTAAGTACATTTCAGCTCTTCACAGACTCACGATGAATGTTACATCACCAAATATGTACCCAGAGATTTAATGACACGCTAAAGAGAAGATTGGAGGTCAATTACTTTGAATGGCAGTCCACACAGTTTGAATTTACAAATAATCAGTCCCCTCTTTGCTTTGGCTCTGGAGATGGGGTGCAGAGACACATTAACACCAAATGTCTCATCCTCGCCTCAGAGTGGATACACACTTGAAAATTGGCTGAGGGGAACCTGTGTGGACAGGCTGGAAGGCTTTCTAAAGCAATGATTATTTTCCCTCTTGGTGTCATCAATCCTCAAGTCTCAGCTTTCAGAATTATCTGCAGTGACTTTTTATTCTCAGGTGGACAGACACCGAAGTCCTGCATCTCCTCTCCCAGCCACAAACTGTGGCAGGCTCAAGAAGAGCCAATTAATCCCAGGGTTTATGGAAACAATACGCACTCTGGCTGCTAAATCCCCTCATCTCACAAGATGCCCCGTGGCCCAGTGTGACTCCAAGAACTTCCCAGATCATAAGAAAAGGATATGGGACAATGCCTGATGCCCCCAGAGACTACTGGCAGGATGCTCCCTCCCCTGGAGCTGGGGGCAGTGCCGGAGGCAAGTCAGGAGCTGGCAAAGACCAGACAACAAAGCAGCTTTAAGCAGCCTTAAAGCAGCTTGCCGAGTGTGTGTGTCCTGAAGTCTGGAGGTTGCCTGTGGTCTGAACCCAACCAAAAGATCTGATTCTTAAAACTGTCCTGAGAAAAAGCATCAGTTCAGTTCAGTTCAGTCGCTCAGTCATGTCTGACTCTTTGCGACTCCATGAATCACAGCACACCAGGCCTCTCTGTCCATCACCAACTCCCAGAGTTCACTCAGACTCACATCCATCGAGTCAGTGATTCCATCCAGCCATCTCATCCTCTGTCATCCCCTTCTCCTCCTGCCCCCAATCCCTCCCAGCATCAGAGTCTTTTCCAATGAGTCAACTCTTTGCATGAGGTCGCCAAAGTATTGGAGTTTCAACTTTAGCATCATTCCTTCATCAGTGGCTGGCAAAGAATCTGCCTGCCAATGCAGGAGGCGAAGGAGGCTTGGGTTCGATCTCTGGGTTGGAATGATCTCCTGGAGGGAAAAGCTACCCACTCCAGTATTCTTTCCAGGATAATTCCATGGACAGAGGAGCCTGGCGGTCTACAGTCCATAGAGTTGCAAACAGACTTGACTGAGTGACTGAGTATAATCCTGAAGGAAGAGGTTGGTGGGTCTCTGCTTGTCGGGCTCAGTCTGAGGGTGCCCCCCAGGCCCTGAGGTCCCCAGGCTCCTCTTCCCACCTTGGTATTGTGGACTAATCTATTTTTAATATTTATTTATTTATTTATTTATTTTTTTACTGCTCTGGGTCTTAGTTGCAGTACACGTGATCTTCACTTGCAGCATATGGGATCTAGTTCCCTGACCAGGATTGAACCTGGGCCCTCTGCATTGGGAACATGGAGTCTTAGCCACTGGCCCACCAGAGAAGTCCCCTGTGGGCTAATCTTAAGTAGAAGTTTAAGAGGAGTGAGATGCGGAAGGAATGCTCTGCAAGGTGAGAGGTACAATTCTGCAGTTATAAAAAAAAAAGAGGCAGAGAGCAGTAGCTGACTCCGTATGAATTTAATGGAGCGGTCACCAGGGAGCCTGGGGACACTGCAGAGAGGGTTTTGTGAGTGGAGGCTGAGTGCAAGGGAAGCCACTGACCCTCCAACAGCAAGCACGGCGATCTGAGAGCAAGCCACCTTTTTGCACAGAAAGATAAGAAAGGGCGGGCATACAGAGGCAAGAGTACAGACGTGCAAAGCCTACGTAGGAGCCATCACCGTGGGGAGGCCAGGGTGACCTGGAGTTTGGAGAACAAACATAGCAAGATGAGGTTTCCAGGAGACAAGCCAGACCATTTAGATCGCAATCTCTCCAAACTGGCAAGAGAGGACTTATTCCAGAAAGTCTATGCGGAGCCTTGTCCCCCTGCCCCCAGCTCTAGATCCATGCACCCAGCTGGGCCACCACTTGGCTGGCTCATGTGGGGGAACATTCCCATCAGACCGTGTGCCCCTCATGGGGTCAGGCCTCATTCTCTACTCTCTCCAAGCCCAAAGACAGAGCAGTGGCTGGCACAGAGTAGAGTTACAATCAAAGTTTAGGAGGAAAAAAAATAAAAATAGTTGCAATCCCACCCCTCTTCAAAAAAAAAGTTTTTAAAGTTTCTTTTGAGGGAAATGGGAGGCGATTAAAGGGTTTGAGTAGAGAATGGAGAGGTGTCCAAAGACAAAGTGAAATTCAGGTTTGATCCAAAGATTAGTTTGATGTCCTGGCTTAGTTCATAGTTTAAAGTGTTTGTTTCTATCTAGGGGTTGGCAGGATTGTGCATCGTAAAACCCCAATGATGTTTTTCTCTTTTAAAAGGAGAAACAGGAGGCAGAGTGGAAGGTTGAGCACGATAGACTGTTTAAATAACTTGAGGAGCATCACCGCGATGTCGGTTGCATGATGCACATAGGAAAGTCAACAATGTCGTATGTGCACAGCTCCATGTGACCCCACACCCAGAGCAAGAGATAGAATGTACCAGCACTGCAGAGGCCCTGCCTTGGACGTTGGAGGGTCTTGGCACCTGGCCGAGTACAGAGCCACTGTGGTAGCAAAGACCACACCACGTCCCATGTATACACAGGGCTGTGTTTTTCCACAGGCTGCCTCCCCTGGGTGTGGAGGATTCCCCAAGCCCAGCTTCTTCAGCTCCGTGTGTGCTCCCAGGTCCTGTGAGAAGCTGTTGTGGTGGACTCTGGTGGGCTGCTGGGCACCCCCAGCCCTGCCCAGCACACACCTCTAGGGGAAGGTCTGCCTGGCCCAAGCTCACGTCCCTTCCTCAGTGATCCACACCCAACGTCTGATCAGCGCAGGGGATAAAAGTCAGGCCATCCTGGCCCCAGTCAGGACAATGCCAAAGGGCCATCCTAGCTCGGGGCTCCCAGAGGACGGCCAAGGCTGTCACGGGGCCACCACCATCACAGTCCACCGTCCCTCTTAGCTGGTCCCACTTCCTGCCCCACCTTCCCCAGGGTCTGGTTGCAGGGGCCCTCCCTAGTGAACACCTCTCACGAATGCCACCTCAGCCTGTGCTTCCTGGGGGCCCAGGCTGCCACCGCGGGCTCCCTTCTGCCTTCCAGCCTCTGTTTCCAAAGGTGCGGCCGAGTTCCTGCTCTGTCCCGGGTAAGGCCCCGGCCCAGCAGGTGTAGAGACAATAATCACCGATGCGCATGTGCGTCACACAGCACTGTTTACAAAGCACTTCCACGCACACCGTCTCCTTTGACCGCTGCTCATTCATTCCCTCCTGTCTCCAGCCAGGGCAGTGCAGGCTCTGGCACCATGAGTCAAGATGTGAAGAAGAAAGTGAGCCTTCCCTCATGCCAAGAGTCCACAGCCTAGAGCAGAAGGCTGATCCCCTAACCAAGAGTTCTCCCCTCTCTCAAGGGACGCTAGGAGAGGCCATGATGAGGGGAGAAGGGCAGGGAGCAGAGAGCTGGGATTTCCCGGGGGAGGAGCAGCACAACTGAGCCACCAGCTACAGGACAGCATCACTGAGACCAAACCCAACACCAAGACGCACAGTCAGGGTGGGCGGTCAGTCACAGAACCGGCCACCCTGCGGTCTCCTCAGGCTTCACCCAGGATGGCCGAGTCCGTGAGTCCCTTCCACCCACGTGCGGCCTCCTGGGGGTCTCCTTCTCCCGCCTCGGCACAGCTGGTTGGGGCTCCGGGCAGCTGGATGGGAAGAAAGGAGAGAGGAAGAGAAGGAAGGAGGGAGCTTCCGGGCAGTGGTGGGGGGCCGCGTGGGGTGTAGGATTCCAAGCAAAAGAATAACATGATCTTGGCAAGCTGCCCCGGGTCCCACTTCAAGCACCGGATTCACTTAAATCCGTCTTTGCTACTTTCCAGAGTCAACAGAATTTGTTGAATCTCCAGTAGGGGAACAATCTTGAGGGAACAAGATTTTTTAAGTGCGCATAAATGAGATGTTTTCCCTAATCTGAATTTGGGGCATATTGACGCTTGGGAAAATTTCCAATGGCTTGACTGGGGGCTCCGACACTTCTTTAGAACATCTCTGTAGAGAAGGGCTTTGACTTTTAGATGTTGCAGAGATGGAAATACATCTTGGCTATTTATCAAATTAATCACCTTATAATCTAAAGACAAATGGGATTCCTAGGGCAGTATTCAGCCAGTAATTTAATACTTAAGTTTTCTGATCAATAAACCATTGGCCTGTTAGAATATTTAAGTCATGCTTAGAGTCATTCAGGAAAAAAAATCTATTAACTTAAGTTCTTTGAAGGGATGTCTTTAATTTACAATGTCATTTTCTATTTAAGCATTGCATTTTACATTATTATAAAACAGCACCAAACTTAATTTAAATAAAGATATTAAAAATTTTAAATCAGAAATATGTTGTAATTTATTAAATGTTTTATTCAACAAGTACTCAAGTGCTAATAGAGCTTACACACACACACACACACACACTATAGACCACCACGCTGTACAACCCCAGGGGGCACCATTCATCTCTTGATCTCAGGAAATGGTCCAGGACTGTGCGAGGCTCTTGGGATACTGTTGTGGATGTTTGTGACCCCAAAATTCATGTGTGAAACCTTAACTCCCAATGTGATGGTATTTGGAGGTGAGGTCCTTGGGAGGTCATGAGGTGGAACCCCCCTAATGGGGTTGTGTCTGTTAGTAGCTCAGTTGTGTCTGACTCTTTTCGACCCCACGGACTCTAGCCCGCCAGGCTCCACTGTCCATGTGATTCTGCAGGCAAGAATGCCGCTGCTGCTGCTGCTAAGTCACGTCAGTCGTGTCCAACTCTGTGCGACCCCATAGACGGCAGCCCACCAGGCTCCTCCATCCCTGGGATTCTCCAGGCAAGAACACTGGAGTGCATAGCCAGTTCCTTCTCCAGGGGATCTTCCTGATCCAGGGATCGAACCTGGGTCTCACACATAGTAGGCAGATTCTTTACCATCTGAGCCACCAGGGAAACCCATGTCTAAACCTCACTTGATGGGGTTAATGCCCTTATAATAAGGCTCTCTCTCTCCCTCTCTCTGTGCTATGTGAGCAAGAAGATAGCTGTCTGCAAACCTGGAGGAGAGCTTTCCCTAGAACCCAACCATGCTGATGTTCCAGCCTCCAAAACTCTGAGAAATAAATGTTTGCTGTTTAAAACACACCAGTCTAGGACACTTGTTATAGTTTCCTGAACTACGATGGATGCCATAGTGGTAAGACACAGTCCCTGTGCTCGAGGAACACGCAGTGGAATATGAGACCATCTGGGGAGGGGACCCTCAAGGTACCAAGGAGCAGGACCGGAAAGAATTGAGCCCAGGGCACCCTGGACCCCAGAGAGGGTCCAGGCAAGGATCGTGGGATCTGGGAAGTGCCCAGAGTGACTCCAGGAATGTTAAAGCCATGAAAGTCTCTCTGAAGACTCTCTAGCTGAGAAGTTAAAAGATTTATCCAGGCTAACCCAAGGAGCTTTAAAAGTAGAGTCACAATTTACTGCCTGTCCAAATGTAGCGTGTTTACACTCGTGGGTTAAAGGTTATGCGAGTTATTGGTGCTTAAAAAAAAAACTTCATAGTAAAATATATTTGAGACCATGTAATGATAAGGAACATTTGGCATGTTGAAGGAGGAAAAAGTGCAGCTGTTGTGGAATTCTCCCCTATAAAAACATCTGACTCTGTGAACTGGGCTGGGAGGAAGCGAAGTTTCAAAGAAGTCCATTTGGAGTCACACATAAACGGGGTCTGCTTAATGCAAAGAGTGCATGTTCTGTCGTAAATGATTTCCACCTCGGCACCTTGGACGTGGAAACGCAGCCAGCGTCCCTCTACAGCTCATTTGTTATGTGGCCTCTGATGTGGGTTTGGGGCAGTTGTGTGAAATCTTCCTAGAATTCCATTGCAGCAAATCTTCAGAGGGAAAAACAGCAGATGGGTGGCTTTGGAAGTCACTGCCATTTGTAATAGATCAGTATGTCCGTCCTCACCACTGCTGACCAGGAAAATGAGATGCAAGCCTTCAGTGATCTGGAGTTTTTGCCAGTGGTCATGTTGGATCTTCAGATGCAGCATGCAAGTGTGGAAAGGAACACCCGTTCTGGAAGTGTCTTCTAGGAGAACGTAGAGAGCATGCATGTGTACGCAGCTGGTAATGGAGATGAAATACTTATTTAGCATCTTTGTTTTTAAAATCATTTTTTAAAATGTTTATAGGACTAAAGGCAGGGCAGTAATCCTAGCTGATGTCTGCCGAGTGCTCCTGTGTTCCAGGTAATATAGTAGCCAACCTACACGTTTGGTTACAGGAGAGGCGTAGTTGCAGGAAGTGGGGTAGAACAGAGTGCTATATGCCAGGCACAAGGTCAAGTGCTTTACATCCATTATTCTAGCCGATCCTCACAACATCCTTTTGAGAAAAACACAAATACGAGCTCCTTTTTACAGATGTGAAAGCTGAGGTTCAGAGAGGCTCCTGAGTTGTTCAGGATGACTTCTACAGGCCAATTCTCTACTGCTGAGCTCCACAGCCTCTGCTCGGCAGCTCTGGGCCATGCCACGTGCTCAGTGGCTCAATTGTGTCCAACTCTTTGCAACCCTTGGACCGTAGCCCATCAGGTTCCTCTGTCCATGGAATTTTCCAGGCAAGAATCCTGGACTGGATTGCCACTTCCTGCTCTAAGGGATCTTCCCGACCAGGCAGGTTCTTTACCACTAGCGCCACCTGGCAAGTCCTAGTGGGTACAGGGCAAATTGTAAGTGTGTGCTCAGTCAGTCTTTCGTTTCTGACTCCTGTGCGACCCCATGGACTGTAGTTTGCCAGGCTCCTCTATCCATGGGATTTCCTAGGCAAGAATACTGGAGTGACTTGTCATTCTTCAGGGGATCTTCCCCACCCAGGGATCAAACCCTGTCTTCTGCGTCTCCTGCATTGGCACTTGGATTCTTTACCACTGTGCCACCGGGGAAGTCCCAAAACTGCAAGGGAGCGACCCCTTAAAGCCTTGGAAGTTCCAGTGCTGTCAGACCTATTGATGTTGTTGTTCAGTCGCTCAGCTGTGTCCGACTGTTTGCGACCCCATGGACTGCAGCATGCCAGGCTTCCCTGTACATCACCATCTCCTGGACATGTCACACCCGTAAGTGCAATTAAGCTGTGTGCACTGACCAGCCACTGAAAAGTACCAAATGTGTGGTGTGTAAGAAGCTCTCCAGGAACAAGACTGCCTGAAGTTGGCAAGAAACATTTTAAGTAAAACAATTTGTAATCAGTAAAACTCCGGGGTCTGAGAAGCCTATTTCTTCATCTTTCTTGGAGAGGTTAAGACGGCTTTAAATTACCCAACAAATTAGTTCATTTTAATGTCAGAATGTATTAGGGGGAGGGGGGTTCTGAGGTGAAAGAAAAATAAGTGTAATTGCTTCTTTTTTTCAAAATCACATATTACTTTGTTCATTATGAAATAATGAAGCATTATTTAATCCCATTATGAAATAAATGAGATTGAGTAAACAACACATCTGCATTCATGCAGTGATAGAAAGTCAGGAAATGTTTGTCCCGCTGACACTTGAAAGTATCGGCTCCATTTTTCTCAGTAATGAAACTGTAGGTGTTTTCATTACAAAAATATAGTTTATAAGAAATACAAATATGGCTTTATTAAATGAACTGTTATGGGACCTTTCCTACTGAAGTCTTTCCTAGATGGTCGTGTTTTGAAATGTAGATTCATGTCTTCAAAATGAAGCCCATCTGTAGGCAGTGATCAATGTCTAACAAAATCATCAGTGAAATGAAAGAAAAAATAAAAAAGTCAAAAGACTAAGGTTAAGTCCATGAAAGCCCTATTTCCATATGTACACCTGCCCTCTTGTGGCATTCATCTGTATGGTCGCCTACCATGCATTTTTAAGACTTTGAACGTGGATTATTTTAACCAATATCCTATGTAGCGGTCTGTTAACACACCTAACTACAGAGCCTCATCCTGGAATAGTTATTCTTTCCCATAGGCATTTATCTGCCCGACCTTAGAGCCTGCAGGGCATGCTCACATTTGGTGAACATAATGCTCAGGAAAAATTCTAATTAATTGGCATTTTGCTCCTTGGTCCAGCTGCTAAGGCTGCATAAAAATTTACCCCAAAATATAAACAACCATTCAGTGAGTCAGGAACTCAGAAAGGGGATGGTTTCTCTAGGGCCTCGTGTGGAGACAGAGATCTAGGGCTGGGAACATCTGAAGGTGTCTCCACTCGGATCTAGGGGTGGAGACTGGCTGCAGGCTGGGGTCTCAGCTTCTTGCGCACTGGGCTCTTCATGAGGGCCAGTTTGGGCTTCTTCAGAGCATAGAGATCAACCCCGAACATTCCTTGGGAGGACTGATGCTGAAGCTGGAGCTCCAGTACTTTGGCCACCTGATGAGAAGACCTGACTCATTGGAAAAGACCTTGATGTTAGGAAAGATTGAAGGTGGAAGGAGAAGGGACGACAGAGGATGAGATGGTTGGATGGCATCACTAACACAACAGACGTGAGTTTGAATGAACTCCGGGAGTTGGTGATGGACAGGGAGGCCTGGCGTACTGCGGTTCATGGGGTCACAAAGAGTCAGACACAACTGAGTGAGTGAGCAACAACAAGCGCAGAGCATCAGAGAGTGTCCTGAGGGAGGCAGGGAGAGAATGTCAGCAGAAGCTCATTCTTATGACCTAGCCTCAGAGGTCAGATATGGTCACGTCCACTCATTGTATCTGTCACCAGGAGCCAGCCCTGATTCAATGAAAAGGGACAGCATATTGTCCCCTGAATGGGCATGAAAACAGTCATGCATGGGTCTTTGGGGGCCGTCTTGAAGACTGACTGCATACATTTCAACAACGAACCAGCGTTGTGTTTTATCTGTATGTGGGATATGACTGCCTTCATCTGCTGCCCAGGGTCCTAACGTGCTCTCCAGCCAGCTGTGGGTCAGCATTTAGGATTGAAGGCCCCTGTTCCTCCAGGAGAAGAACTGAGGGAGAAGTCCCAATCAGAGTAAGTCATCCGGGGAAGAAATGAAATCGTAGAGAATTTAGTTCTGGAAGGAAAAAACGGAGGGCAGGGGAAGGGCTCTAGCCCCCTCCCAACTCCCTACCCTCACCTCCACCTGTGCTTTAAGAGGGTTTCATCAAGGACTCCAGGGGAAATGCAAATGACTAATACAGACGAAAACACACACGCCTCAATTTCATCAGTAACCCCAACAATCAGATACCCTAGAAGGACTTTTTCAGGCAGGAAAGGTGTGGTCAGCATGCTTTCTCAATGGATGTAATCTCATTTAATCTGAAATTCTGCTGTTGTTTATAATTATCTGAGTATATCTCAAGTCTTAATTCAGATTTTTTTTTTAAATTTTTAAGAATCTGAGTATCTTTTGGTCTTAAAAAAAATTTGTCTGTATTCAGAAACACCAGGGCTTCCCAGGTGGCGCTAGTGGTAAAGAACCTGCCTGCCAATGCAGGATATGCAAGAGACCAGGGTTTGATCCCTGGGTCTGATCCCTGGGTCGGGAAGATCCCCTGAAGGAGGAAATGGCAACCCGCTCCAGTATACTTGCCTGGAAAATTCCATGGATAGAGGAGCCTGGGACCACAAAAAATCAGACACAACTGAGCGACTGAACACACCACAACTGTGAGATGGAGATTTCACTCCTGATCTCAAACACTCAGCTTTTTTTTTTTTTATTTTTCAGAAAGGAGACCCCCAGGGGCAAGTCTGGGGAGTGTGGGGATCCCGAGAAGATGCCACTGGACTTTGGCCACGAACAACAGACGAACGGGATTTTCCCCAGGACTCCTCTTTCTGATAGGGTGTGGGAAAGCGTTCGAGATAGAGAGAGCAGCAGGACCCAACGTGGTGTCAATGAACACCATATGCTTGGGAAGTGATGGGCGCTCAATGCCCAAAGGTGACCGAGGAAGCAGGTGGTTAAAGCTGTACGTGGAGGTTGATGCTAAAGGCCATGGCAGGGAGGTGAACTTGATTCACTGATGGGAGTCTCCAATGTTTTTTAAGCAAAGGTACCATGCAGTTGGGTGTGTTTTAGGGTCATCACTCTGAGCATGGTGGCCATGGAGGAGCAAGCACATAGGACAATAGAGGACTACATGGGAAGGATTAACTGGGCAGTTGTGGTGAGAATGGAAAGAAGGGAATTATTAAAGAGATGATCCTAAGGTGGAATGGCAGGATGCTGGGGATGAGAAGGAGGGTGGAAGGCATCTAGCTTCAAGCTTTGGTGACTATACAGACAGCAATGTCTTTAACCAAACTGTGGGCTACAAGGGGGAGGAGTGCTTGGGCTCACATTTGGACTTGCTGAGTTTCCATGTTTATGGGTCATATAAGTATACTGCCCAAACCCGGGCCTGCCTTGGGGAATATTCATCTCATTAGAGTTAAATCACTTTTCCCTGTCTGCATGTCTCCTCCCCACACGAATGTAACCTCCCAGAGGCAAAGATTGAAGGCAAGAGGAGAAGGGGACGACAGAGGATGAAATGGCTGGATGGCATCACCAACTCGATGGACACGAGTTTTGAGGACGCTCTGGGAGTTGGTGATGGACAGGGAGGCCTGGCGTGCTGCTGTCCATGGGGTCACCAAGAGTAGGACACGACTGAGCGAATGGACTGAGAGGGAAGCCGCTCTCCTTTATCTCGCATCTCCTGTGCCCCTGGAGAGGGTGCAGCCGGCTTTGCTGCATCAGTGGTTGTCTAGGTAAGTAACTGAGCAACAAAATGCATGCAAGGAGGAGGGAGGGGGAGGTAGAGGGCGAAGAGCAGGGCTCAGAGGACCACCAGTGGAGAAATTAGTTGGAAAAAAAAGGGAAGCCAGGCAAGGTACTGGCAAGGAGCAAAAGAGAGGAGGCAAGAGATCCGGTCAGCAAATGCATCGACCCCAGTTCTTCCAAGTCAGCAGACAGAGCGGCAGCAGCAGCAATGAGTCCCTTGGACGCAGTCCCTGGACGGAAAGCCAGCACTGGCCTGCTCACCCAGACCCTGTGGGCTGCAACATGTCAGGGCTGGTTCTCTCCCCTTGTGCAGTCTGCTCCCTGTAAACAGCCCGTGCGCAATCCAGCTGGTATCGCCGGCGCTGTTTTCAAAACAATGGGAAATGACCAGAGAGAGGAATCATACAGTAGGTTCCTTGCCACACCTTTCATATCATACTGATGGAGAAACAGTTTCTTAAGTATTATTAATGACCTGAAAGATTTCACTAAGTGGAGAGACCTGATGAGGGACTAATTTTTACTAATGGAGCTCCTTGGGACAGCTGTAAAAATCAACAGTCCTCCAGATGAAAGTGAGACCCTCGGTCCTCTGACACTTAGTTGAATTTCTTGGTTTTTAATGGATTTACTTAACGTGGGAAGCCTCCTGTGATGTTCTTTGTTCTGGGGACTAGGAGCTGCTAGACAATTAACTAATTGTTTTACTGATCGATATCTAATTTTTAGCTGTTGTCATAAAACCAAAGTAGCAGCAGAAAATGTAGAAAATGGGGGAAAAAAATATCCCCGAACCCTGCCCCCATCACAAACGTCTGATCACAATTGCACATTTCCAGTCCTCTGCCCTCAGCAGATAGTTTTATAGTTGTAAACACTGAGAACATTGTGCCCTGCTTTTTTTCACTTAACATAATCTGATTCTTTTTTATGAGCAATGAAATTTGATACAAGGTGGTGCTCACACAGTTTTTTTTTTTTTTTTTTTGAAAGACCATCATTGCAGGGATTGGTGAGTATTTTCTAAGCCCCATCGACTTCAGGGAATCAGGAAATTAAACTTTTTATTTATTGGTCTTTGACTTTCCCATAAATGGACACAGTTCTACCTTGTTTGACTGCGCTGTAAAAGCAGGCATGGGCTGAACAAAGGCCACGCCGATGAGTAATTAGGCAGCAGGCAGAGACCGGGCAGAGCTTTATGGGCCCATTAGTACTTGCCCAGCTGCTTTCAAGGTTCCAGCCTGCAACTTGGGTGTTAGGTACCTTTAGTGTCTTCAGTTTAAAAAAAAAAAAATGACCTACGTGTTTTTTGTTGCTGTTGTTTCTGTCCAAATGTTTAAAGACATGAACTGATCTCTGCAGTCCTTTAAAGGAAAGGAGAAACGGTGTTTGTTACATATATGATTTTTCTTTTTTTACTGCGCTGGGTCTTTGTTGCTGCTCGGCTTTCTCTGGTTGCAGTGAGCAGGGGCTGCTCTCTAGTTGCAGTGCGTGGGCTTCTGACTGCAGGGTCTTCTCTTGCTGCGGTTGGAGCACGGACTCTGGGGCATGCAGGCTTCAGGACTTGCGGGTGGTGGGCTCAATAATTGCGGTTCCCAGGCTCCAGAGTGCTGGCTCAATAGCTGTGGTGCACAGGCTTAGTTGATCGGAGGCATGTCGAATCTTCCCGGATCAGGGATCGAACCTGTGTCTCTTGCATTGGCCGGCAGATTATTTACCACTGAGCCACCAGGGAAGCCCCTGTGTTGTTGTTTTCTTTTAACCCATGTTCTGGCCCCTCTCTCTATGAAATCGCCATGATGGCTAGGACCCTGTGCACGTGTCCTGACAGCTGGGGGACCTGAAGACCCTCATTACTGCTCAGTAGAGGAGGGCTCAGGTCCCTGTGTTCTGGGCACCACCCAGCTTCCATTTCAGCCAAACCAGATGCACCCCCAAATTGCTCCATAAATTTCCCGCCAGCAAGGTTCCAGGCTTTGAGGTGGATTCTGTAGGTTGGAGGGCGATGTTGCTGCCTCCTATGTGAGCCCAGAGGACATCCTCCAGAGGCAGCAGTACAGCTGGGGCGGTGGGTGGGCTTGGCTGATGGCAGTGACACAGTGTCCCTGGCTGGGACCCGGCGGTCCCCCTACTGGGACATCATGCATCATGACAAGGAGGCCACAGAGGAGAAGGAGGAGGAGGAGGGGATGAGGCGGATTCTGGGGCTGCTGGACGATCCCTTGAAGACTCGGACTCTTCTGGTGGGCAAACATGTGACACCGGCTGACATCACAGTTGTCAGCAGCCTGTTGGGGCTTTATTCACAGGTTCCGGAGCCTTCTTTCTGCCAGGCCTTCCCTAATACCAACTGCTGGTTCCTCACCCACATGAACCAGCCCCAGTTCCGGGCTGTCTTGGGGGAGTTGAAGCTCTGTGAGAAAATGGCCCGGTTGGATCCTAAACGGTTTGCAGAGAGCCAGCCTAAAAAGGACACCCCATGGAAAGAGAAAGGTTCTCAAGAAGCCAGGCAGAGGCCCCAGGCGAAGCAGAAAGAGGAGAAGAAGGTGGCTGCCCTGCTCCCGAGGAGGAGCTGGGTGAATTGAGCAGGTGCTGGCTGCTGAGCTGAAGGCCAAGGACCCCTTTCTGCTCACCTGCCCAAGAGTGTACCTTCTTGTTGGATGGATTTAAGCACGAGTACTCCCATGAGGACATGCTGTCTGTGGTGCTGCCATATTGGGGAGCATTTTGATCAGGGTGGGATTCCCTGGTGGCTCAGACGGTAAAGCGTCTGCCCACAATGCGGGAGACCCGGGTTCAATCCCTGGGTCAGGAAGATCCCCTGGAGGAGGAAATGGCAACCCACTCCGGCACTCTTGCCTAGAAAATCCCACGGATGGAGGAGCCTGGTAGGCTATAGTCCATGGGATTGCAGAGTCGAACAGGACTGAGCGACTTCACTTCACCAGATAAGGGTGGCTGGTCCCTGTGGTAGTCCGAATACCACTTCCCAAGCCTCCCTGAGCTGCAGCCTTGTCACTGGGCTGTTCCAAGCCATTGGACAAACTGAGGAAGAATGCCTTTGCAAGTGTCTTTCTCTACAGAACCAACCACAGCAGCTCCATTTCCGGAATCTGGGTCTTCCAAGGCTTGCGCTTGCCTTTCTGTGGAGCCCAGATTGGCCTATGGACCACAAGTCACGTGTATGGTGGAGACTGGATGCTAGCAGTGAGGAGACCCAGACGGTGGTTGGAGAATACTTTTCCTGGGAAGGGGCCTTCCAGCATGTGGGCAAAGCCATCAATCAAGGCAAGGCCTTCAAGTGAACATCTCTTGCCATTGCCTAGCTGCTGTACCTGCCCTTCAAGGAGAATGGGGGTCATTAAAGGAAATTGAACGATGAAAAGAAAAATAAAAGCTGTGTTCTGAATCTGATTAATCTTGTGTACACTTGAGTGCTTGGGGACTTGCAATATAGATGGAGTAATTCATTCTATAAAGTCATCCCAAGCTTTCTGGAGTGTCTCTTTCATGCTGAGTGGGGATGGTGGTCTGACCTCCGCACATTTTCGTGACATCCCCGAGAGACTATGTGGTTATGACACACTCCTCTGAGAGCCCACTGGAGTTGTTCATCTTAACCAGAGTCCTGGGGGGAAAGCGGTTTTTGCCTTGGGCACTTTTCCTCGTGAAATGTATCTCTTCATATATATTTAGTCCAGAGCAAAAATTGTTATCTTCTCTACCTGTGATCACAGCTATTAAATAAATAACTAAAGGGAATCTATCTTCAGAGGAGAAAAATTGGGGGGTTCTTTTCCACCAGTGTGACCTCAATAAAATATTGTCGTCTTTGTAGACCCATCTTTACTTACCTGCTGCAGCTTTGTAAAGCAAAATGGTCATTGCCGCTTCTAGGATGGAAAATGTCCATTTTATTAAAATTCAGAAGGTTAAAAAATGCCCAGATCTGCAAACACTGGTTTTAGTGGTTGGTGTTTTGAAACACTCCCTTGTTCATCAGCGCAATACAGCGTTGGTGAAGGACAGACAGAGAACTAAATGTTGTGACAAGGTCAAGGTGAAAGGAATGGATGTGAGCTTGTCCCCAAGGCCCTGCAGCCTGGGAGGAAGATGAAGCAGATACTCAACAGAGCAGTGGGCTCAAGGCTCAGAGGAGAAAAAAGAAGTGTTACCTTCAGCTTGGGGTCAGGGTAGAATGGCATGGTCTTCCCTTAGCAAGGCTGGGTGAGGGGTCAGGCCTCATCAGACCCGGAACCCACCCAGTGTTTCTCAGTTCTCTAGGAACTAATGCAATCCACGGCTGGTGCAAGAGAATTACAACTTGGAACCTGACTTTGTGAAGATACAATGGCAAAAAGCCTGGATAAATAGTGGGCACAACCCACAGCTCCATGCATCCAGGAGAAAAGACCTAGAAGGGGTCACCCTGCCGGCCTCACTGACTGGCCATTGGAGCCTTCCAGGTGGCTAGCTAGAGTGCCTGTGTAAAGTACTCACCCTGCTCCTGACACTATGAAAAACATTTTGCATGTATCCTCTCATGAATAAGATGGTTAGATAGCATCATCAACTTAATGGACACGAATGTGAGCAAACTTCGGGAGACAGTGGAAGACAGAGGAGCCTGGCATGCTGCAGTCCATGGGGTCACAAGGAGTTGGGCATGACTTAGCAACTGAACAAGAAAGCATCCTCTCATATGATCCTTAATCCTAGGAGGTGAGTGCTATAAGTAGTCCCAACAAAAGAATGTGCACAGGAGTAACTGCCCAGTTCTACAAAGGAAATAAATAACTGTGCTGGGTACCAAAACTGTGCTCACCCAGTAAGCTAAGGCGGCTCAGATGGTAAAGCGTCTGTCTGCAATGTAGCAGACCCGGGTTCGATCCCTGGGTTGGAAAGATCCCCTGGAGAAGGAAATGGCAGCCCACTCCAGTATTCTTGCCTGGAAAATCCCATGGACGGCAGAGCCTGGTAGGCTACTGTCCATGGGGTCGCAAAGAGTCAGACATGACTGAGCGACTTCACTCACTCACTCTCCCTTCATAACTGCCCACTGCAAAGGCCTTCTGAACACTCTTTTCAAAGTCCCTTCCGATAAAGCCTGTATGCTAGGCAGGTGTATCTTGGGGCCTGGGGGTACAGCAGAGAGGTGGAAGGCCACAGTCTTCTACTGGCCCCAAACGCTGCCAGCATCCAGGCCTGAGAACCTGGCCATGTCCTGGTGCCATCTTCTGCCCCAGCACTCTGCCCGCTTTCTCACATTTTCTCCTGTTTTCCCTGCCCACCAGCCAGGGCTCCTTCTTTGAGGGACTAATGAGCTTCGGAGCTGGAGTTCCATTGCATTTCAGACTGGCCCCAGTTTCCAGGGCTCTTTCAACCTCTCTCCTTGGCAATGAATTTCTAGGACACTCAAATATTTACTTCTCATGTTGGCTCAACTATGTTATAAAGGTGATTTGTTAAATGAATAGCCAAATTAGATCCAGTTTCGATATCTTTGTAAAGGATCCAAATATGTTCACGAGTACACTTTCCTCAGTCCTGTGTTCCAATTCTATGAACCTACTCCATGCGTCGAACCACCACTGTACTACCGTGCTTGCACACTCGAGCGTGCAGTGCGCGTGCACACACACCCACCGCACCTGCTCCTGTGCACGCTCAGGTGAGTTCCTCTCCTTTCCTCACCTCTTCGGCAGCATCCTCAGTCCGCCTGTCACTTCTCCAAAAGCTCCGGTGTGCTGACAGTGCGTTTCATTGGGTCTCACCAGCAGATCTCAGCCCTGGAATCAGCCAGGAATGGGTGAATGTACCGATCTGGGTGGGACCCAGGCTCTGGCACTGCTGAAGGCTCCCCAGGAGATGAGATGGACAACCGGCGTCAGGAGCCTTGGCTGGCCTCCTCATGACTCCGTCTCCTCACTCCTGCAGGAACAACTTCACTGTCATCGTTTTCTCCTGTCTCACGCCTGACCTGTTGAACCTGTTAGGAAATCCCAATGTAGGATCATGGATTCTCTAAATCCAGACCATCTCCCAGCTCCAAGGCCTCCTCCAGCTGGGGCCCTGCCCACTTACCCAAGGTCCCACATGAGTCGTCTGCTAGAGGAAGACCCACCGTCCGCCTCCCTGTGAGGACATGGTCATTGCAGGGGGACTCAAGTCCTCCCTCTCCACCTGAAGATTTCTCTCATCTCCTCCCACCCCCTCACGCCAGGTACCCCTCACCCAGAGGCGCGACCCCCTTCCAGGCACACCCCCCACCAGACAAGCACAGCCTCGCCTGCTCCTCCTGCATCTTTGGGCTTCCTAGTCCATCCATATCCATTCTCTCCTGTGCCTTGTTCTGCAAGCACCACTTTTTCCTATGCTAATACAAATCCTAAAAAGGAAAAAAGTTGGGGGGGTCAGGGGCTGGAGGGGGACTCTGAAGACAGAACCAGAGAGGTGGCCATATGGGAGGGACTCAGATCAGCATCACTGGCCTTGAGGGTGGAGGAAGGGGCCATACACTAAGCTTCCGGAAACTGGAAAGGGAGAGGAAATGGATTTTCCCCTGGGGCTTCTGGAAGGTAGGAGAGCCCTGCCCGTACCTTGAGTTTTGCCCACTGAGAGCCATTTTGGACTCTGACCTCCAAAACTGTGAAGATAATAAATCTGCGTTGTTTTAAAGTAAAAAAAAAAATATATATATATATATATATATATATATCCTTCTGCTGACCTTTCCTCCATCAAGCTATCATGCCATCTCTTCCCTGCACATCCAGCCTCACCTCGAGTTGACCCTCTCCACCTAGCTGTCTGCCGGGGGGCTTCTCCTGTCTCCCCCAGGCACCTAGAACGGAACCCAGATGCAACCACACTTGTCACCTTCTCCTCCAACCCAGAGCCTTTGTTCTATCTTGAATAGCTCGATTTATCTGAACAAGGGCTCAATGCTGCCTAACTTTACCCAAGAGCAAACCCTGTAACTTCACACTCCCAATTATAAGGTGGGAAAACAGCAGACCTAATTCCGTCTGCCGAATAAACCCTCACGATTACTCTATTAATTCTTAATTTCACCTATCATTATGCTTTCAGTAAGTCAATGAATAAAACCAAAATAACTGCTTATATCCATAAGTAATCAAAATGTATTTAGTGCTTTAGCAGTTTGTTTTTCTAATTTTCCTTTAATTAGCTGAGAAAGAATTAAAGTCAATTCCTCATCCCGCAGATAAAAAATTAGACTCGGCTTTTACCCTTACACATATCCAACTTTTAATGTACACAGGATACACAAATTCATAATTGTTCTGTAATGTAACATGTATCCAATATTAAACACATTTCTATGACATTTATCTTATCTCCCTGATCACAGATAATATAGTTATAATTATGCCCTTTCAAAGTATTATCGCCTGATCCACACTTAATTGGCATTCTGAGCTTGAAATCTTGGCTACTGCATGCAGGGATTGCAGGATGTTTTTGTCCTCTGATAATCTAGATCATGTGCATTTTGAGCAAGTATGGTCTGTTGCTGCTCACCCTTGTAGTCCAATGCCCAAAGAACGGGCTTGAAAAATAGTAATTGAATGATGGATAAACACATAGGATGTTTGGGAATGTCTGATGTATGTTCACATTGGTATCCATGAGACCGTGGCCCACAGAGAGTGGGGCAATTGAGAGGGGTGGGGACAGAATCACATTAGAAATGAGCTGGAAATCAGCCCTGATTCTGTTGGCCGACATATCCGCCTTAACCATCACTGACTCAATGGATATGAGTCTGAGCTAACGCCAGGAAATGGTGAGATGGACAGGGAGGCCTGGTGTGCTGTGGTCCATGGGGTCACAAAGAGTCGGACACAACTGAGCGACTGAACAACAACAGATCCTGATGGAAGAGGCTGAAGTCTCAGACAGCCGTATATCAGCAAAGCTAAATCCTTCCTTTAGAGCTCTAGAATGTCACAGATATTAGGCATCGGTTTCAACACAAAATATGCTTTGGAGGAACAATATGATTTCTCCCGCGGGCTTATGTTGAGACTTTCCCATCCTTTTTTGGAACCGCGTGTGATGACATTTGTTGGAGAAGGATTGGATACACCACTCATGGCTGGTAACAGTCATGGAAGCTTAGAGGAAGGTTGTAACAGCAGGAGAATATTTAAGACAACTTCAGTGTTTCTCTTTCAGCCTTAAGGAATAGATAGCAATGTGTTCTTGGGCAGAAGAGACTGTGTTCCGCTATGGTCCCGGATAACCCTGTGAACAGCTATATGGCACCCGGGTAATGACGGAGTTGTTCTTTCTTCCGGGAACTAGGGCTGTCTGCTACCGATGATACAGCCTGCCTGGGGCCCAGGCGGAGTAGAAACGATAGTCCTTGTATCTGAATGTTCTGCTCCTATTTGGTGGGAGGCGGGAGACGCTCCTGAGCCTATATCCCCTAGTTCAGGAACTCGGGAATCTGTTCAATTTCGGTGGAGAGAGAGAAGAATGCATTTGAAGTTCTCTTGGTTGCTGTGTGCAGAAATCATACACTCCACCTCACAAACTCACCGATTTCATCGAGCCATTGTCAAGTGAGTTATGGTTTTCCTCATTGCCCCATGCATCCAGTGAGTCAGGCTCTGACAGGGGGTTGATTTGTTGTTTAATATTTGGGGGGGGGTTTATTTTGGTATAGTCGCAACGTGTTTACTCAAATACCGTGTGTTAAATGAGATGTTTTCATTTGTTTTGATAGGTACTTATAAAGGCAATGTACCGCATTTCACACTTACACAGCCCTTCCGAGTTCACAGCGCGGCTCCCGGATTCCCGCAAAAACCTCCCCTGTGTGTTTGGGACGCACCAGCCTCGTTTCACCCAGAGAAGACCAAGGTTTGTGCAGTGCTGTCAAGCCCCAGAGCCCAGAGCCGAGCTGAAGGGGTCTTCCCCAGTCACGGGGACCAATGATAGTGGGTGGCAGCAGAGAGCTCAGAGGAGGAAATTTATTCTCCTTGCTTGTTTTATGGTTCTTAGGGTGTTACCATAACAGCATGAATTCCTCCCTGAACTCAGCAGAACATATGGGAAACCTATACTTAGCTTATCATTTCAAACCCTTCCTCCCCCACACCCTTCTCTCCCCCTCCAGGAGGCCTCAGTATGGTACCAATTCTGTAGGTAAAATAAAAAATGTTGAATTGAGTGAAGTGGTAGCTCTTCCAGATGCATGGGCGAGCAGTGATGTGTCCTGAGCTTTGACTGGAGTTACAATTGAGCACTAACCTGCAAAGACAAAATTGTTCTCACAGGGGTTGTTGTATTACACACGGAAGGGGAAACACAGCCACCACATCAGACTCAAGCGTGGAGCCACCAGAACAGATGTGACTGTGGCCAAAAATGGCCAGAAAATATGCAATACACAGAGAGGGCACAGAGCAATCCTTACAATTGGCCATAAATGCCAAAACAGACCACACGAGAATGGGCTTCTCTGCTGAAAACCAGACAGTGTTGATGAGTTGATCTCATACAGGAAATCATCACACTGCTCTTTTAAACCATCGAGTCTAAGGGTCTGCGGGTCAGATTTTTACAAGTATCAGTTAGAATGTCAGATAGCTATGCACGTGCCTGCAACACACACAGTAAGTAACTGAAGCTTCCTGGTTTGGGTCTCGAATGGATACCAGGCGGCACCACTGCAAACATTATTGAATTCTAAGCCGTCAGCTGTTCTTTTAGTGTCTAAGTCATTTCTAGGATGGCACAAGTCCAAGTCTAATTCATTAAAATGGAAGAAATCTATAAACACCTGCATGTAATTGATTAGTAAGTTGGGGTTTCTTTAACTGGTTGTTTATTCCTCTGTTCAAAACAACATACTAAAGCAAAGAACCAACAATGCCACATCATTGACATTTTGCCAAGTTATTAGACTTATTTTTGTAAAGTGGGTTATTTTATTAGGGATGTCAGCTTCAGAGCCCCTAAAACCTACCCCTCTGTTTCAGTGCTGTATTCTTTTGATCTTGGTTCATTGGACTGAGAATTTGAGGGCCTCGGACAGCGTTGCTTTTTACATAGAAATCAACTGAGTGAAAAAAGACTGGTTTTAAGGGCAAATTATCTAATTTGTGTTTATGGAGATGGTAAATACACTCTTCACTTCCAAAGAGTAGAGGCTGATCTTCCCCCATTCTGATGTCCCTGCTTCACAGAATTGCTGATTTGGCTCTATTACTTTTTTGGTAATTTTTAAATTTCATCATCAGTACATTGAATGTGGTGGTGGGGGGGGTCCCTTTTTTCCCCTCAATTTAGTTATTTTTAATTGGAATATAATTGCTTTACAATGTTGTGTTAGTTTCTGTTGTACAGCAGGGGATTTGTTCACATGCCCCCTCCCTCTTGAGGCTCCGGCCTCTCTGGTCGTCACAGAGCGCCAGTCTGGGCTCCCTGTGTCATGCAGCAGCTTCCCACCAGTTCTCTGCTTCACACATGGTAGTGTATATACGTCAATGCTACTCTCTCAATTCGTCCCCCGCCCTGAACTTGAGAGTCAGGGACAGTGCAATCTCCGAGAGGCTTGCAAGCACTTGCTTATTTTGAATATCTGCATCCGGGACCCAAGAAACAGGATTGGACACCAGAAGCCGCTCAGGTGTCATAAAATCTGCCTGTGAATAGAATCTGGAATTAAACCAAACAAAAACAAGGCATCTCTTCGAAACTGGGGACAAGGGAGATCACCAACAGTTTCCCGCAAAAAAAGGAACAGTAAGTGGGAATACCCATGATCACTAGTTTAAGATATATAAAATGTTCCTGGATAGCTTCTTTATTTTAGTGTGTCATTTTTAATTTTTTATTTTTTTCTGTTTGGCCACTGGGCTTCCCAGGTGGCACTGGTGGTAAAGAACGCGCCTGTCAATGCAGGACACGTGACAGATTTGGGTTCCATCCCTGGGTCGGGAAGATTCCCTGGAGAAGGAAATGGCAACCCACTCCAGTATTCTTGCCT
>NW_011495018.1:6251297-6257212 GCF_000754665.1 Bison bison bison | reverse complement strand
GTATTCTTGCCTGGAGAATCCCAGGGACGGGGGAACCTGGTGGGCTGCCGTCTATGGGGTCACACACAGTCGGACACGACTGAAGAGACAGCACATTTGGCCACTAAGTCGTGTCTGACTTGACTGTCCTTGGGTTTTCCAGGCAAGAATACTGGAATGGATTACTATTTCTTTCTCCAGGAGATCTTCCTGATGCTAGGCATCTTTTCAACCCAGATATTGAACCTGTGGCTCCTGCCACGGCTCCAGCATGGCAGGCCGGTTCTTTACCCCTGAGCCACCAGGGAGGCCCTATCAGTGAATTCTACCAGAGGTCGGGCCAAGGTGAGCACAAACCCTCCCTCTTGGATGGGGTGTCACTAACTTCAAAGTCAGCACAAAGAGTCTGGAATATTTAATTTGTCAAACATTATGTCGTTTTCAGAGTAAAAAATTATTATTCACTCGATTGCCCAGACATGGAATTATATATTACAGAATGAAAGCCAATGTTTAAGGGTTTAAAATTTACTCCTTGCAAATTGTGATCAGCATCTTCTGAGCCTGCCCTGCCCGTGTCCCCCACAGGCCACACGAATGTGGATGTGACACAGTAGAAACACCCTCAAGGGGAGGGATGTGACTGGTATGGACAGAAACCTAGTCTCTCAGCGTCAGAAGACAACTTTGAGGACACCCGTTTCCAACGCTCTCCTGAAGCATAGGAGATACTTTAAGTGGTTGACTGCTGCAGCATTCAATAATATATTGGGTTACATATTTTTAAAAGTTCTTTCTTTTTCTATTCCGTTCTAAACCTTTTGTTTAAACTGGGGAGAAAGCCTTGGGTTTGATGATAGTGTGTCTAAATCTCTAATACTAACATCCGTTTTCAAAAATCCGTGGAGAGCCCTCAGACAAGAAGCCTTGAGGAAGCAGTCTTGAGGTGTTTGGGTGGAATTTAATCACTCTGGGTTAGTTTTTTCCCCCCATTGCATTTACTTTTAGTTACTTTCTATTGATGACAAGTAATCTTGATTTCCCAGGAAATGAAAGGGAGGAGTAAGGTGTGCAAGTCAGGGATGCTCCAAACATGGTGACGATTCCAGGTGTGCTAGCATGAAGGCAGTGGATTCTGGAAGGAGCAGCACCCAGGACAGGCTTCCCGGGTGACTCACCTGGTAAAGAATCCACCTGCGATTCAGGAGACCCCAGTTCGATTCCTGGGTCAGGAAGATCCCCTGAAGAAGGGCTAGACTACCCACTCCAGTATTCTTGGCTTCCCTGGTGGTTCAGATGGTAAAGAATCTTCCTTCACTGTGGGAGACCTGGGTTCGATCCCTGGGTTGGGAAGACTCCCTGGAAGAGGGTATGGAAACCCATTCCAATATTCTTGCCTGGAGAATCCCCTGGACAGAGGAGCCTGGCGGGCTACAGTCCGTGGCATCTCAAAGAGTTGGACATGACTGAATGACTAAGCACACAGCACAGCACCCAGGACACTCCATGGGGTTGTTTATAGGGATTATCTGCCAGAGTTGGTCCACATGACATTCTTTGTACCAAGCAGTGAGTCAGATCTGAGTCTGCACCAAAGCAAAGAGTACATGGTTACTTGGGCTGAGGGGGCAGGGTACTGCCCCAGGGAAACGTCAAGAGAGGAGCTAAGAACGCTTTCCCAAAAGCAGAGCTGGTGGCTACACCCCAGGCAGTACGTCCTGTCTCTCAGCCACCCTCACACCAACAGTGTGAGAAGAACATGTGCACTGCTCACATAAAACTCAAAACCACTCAATGTTTGCACCACGCTAGAAAGGCGAACAGACGTTGCAGTACCCAAGGAAGCAAAATGCAGAAAAATAACGTATTAGAATGAATAAAATTATTATCAGACAGGACTAAACATTTCATTGATAAATAAGACCCAAACAGAGACTGTAAAAATTAAAATGTTATTTGGTTATAGGACAATCTTAGTACAATGGCTAAATAGCAGAATGTGTCACGGAAGAGACAATTTGCAACCTAGAAGACAAAGTTTAGAGGCTATCCCAGAATCCAGTGCAAATAGATAAACAAATAGAAAACATAAAGGAATATTGGAGAGTCAAGGGAGATAGGTCCAGATGTTTCAATATCCATCTAAGAAGCATTCTAGAAGAAAAGGGCAGGGGGGCGGAAGTGGAAGAGAGAAAATAATTGAAGAAAATTTTCTATAACAAAAAAAAACCCCTCAAAATTACAAAATTTAAAATAAAAACCCAAGGATTCTCAAAGTGAAATAGCCCACTGAATTTACAAGTATGCATATCATGTAAATGTTAGACTTGATTAGCCAATTAACAAGGTAAGTATAAACTATATATAGTTTTGTAGCCAGCAAAAGAGGCTACATACATAGAACACACACACACTCACACGGGTAAAGCTGGGAAAATTTGAATAAGGTCTGTGGGTTGTACCAGCATAAATCACCTGGCTGTGATGTTTGTGGCAGGTAGCATTCTAAGGGGACCCTGTGGACCCTCATTTTTGTGTAATCTCATGGTCTTGAGTGTGGGCAGAACCTGTGAGTATACAGCAATGTCATTCCCATACTTAAGTTATATAGAAACAGGGATTTTCCGCATGTAATTAAGTCCCAAGTTCATTGATCTTAAGTCATGAAATTTGCATTTTTGCCACAATAAATTACAGAGAGCACAAGCCTTTATCAAACATAGAACCTGCCCCACCACGATCTTGGGTTTCCCAACCTCCAAAATTGTGAGAAATCAATGTTTGTTTTTAATAAGCAAACCAGCAAAAAAGATACAGAGATTATCCTGGGTGGGTTAGATCTAGTCATGCGATCCCTTGAAAGGGTCAGGACTCTTCCTGGTGACAGAGGTTACAAATGTGAAAGGGATTTGAACTCCTTCCCTGGTTTTGGAGTGGAGGAGACCATGCAGTAAGGAAAGCAGTAACTTCTAGGAGCTAATAACGTGAAGACCATGATGTACCTACACGGTGGTATTTGAAAGAAACAACCTTACCCGCATTTACAAGAAAACAAGAAAGGCTGCGAAGAATTGAGCTATGCTTTCACCTTGAGAAGCTAGGAAAAAAATCCAAATAAGCTCCAGAACAAAATTAGTAAACATGAAAGCACAAATTATCAAGATGAAAGGCAAACAACAACAACAACATGTAGATTTGGGGAAGAGAGCAAAGATATGTGAGCAACATCCAGCATGTCAAAGACAGGACATAACTTTAAAGCATGAAAGAGAATATATTAAAGCACCACAAATTTTAAAATCCATGTGAAACAGATGACTTCCTCAAAAAATAAAAATGTCCAAAACTAGGGAAAAAAAGAAATAGAAGCACCATACAGACCGATCTCCATAAAACATATTGAAAAGATGTTCAAAGATACACACCTGTAAACTACAACAGGTCCAAGAGATTGCATGGCAAATTCTATAGACATTTGCAATTTATATAAGCAGTGTCTGAGCACAATAAAAGCAGGTTTTAAGATCCTAAATAAAATATTTGCATATCAAATCCTGGATTTAGCAAAAGAATAATACATCATAACCAGCTTGAGTTTGTCCTCAGAATGCTAAAATGGCTCCATGTTAGAAAATCCATGAATATACGTTATTAACAGATTAATATAGAAAATTTACATGATCATCTCAATAAATACCGGTCTCATTTGCTATAATGTCACCTCATACACAGTAAGAACTGCAACAAAAGTGTTTAAATCATTCAATAATCTCAAACAAAAGGAGTCCTGAGCAAGGCATTGTTTTGCTCTCTCTGTCTCCACACACACCCTTAACAAAATCCAGTGGCTCCAGAAGCCATTAAACAAGAGATTCTTACATTTTACTACATTAATACACATGCAAGGCTAAAACACGGTATACACCGCACTAGTGCAAGATGTTAATAACAGAGGAAAGTCTCAGGAGTCGGAATATGGGGGAGAGAGGGTGTATGCTTTCATTTGATCTTTGTAAAACTGTTCTGAGAAATGAAGTCTATTAACATAAAAATAAATGTGTCTAAGTTTATTTATCAACAAAGAGGAACAAAAAACAACCAGCTACAGAAAACATTTGCAACACGTTTTCTATCTATCTCATAATCTGTTAGTGAAGTGGTAAGTTGAAGCATGGCCTCTGAGAAGTTTGAATTAAAATTTAAAATCCACATACTCTTTAATTGAACAAGTTTATTTCAATGAGTTTAACATATAGAAATACCACAGTGAATGCAAATGTTTATCTATTAATGCGTTTAGTTCTAATTGTTTATAGTAGGAAAAGACTGTAAACTAACTGATTATCAAAAGATTAAGGGACAATGACATATCCATGTAATGAAATACCAACCAGTCATGTTTCCAAAAGAGAAGTAGATTTGTAAGTACCAAGAGAGAATGCCGTATTCACAAGAGTGGTTGGTGGCGGTGTGGCAGAAAGCAGCGGTGGCGGGTGGAACCATTGGTGTTTGTTAAGGGTAGGTGTGTTTGAGAGACAGAGAGGGAAAAGCCATGCCATAGCTTACCAAGAGAAGGCTGCATATTAAAAGAAAGTCAACAGGCAGATGAATAAAGAAGATGCAGTACTACGCAGCCATAAAAAAGAATAAAATAATGCCATCTGAAGCAATAAGGATGGACATAGAGATTATCATACTAAGTGAAGTCCGTTAGACAAAGACAAATACTATACGATATCACTAATAAATGACATCTTTAAAAAAATGTGACAAATGAACTTATTTACAAAAAGAAACAGACAGACACAGAAAAATTACGGTTATCGAATGAGAAAGTGAGGAAGGGATACATTAGAAGTTTAGGGATTAGAAGCTGAAAACTGCTGCTAAGTCGCTTCAGTCGTGTCCAACTCTGTGCGACCCCATAGACAGCAGCCCACCAGGCTCCCCCATCCCTGGGATTCTCCAGGCAAGAATACTGGAGTGGGTTGCCATTTCCTCCTCCAATGCATGAAAGTGAAAAGTGAAAGTGAAGGCGCTCAGTCGTGTCCGGCTCTTCGCGACCCCATGGACGCAGCTCACCAGGCTCCCCCGTCCATGGGATTTTATATAAAAAGACAAAGAACAAGGTCCTACTGTACAGCACAGGGAACTATATTCGATATCTTGTATAATAATAAACTATAATGGAAAGATATGAAAAAGAATACACATACATTTTATATATATATGCCTGAATCACTTTGTTGTACACCAGAAACTAACACGACACTGTAATAAACTATACTTCAACTTTTAAAAAGAAATAACTTTAAAAAGGCCACAGAGCTGGCGCTGGGAGAGAAAATGGAGACTGGGAGTCAGGAGCGTGAAAGAAAATGCTTTTTACCATTTATTTTTATTTAATTTGAAACTTTTCCCATGTACATATACTTAAAGATCTATATCTTAGGGGGGAAAACCCAGGAAAGTAAGAATACAAAAGAATATTCTTACCTAGGTAAAAGTTGCCTATCTCAAACCCACAACGATAGTCAGATGTCAGAGTGACCCGTTAGAATCAGCCCCAATAAATTCAGACATAAGAAAGCATATGCACTATCTGTGCAAATATTCAAATTGTACCTGATGCAAAAAGATGGAGGGGCCCTATAAATTCTAGAAATTATATAAATTATCACATTCACAAATGATATAATTATCCACATAGAAAATCCAAAAGAATCAACTGAAAAATTAATAAAATTTTATTTTTATTTTATTAGAATATTTTTATTTTTTTTCTTGCTTTTGCACTGTTTTTTTTTTAATTTTATTTTATTTTTGAACTTTACATACTTGTATTAGTTTAGCCAAATATCAAAATGAATCTGCCATAGGTATACATGTGTTCCCCATCCTGAACCCTCCTCCCTCCTCCCTCCCCATACCTGCCT
>NW_011495018.1:6243825-6251197 GCF_000754665.1 Bison bison bison | reverse complement strand
CTAGCCCCAAGCATCCAGTATCGTGCATCGAACCTGGACTGGCAACTCGTTTCTTACATGATATTTTACATGTTTCAATGTCATTCTCCCAAATCTTCCCACCCTCTCCCTCTCCCACAGAGTTCATAAGACTGTTCTATACATCAGTGTCTCTTTTGCTGTCTCGTACACAGGGTTATTGTTACCATCTTTCTAAATTCCATATATATGCGTTAGTATACTGTATTTATGTTTTTCCTTCTGGCTTACTTCACTCTGTATAATAGGCTCCAGTTTCATCCACCTCATTAGAACTGATTCAAATGTATTCTTTTTAATGGCTGAGTAATACTCCATTGTGTATATGTACCACAGCTTTCTTATCCATTCATCTGCTGATGGACATCTAGGTTGCTTCCATGTCCTGGCTATTATAAACAGTGCTGCGATGAACACTGGGGTACATGTGTCTCTTTCCCTTCTGGTTTCCTCGGTGTGTATGTCCAGCAGTGGGATTGCTGGATCATAAGGCAGTTCTATTTCCAGTTTTTTAAGGAATCTCCACACTGTTCTCCATAGTGGCTGTACTACAAATAATAAATGCTGGAGAGGGTGTGGAGAAAAGGGAACCCTCTTACACTGTTGGTGGGAATGCAAACTAGTATTAGAATACTTTTAAGTTTATTCTAAGAAGTTTATCCAGGTAAATACAAGATTCACATATAGAAATCAATAGCCTTTTTTATGCATCAGATGAAACTAACCAAAAAGTATAACTTAAACACACACGCACATATACATTCAAAATAGCCACATTTCACAGTACACAGGAATAAACATAGAAAAGAAACATGTCGTACTTTTGTGACAAAAATTATACAACTTTATTAAAGAATATAAAATAATATTTGAACAAATGGGGAGATATACCATGGTATAAAGATGTCAATTCTTCTATAAATTAATATCTCAATTCAGGGAAGTCCCTATCAAATTGCCAGTGGACTTGAAACCTTATTCTAAAATTCACCTAGAAAAGATATGTAAATAGAAACAAGTTAATTTTGATACAGAATGAGGGTGACAGTGTTCCATTCAAAGGGTGATAGAAATGACCCCTGAATGGGTAAAGATGGTCCGCTTCACTAATAGAGGAATGCAAAATAAGATATGAAGATAGTTTTTGTCCTTAGATATCTTTCAATATCTAAAAGATAATTTTGGGGGGAGAGAAACAAAAACTCACAGATACTGTTGGTGGAAGTTTAATTGGTCCAGTCTTTTTTTAAGGGTGATTTGGCAGATTAAAACCTTGTGCAAGTAATTCCCTGGTGGTCCAGAGGTTAAGACCCCATCCTTCCAATGGAGGGGTTGCGAGTTCAATTCCTGGTCAGGGATCTAAGATCCCAAATGCTGCACGGTGCAGCCAAGTGTTACAAAACAAACAAATAAAAAGCATGCATATGGTCCAATCCAGCAGTAACAAAGCTAACTTTCAGAGCTGACTCCAGAGTACATGTAAACACCCACCCAAAGAGCCTGACCAAGCACGTCATGTAGCACCAAGTCTTTCCAGCCCCAAACTAGAAACAATTCAAGTGCTCATTAGGAAGACAGTTTTTTTTATAAACATGGCACATCCAACTTAGGGAATACAGTGCAGTAGTTTAAAAAGCAAACCAACCTATTCCTATTGACGTTGCCAGAACTTCAGGCTCACTTATGTACTTGAAGAATGCGAGTTCTATGAAACAGTTTATGTTCAAAATCTGTACATAGCTGTGCATGTACATGTGATTGTAAATGTACAGAACAAAAACAAACGGTGAGCTTTTTCTCTGGGCACAAGGATTAGAGATGCAGTAAAATCAGAGGGACTCCAGCTTCCTCTATTTTCCTTGAAATTTCAAGATGAAAATGTAAGCCTATATTAATCATGTAGTTTTAAAACTCTCCCTGAAGTTAATGTGGCAATTTTTAAATTTAAGCACATTTTCCTTTCAAATATATTCATTTAAAATGTGTATATCATCACATATCTTTATTTTATAAGGGTCTGAATATTTTTCAACCTTATTAAAACCATTAGAATATTTTCAAGGTGGGGGAGTGGTAAGGTTATCAGTTGCCATTCTGGTTTCTCTATATAAGGATTTTAATCTTTATGTTATCACTGCAAGAAAACATCATCTCAGCATTATGGCACATGCAGTCTACATTCTCTAAATAATTCTAAACAAATCTGATATCGAACATCAGTGTTGCATCAGAAAACACATACTTGTAGAATGTCCAACGAAATACCAGTACTGCAAAACATCAAGGATCTTCTGGAAGGGTTAGTGGAGAACTGGTCTTTTTGTTAATCAGGAACCTTACTTTTGGATTCTTTTTCCAAAACTCTGTATAGCTTTGCTGGGGCATAAATTTAAAAGTGTTCCATATCTCATGATGATGTCTTGGAAAGCGTCTGAAAATTGGGACCACCACAGCTTCCTTATAAACATATGATATTTGGTTATTTGAAAAGCCATCGAGACAAGATGGAACATAGTCACATGCCCAAAGATTGAAATTTCTTGAAACGTGTTGCCTTTTTTCTGGGGAGATCTTCTTACGTCCCAAGCCCTGGAGAAGGATCACAAGCAGATTAGGAGGAAGATATTCAAGGCCGCACAGTTTGGAAGTCTTTAATAAAGCCACCTCCACGACATCTTGTGTTTAAATGACCACTCCTACAGGAGGCACCCTCTATCAACTTGTGGGAGGCTGTAAATTGACAAAACCTCCTGATCTTCACAGTCTTCAACTCCCACCCAAGGGGCTGGGCTTCTAGAGACACGGAGGACTGAACCAAAGAGACCCCAGCCTGGACAGCCAGGAAGCCCGAGTAGGTCCTCTACATCCATGCGGCTGTATCCACCTCAGGCTGCATCCCCAGCACTCAGTGGGAGGGCTCTTATTCCGAGAGATCCGGGGATTCTCTCCCATCCCAGAGGATTCCCAGTGAAGGAAGCAGCACCTGGGTCTCTACCCACAGGCTTCCTCCTCAAATCTTACTAATGTGACCATTAGAAAATTTACAAATTACATATGCAGCTCGCATATCTATTTCCATTGCATAGTGCTGTGTTAACCACCACCAACCAGCGCTATCAGACTTGGTTTTTTTCAGTGATGGGGAAACACCATCTCCAGGAACAAGATAACTGCAGTTAGTAGGGACTCCTTCTTTATATCAGGAAAATTCCGCATCCATTCCTTTGAGCCTCCTTATGGGTCCTGGCTCTGCTGTCCAGAGACACACATAGGCAATCCCTCCTTCTCATGACAGATCTTCACAAAAAAAGCTCACAAATCAGATGGTTTATGGGAAAGCACTTTGATAAGCATGAAGTTCATACACACACAAAAAAACCTAGGCAGAAGGGAGGCTGGTGTGGATTTTGAAAGCCACGTGGGAATTTGAGAATTTACGCTTTTTATTCCCTCTGGTAACCTGTTATGAGGCTTTAATTTTATTCCAATTTTGAGGCCAGAAAATCAAGAGCCCTGATGTCGCTGTTCATTTTTTTGGCAATGTGGAGAGAAATACTCACAGAGTCAAGGTAGAACCCAGAGTCCTGAAAGCTGTGACGATTGTCGTGAGCAGAGAAGGGGAAGTTGTTATTTACTGCTTGCTGGAAAAGAGCAAGGGAAGAGATAAAAAGGCACACATCAGAACCACAGCAGGCTTCCAGAACCTGCCTACAGTGGCCTGGAAGGAAGATGGAGGAGGCAAGTTGACCTCTAAGTGAGAACTAAACCCATCCACAATGATGGAGCAAACAGCACAGGGGTGAGGGCTTAGGTGTGCACATCAGCTCAAGGCTTTGAAACTCCACTTCATTGCCAGCTTTCTTAAAATTATAACAAGTTCTCTTTAAAATATCTTATTGAGAGGCAAGGAAAGGAAAGTGAGTAGGCATGGAATTGAAGACTGGAAAGGAATTCTGAAGCCATCTTCTTCATCTGGCCAATAAGGATCCTAGTAGACCAGAGCTCTCTGGTCCAGGGCTGCTAAGTGTGAAGTCAACCCTGCTTCTACCACCAGCCATTTGCAGCCCCTTAAGCTGCTCGCGAACTGGCCAGGGAGGTAGACATGGATGTTAAGAGCTCTGTTCATAGAAGAGTAACTTTATCGTCTGGACCAGGAGGTAGTTCCTTCTAGAGAGTATTTGAGGAGCCATGGTGACCAACTATGAAGTGAGGATCCTGCCAGAATGTTGGGATCCAGGGAGAGCTAGTGAGCAGTTCCCTCCAAGCAGTACCACCCACTTGGAGAGCCACGGGGGCACGTGGCCAGCGCCCTGGACTCACCTTCTCCCGCACTTTGTAGATCGGCGGAAGCTTCTCCTCCACTTGCCGAGATAAACGTGGACTGTGGGACTCTTTCAACATCGTACTTGTGATGGATTCTGGCGTCTTTTGTGTTAGTCCAATGTGAGGGAACTGGAAAAACAGCACACGCCTTGATTAAAACCAGACACATCTGAATCTCAAAGCCAAGTATCAGGGCTTCCTCTGTAAAAGGATTAAAATGCAATTTGGGTGCTTCTGGCGTGCGATGGAAATGGCATAATTTTCGTAATTTTCAAGTATCCTTTCCAAGACAAAAAATATTGTCATGGCCCAAGGCCACCACTGCCGGCCGTTTCAAGTTACAGGGGCCACCCTGCTGCTTGGAGCCTGGAAATGGTTTCGTGGCCTGGTAAGTGGGGGGTGCGGTCCCATGAGAGGGAGCCAATGAGCTCCAAGGAGACAGAGTGTGTTATTTGAGACCTTCCTGGTGGTCAGGGAGTGCCCCATACTCGGGGCCAAGCATTCAGCCCATATTCCCAGGGGTGAGCCAACCTCCTGCAGGTAGGGGGTGCACCTTAGGGCATAGGAATGTGAGAAGGGTCGCGTTGAGTCTCTACAGAAAATGTAGGATGGTAGAGGGTGGGAAGATTATTTGGATGCCAGGGGTGAGCTGGGAGTGGGCTTTTGTATCTCTCTGTGAACAGGAGGGAAGGAAACAGGACTGGGTTGAGGGAGGAGGTCCCAAAGGAGGTCTAGACCAACCCCATAGGGAGCTCTAGACACGGAGTGGCTTCTCAGAGTCGGCCTGATGGAGTGAGAGGACCGGACCCTTGTGTGCTCTTGTCCATCAGTCACTGGGTAGGAGAGGAAGGCAGAGGACCCAGGAAGCAACCGACCTTGAGGAAGCAGCTCTTTTCAGCCAGGGAGTATCTAGGGTTGGACCCTTCCCCCCACCAAGCCACACTCTCAGCAGCTAGGCCAGGAGTCCATTCCCAAAGAGGGATGTGGGCCCTGCTTGATGGCCACTGTAGCTCACCCCAATTTTACATAAACAGCACCTCTTAAAAGCCACTCCTACAAAGTGGCCTTTGAAGTGGCGATCTCTAGGAGAGAAATATGAATGGAAACTAAGATACAAACAGAAGGCAAGACCCCAACTCAGCGAAAATTCTTGCAAAGGGAGGTAACATAATGTGGGGGTGGGTCACAGACAATAGATTCAACGTCCCTGGGTCCAATCCCAGCTCTCTCTCCTAGAAGGTCAGCCTTCCGCAAGAGACTTAATTTTTCCAGATCCCAGTTTCTTTATCTGTAAAATGGGAATAATAATAACCTACTTGATAGAGTGCACACATGCTAAGTTGCTTCAGTCATGTCCAACTCTTCCTGACTCCATGGACTGCAGCCCACCAGGCTCCCCATCCACGGGATTCTCCAGGCAAGAATACTGGAGTGGCTTGTCATGCCCTCCTCCAGGGGATCCTCCCAACCCAGGGGCTGAACCTGCGTCTCCTGTGGCTCCTGCATTGCAGATGGATTGCTCACCATTGAGCTCCTGGGGAAGCTCCACCTGATTGAGTAGATGTAATTAAAAGAGAAAAATGCACGCACCCAGAGAGTGTTCACTAGCTGTTGACAGGTTCTATTCTTGCTCACAGCTGTCCCCTCCCTTATTGCCAAGCCCACTGTCACACCAAAGGCCAGTCCCTCCCTGTCTTTGGGATTACAATGACATTGGTTAACACTGTTGTTTTCTCCCATTCCTTTTCAAGTCATGATATAACTGTACATACAACTATGGCTTTTGTTTAATCTCTGCACAAGAGCGCATTTAGTATGCTACTATTTATGTCAAAAGGTGGAGAGATTATGTCATCTGTATGGTACACTCAGTGGGGCATTTTTGGCAGAGAAAATGAGAAGCAATGGTTTATATGACACGTAGCAATATGGAGAAGAATAAACAGAATGAGCTCTGTAACCCAACACCATTTATGGAAATAAATAATCCATGCACACAGAACAACACTACATAATTTCCAAGAATACATCTCAGTAACAGAGTTCCTATTAAACTCGTGTGAGTGGCTGCCCATGGGGTGAGCAGAGCAGGGACAGGGATCAAGGGCAAGGAAGTGACCACATGAACCAGCCACCATCATATGGACTGGCCCTGCTGTGGATGAATGACAGGGTCCCTTTGGAGGAGGGCACCAGGGAAAAGGAAGGCTTCCTTGCCATCGTTTAAACATTTCTTAATTGAGTGCATCTATTACACTGTCTCATTTTCCACAACAAAAATAATCGTCTTTGGTTTTGATTAGAGTTATAATACTTGCTCATGGCTTTAAAAGTTCAGACAATAAAGAAAAACACAAGGACGGAATCTCATGCAGATTGTATAGGGCTTCCTAGGTGGTGCTAGTGGTAAAGGCCCCGGCTGCCAATGCAGGAGATGTAGGAGACGTGGGTTCCATCCCGGGGTTGGGACGATCCCCTGAAGGACGCCATGCCAACCCACTCCAGTATTCTTGCCTGGAGAATCCCATGGACGGAGGAGCCTGGTGGGCTATAGTCCATGGGGCCACAAAGAGTCAGACGCGACTGAAGCAATTTAGCATGCACATAGGATTGTATTATAAATGTGATTTCAAAAAATTACAAATACCTTAAAAAATTTAACAGTTAACTTTTGGGAATTCCCTGGCAGCCAGTGGTTAAAAAAACAAAAACAAACCCAGTAACTTTTGGTTACCCTCTCCTTCCTCTTCTTGTCATCCTAGATTTAAAAAAATCACAATAGCTCTCATATATTCCTTCACAAACACCTGTACCTACAAAGGGGACTTACCTAGCTATACAAAAATTGGACCATGTAACTCATACTATTTTGTACCTCACTTTCCTTTTTTTCCATTTTTATTGGAGTATAATTGTTTTACAATATTCTGTTAGTTTCTGCTGTACAACAAAGTGAATCAGCTATGCTGCTGCTGCCGCTAATCACTTCAGTCGTGTCCGACTCTGTGCGACCCCATAGACGGCAGCCCAC
>NW_011495018.1:6243276-6243725 GCF_000754665.1 Bison bison bison | reverse complement strand
TTTTTTTTCTTCTAATTTATTTATTTTAAACTTTACATATTATATACGTTTTGCCAAATATCAAATGAATCCGCCACACGGTATACCAACGTGTTCCCCACTCCCGAACCCTCCTCCCTCCTCCCTCCCCATACCATCCCTCTGGGCCGTCCCAGTGCACCAGCCCAAGCATCCAGCGTCATGCATCGAACCTGGACTGGCAACTCGATTCCTACATGATATTTTACATGTTTCAATGCCATTCTCCCAAATCTTCCCACCCTCTCCCTCTCCCACAGAGTCCATAAGACTGTTCTATACATCAGTGTCTCTTTTGCTGTCTCGTACGCCGGGTTATTGTTACCATCTTTCTAAATTCCATATATATGCGTTAGTATACTGTATTTATGTTTTTCCTTCTGGCTTACTTCACTCTGTATAATAGGCTCCAGTTTTATCCACCTCATCAG
>NW_011495018.1:6234311-6243176 GCF_000754665.1 Bison bison bison | reverse complement strand
TTGCTCAAACTCATGTCTGTTGAACTGGTGATGTCATCCAACCATCTCATCCTCTTCTCCTCCTGCCCTCAAATCTTTTCCAGCATCAGGGTCTTTCCCAGTGAGTGGGTTCTTCGCATCAGATGGCCAAAGTATTGAGAGGCTTGACTAGGAGTTAAGTGGGAGAAGGGGGCGGAGGGGGAGTGAGCATCAGTGGGGAGATTTGGGCAGAAGACACAACACGTGTGAAGGCTCTGAGCTGGGGATGCCTGGGGAGCCACGGGCTGGAGGAGTCCAGCCAAGCCGGACAGCTGGGAGGAGAGCTGGGGCAGCGGGCGGGGAATCTCAAAGAGCTTTCTGAGCCCCAGCCAGCAGGTCTCTTGGGTGCTAGGTACATTAGCATGGTGTCAAGACTAAAGGTGTGTGGGCTGTGGCTCCAAGTTGCCCGAGTCTGAATCCTCTCTCTGCTTTTGCCAGCCGGGTGGCCTTTGGCAGGTTGCTGACGCTCTCTGTGCTGCCGTCTCCTCCCTTGAATGATTGGGATGAGCACGCAGCCCTTGCAGGGCTCCTGGGAAGGGCAGGAGCATCTGTGCAGGGGACACGCCTGGAGCAGTGCGGGGCCCCTGAGTGCTGGCCAATACTGTCGGATTTGTCGTTGTCACGGGAGGATTCTGGGGTGGCATGGCAGGATCAGAAGCTCAGTGAGGGGGACTCCAGCCTCTGATGAAGATGGCTTGTAGGGGGTGGAAGCAGGGAGACGAGGGGGGGGGGCTGTTGCAGCCCTCCCGAGGGGGGATGATGGCCACGTGAGCTGGGAAGCTCTGGGGGAGGACTGCCACTGCTGCTGCTAATCACTTCAGTCGTGTCCGACTCTGTGCGACCCCATAGACGGCAGCCCACCAGGCTCCCCTGTCCCTGGGATTTCCTTCTCCAATGCAGGAAAGTGAAAAGTGAAAGTGAAGTCGCTCAGTCGTGTCCAGCTCTTAGCGACCCCGTGGACTGCAGCCCACCAGGCTCCTCCATCCATGGGATTTTCCAGGCAAGAGTACTGGAGTGGGTTGCCATAAGCATACATATATCCCCTCCCTTTTAAGCCTCCCTCCCACTTGCCCATCCCACCCCTCTAGGTCATCACAGAGCACCAAGCTGAGCACCCTGTGCTCTACAGCATAACTTGCTTTTCTTGCTTAACATTGTTGTTCTTGTAGTTCAGTCGCTCGGTCGTGTCCAGATCTTTGCGTCCCCATGGATTGCAGCACACCAGATTTCCCTTCCTTCACTATCTCCTGGAGTTTGCTTAAATTCATCACTTAACAATATACCATAGAAAATTTTCAAAGTCAACCTATCCATTTCTAATTCACTCTGTATTATATACACATTTTTTATGTTTTTAAAGCAATTTTCAAGTAAGTATAAATAATACAAAGGGCCTCCAAACTCAGAGCCTTTCCCTTTTCTCTACCTCCAATCTGCTTTTCCAAGTTATGGAGAATCAGGCCATGGGTAGGGAGTTTTTCTACATCTAGAAGGGTTCTTCTCACCAGCTGAATGACAACTGACTTAAGTTCATTTGTATTCTGCAACACTATGGACTAAATCACTGTAAAAAAAAGTGGCTCTAGCATTTTAATTTCACTCTTTTAAAATATATATTTAATGGCTATAACATGATAGCTGTGAAATAAACCCTTCTGTTAGATATTGTAACCATGAAATATAGCTTTTTAACTAGTTGGCAGTGAAATTTTTGCTGCATTCAATCACTCAATGACTGAAATATTAAACAGGAAGGGGAACGTGTGTGCAGAGTGCCTTTTCTACTCAGCAACAGCCAGATCACCACCAGCAAGGTCAACTGTGAAATGACTGTCACCTCCAATGTGGCAATTACTGTCTCCCAAATGGGCTGCTGCTGAGGCAAAACCAACAATTTCTTTAATTTTCCCAACTCGTCTAAAAGTTACTTAGGGAAACTTCATGTCACCACTGTTCTTTTTATTCTCTTAGGTGCCGGCAGCAGAAAGGAGACCCACACCGTAGGCTCTGGTTAGACTTTGGGGAGATAAAGTCTTCCTTCTTAAACTGGTTCCTGGTACATTCCTAGGATCCCCAGTAGGAGACGCCATGCTCTTTCTCGATTTCTCCCTTATTATAGAACACTGACTTTGGAGTAGCAACATGGCTGGTTTAAAAAATACCTCCCGAGGATTTCCTTGGTGGCTCAGTAGTTAAGACTTCACACTTTCAGTGCTTCCACTGCAGGGGACGTGGGTTCAATCCCTGGTCAGGGAGCTAAGATCGCACTAAGATCGAGGCTTGGTCAAAAAAATAAAAACCCTCCTCCAACTCCCTTGCAGCTAAATTGGACACGTGACCCTTGAAATGAAAGCCTAAGTCTGTGGGTGGGGCTCCTGGGAAAGCGATTGCTTTCTCCAGGAAAAGGGGCGGATGCAACTGACAGGCTTTTTGCAATTCGCTTTCTCCTCATTTACCTGCCTGAGCTGACACCACACTGAGGGTGATAGGAGAGGCTGAGAAGAACCTGGGCCTCCAAAGACATCCCAGGGCATCTGTACCAGCCCTGAATTGCCTCCTTCTGCCCTGGTTGTTCATTCCAAGCAGGGCCCTGGGGGCCTCCAGGCCCAAAGCCGTTCTGTGTCCCCCCATTTCTTTGATGTCAGGAAATAGGTTTCCTTCAGCCTGCAAGACTTCCCTGAGTTCTAATGGGCAGACTCAAGCAGTTGTTAATTAGGAAAGGAAGGGGAAGTGAGACCAGGGAGAAACAGTCAGGAGAAACGACAGTGTAGCCTTGGGGCAAGGTCCTGGTTCCCCACTGAGGGATGCACACCACAGCAGCTTTGAGCTCGTTTGCAAATACTGAAACCCCTCAGGAGGGAGAAGTCAGTGGTTAACGACAGTATGCAGCCCACAAGGGCATCGACCTCAGACTGGTTGGACCCGAAGGTTGATGATGCTGACTTGCGCTTAGCTCACCACCAACCCATCAGAAGAATGTCCACAAGCTGATTACACCCTGTTTGATCCATTACTATAAAACTTCTCACTATCTTCTCCAAGCTGGGACATACGTTTTCAAGGCAGGAGTCCACTGTGTTCCCCTTTGCCTGGCAAGGTTATAAAGTTATCCTTTTTTACTTCACCCAAAATCCTATTTCTGAGATTCAATTCAGCACCCGTGCACAGAGCAGCTGAGTTTTCAGCATCACTGTTACTCAAGGAACACAAACCCTTTTCTGGTGAAGGCTCTGTAGTCAGCTTTTTATAATAATATTCAGTCAAACATAATCCTGATACTGTAGATGATAAAAAGAGGCCAAGCTATTTAGTCTGAGAAGCTTACACTTGTTTCTTCCTGACCAGTTAGTGTAAGTAGTTCACTCTATTTCCCATCTCACTTTAGCTGCCAGGAAACTCAGAGTCAGATTTGTTTGACTCCAAATATCTATTGGTTAAGCAATACGGCCTGCGAATTTATGTTACGTATTTTATATATTTTCCATTTTCTATGTTTCTATGTTATATATTTTCCCAGTCTCAGCCTCTTAAAGTATATTTAATCTGGTTCTGAGGTTTTATTTTTATATACCTTATACTTTATTTTGAATATTTTCCATTCATTACTTTAAACCTTTGTGGAATGGAGCAGGGTATACAACAGGAAAGAATATCAGTATAAATACATATCCTTTGAGATCTGCAGGGGATTGGTTCTCCTCATCCCATCTTGTGGGTACCAAAACCCAGGTATGCTCAACTTGCTTAGTTTGCCTTCGTGTCCATGGGTTCTGCACGGTGGACACACGTACTTCTATCACATATATTCATATATATTATGTGTATAATAGTAACGGTGCTTCCATGCATTATGCTAAGCACTTTTGTATCAATTGTCTCATTCATCCTCACCATGGCCTCTTACCTTGGTAAATTATGCTTCCATTTAACAGATAAAGAGACTGAGATTAAGCCTTCAGGCCCCAATTTTCCAAAATATTTTCCATTTTTTTCCTTTTAAACAAATCTTTAAACAAATTTCTATGTATTACTGCCCTAAAAGAGGTTAGTACCACTGTTTTCTGTGATACAGCCAGTGGGGAAAAAAGACGAAGATACCAGGTCCATGGAATTTATATTCTAGGAGGGAGAGAAAAGTCACACATATAATAAATTAGTATGTCAGAAGATGCGTGCATGCCTGCTAAGTCACTTAAGTCGTGAACAGCTCTGTGTGACCCTGTGGACTGCAGCCTGCCAGGCTCCTCTGTCCATGGGATTTTCCAGGCAAGAATAGGAGTGGGTTGCCATGCCCTCCTGCAGGGGATCTTCCCTACCCAGGGATCAAACCTATGTCTCTTATGTCTCCTGTATCAGCAGGTGAGTTCTTTACCACTAGCGCCACCTGGGAAGCCCATGTCAGAGGATAAATGTTATAAAAAACAGAAAAAGCAGAGAAACACAGCAATTACTACCTCGTGAACATTCACAAGATACCAGTCTGCTGAGTGGTTTATGCACAGACTAATTTCATTTGATCCTCCAAGAATCGGATATGAGATTCCCATTTCACAGGTGAAAAAACTGACGCGGGATGAAGGGATTTGTCAGACGTCATACTATGGGAAGTAGCAGCAGTAGGATCTGAGCTCAGTTCTGTGCCTGACCACACCCCTGTGGCCTGAGAAAGGCGAGAGAGGGTATCACGCTTCTTACCCATCTTCCATCCTTGTCTAAGGGTGGGTTGAAGCGTCTCCCTTTGACCATTTTGTGCGGGAAACTGAAAGGGACTGAGACTGGCGCTCTTATCCCTCCATGGCCTCATGAGCTGTGCACCTGGGAAGCCACTCCTCCTTGTTCCTGGCCTCTAATTCGCAGGCTCTACCTGGAAGGGAAGTCCGGGAGTGGTCCCTGTTGTCATAGCATCAGAGCCCACCCATCACAATGGGGCAGGAGTGTGGGTCCTCCAGCCACCTGAGGGCTCCTGCTGCTCCGCAGAGTGTGAGTCCCCTGGCCCCAGGTGAGGAACCCCAAACACAGGCCAAACAGGTGGGGCACCAGATGGTCCTGAGACAGTGGCCCACTCCATACCCTCCAAATCCTCGAACAGACGACTTCTGCGTTGAATGTCTTCATGGTCACCATCTGCCCCAGCCTCTTGGTCTTCAGAGAAATGAGGTGACTCTGCCTTGTCTACAGCCATGGCATGACACCGGGTCAGGACCCAGTTCTCCCCACGGGCTCCTTTCACAGCTGCTTCCCTGCCCAGTTGGGGCTCACTCACTGCGCACTCACCATGCTGCATGCAACTAAGACCGTGAGGAAGAGGCAGTCATGAGTCATTATTCAGTGCCAGGTGCTGCACTGAGCACTTTTCACATGTTTTATGAACTGTTGGTGTCTACAAATGAGGAAACAGGGCCTTGTACCTAGTGGAGGGGGCACCAGGTCATAGGACATCCTCAGGGCTCATGAGCCTTTCCCAGGGCCAACTGGTCTCCCCCAGCCTGTGGCGGCAGCTCCTGAGGGCTAACCTTCCTCCATCGCCCAGACATACACGTGCAGCCTCACTTCTCAGTGAGGTGATTTCTGCTTCCCTTCCTTCCTCCCTTCCTCCCTTCCTTTCTCTCTTTCTCTTTGTTTTTCATTCTCTCTTCCTTCCCTCCTTCTTTCTCCATTTCTTTCTTCTTTTCTTTCTTCATTTCTTCCTCTCCCTGCCATTCTCCTTTTTTAATGCTCTGTCTTGACCATTCTCTCAGCTACTCCATGTAAAAGTAAGAGTACGCATCTGCAGGAGACTCTGCCTGGCTCTCTTGGCAGGAAATTGTGTCCTCATCCCTCTCTTCTCCTAATCACGGCCAGGGTGTCCTCACAAGAGCTGTGTGTCAGGGGCACAGGACCTCTCCTCTGGCCAGCACTGAGGGCCCAGGGCCTGGTGGCTCCTGGGGGAGATGCCTGCAGTAGAACACGGACCAAGACCAGGCACGTGTGAGTAACCAGCTCCACTTACAGACGGGGGAAGCGAGTCTCAGAGAGGCGAAGGGACTCAGTCACATCACACCGCTAGTCTGTAGAAAAGTCCACATGAGAACCCAGATGTGTCGCGGCCAAATTCAACGCCAGTATCAAACAGGATTCATTTCACTGCACTTCCCTGATCCTGTTTGAATTAATGTGCAGTGAATTTACTAGGATTGCTTTTCATTCCACTTTTTCCATCTGCATGAAAGCGGGCCTGACTACACACCTGCCTGTCAGCCACGATCCCTCCCCACGGTGAGCCTGGCAGGCCGGGGGACAATGACCCCTGTCGCGTGCTCCTCTGCTGGCCCCCCTCCCCAGTGGACGCCCTACCACGGAGCCCAGCACAGATGGGGAGGAGCGATGAGGGCCGAACGTGGCTTCCCCCACATCCCAAGACTGAGAGTAAAGCAATGAGGAAGGAGGGAGCCAGAGTCAAAGAAATCTAAAGCCAGTGCCATTTCCAACACAGGGTTCTACGGGCATTTACTTTGTCTCCACCAACAGAGCAGAAAATCCTCTAGATCTTAAGTCTCATCTCTAAATATATTCTCTTCTCCTCTGTAATTTAGTCTTCTGCTCTATTAAGCAAGGTATATGATCACTGGTTAAGGTGTTTTCCAATTTCCCCCTTTTGAATGATGGTTTAAAATTCTCAAAAATGTGTCCAAGAAAAATCAAAAGTGAATAAAGAAAACCCGGCCAGGAAAAATGAAACACGGTTTTTCTTCAGCTAGGATTTCTGAACAGCAGATTCGGGTGGGGTGGTTCGTTGCAGAGGTTATTCTTTTCAGAGGTTTGAATTACTGGGCTGAACTTGGAGACCCACCACGCTGGAAGCAAGTCCTGTAAACACAGGGCTCTCAGATCCCTGGGGCTGAGAATACCAGAGGGTTGAGCCCGTCCTGCCTTGGGTCTTTGCACGTGCACAGCTCTGCTCAGAATGCAGTGACGCAAAACAACCTGTGAAGGCGGCTGTGGAGGCAATGACGAGCACATGGCTGTGTTCACTAGCTCAACAAGCACAGATTGAACACCCACTGTGTGCCAGCTCTGCGTTCCAACAGCACCAAGACGATTACCGAAACCAGTTTTTTTATAAGTGGTAAATCACGGACAGTGTTTTAAAATGTCAGGAATATATGTTAGTATCCATTACTTTTAGGTCAATTGTAAGTCAGAAGTGGGGCCTTCCTGGTGGCTCAGAGGTAAAGAATCAGCCTGCCAATTCAGGAGATGCGGATTTGATCCCTGGGTTGGGAAGATCCCCTGGAGGAGAAAATGGCAACCCACTCCAGTGTTCTTGCCTGGAGAATCTCATGGACAGAGGAGTCTGGCGGTCTACTCTCTTTTGTGACAAAAAGAGTTGGACACAACTGAGTCACTGAACAACAACAAATCGTGGATTTGCCAATACATCAGATGACCAGGACCCCAAACTATTGATTAACCAAAAATTATTTTCAGTGAGCATTCTGCCACATTGATGCCTAATTGTTCCATCCAATGTATTTTTTAACACAGCAGCTGTTTGCATACTTTGACTTTCAGATCTTTACATCCAAAGTGTTAAAGACCTTATGAAAGGCAGCTGTGTCTGTCTCTTCCATGCGTGTTCAGTGCAATGTGCCATTCCTTGATTTAATTAAGGACTTGCTGTCTTTTGCAGGAGAGAAAGAGGTGGAACCACGAGTATGTTTTCACACATGCCTCTGCCACGTGCCCACATGTGCTGCCTCCAGAAACTCTCAGACCTGCACACACAGGCACACTGAAACTCGTCACGCCACCAAAGGGAAGATTTTGTGTCATTCATATCTACACATCTCAGACAGTTTAACTAGCATGTGGAGGGAAATCTGAGCCATCTTCAAATGTTGAGCTCTGAGAAATTCTCCAGCATCTGAATTATAAAACACATTTTCATTTCACTCTGCAAGGTAAATTATCTGTATTCTTTCTGCAAATAGCAACCGAATTGAGGTGACTCCATTGCATTTTTTTACTAGTTCACGATTCACGCAGAACTAATGGAAATTACCAAGTAGGCACAACCTATTTTCACACCACCTTGCAAAGTACTCAGGCATCAGTAATGTGAAGCACTTCTTTTTCCTTGTTTTACCCTATCTTGCAAACCATCTGGAAAATTAACTGCATCTCTCTCCCTTCCACTCAACAATTCCTGGATCAAGACAAGTAAGACAAATTGAAAGACAAGAAGAAGACAAGAAGAAACCACCTTGGAAGTTTGTTCAGTTGAGAGGTAGAAATAGCAACATTTATAAAAACCCTTGACTCCACCGATACACATGAGTCAGTGAGGATGTGAGACATTGCCCAGGTAACAACAATTTTTGATAACCTTGCTGAAACGTGAACCACGATAAACTTTTCAAATCGTGTCTAGAGAAGCTTTTGCTTGATTGATAACTTGGAGAATTGGTCACTCAAAAAATTACTGCAATCTAGCAAATTGTACTGGACACAGTGAAGGTCATGGAAAAACTGTCGCCGTCCTCATGAACCTGACTCTCTGCTGGGGAGACAGACATTACACACAGATAACTGGCTATAATTGAGAGAGGTTCCGGGGTGTTCAAGACCATATGTCAGGGACCTGCATGAATCTGAAGGGTGATTAGGCAGGTAATGAAGAAATGAAGCGAAGAATGACTTCAGTGAACCAAAGGGAGAAGGAAGCACGTCCCAGGTGAATGGAGAGCCTGGTAGAGGCCCTGATAGCGGGCAGAGCTTGACTCTCTCAGAAACCAGAAAGGAAGCCAGAGGATTGTGCAAGTTGGAGATGATGTTGGAAAAAGCAGGAAGCAGGCCACTCAGGGCCTC
>NW_011495018.1:6213278-6234211 GCF_000754665.1 Bison bison bison | reverse complement strand
CAGGGCCTCCAGGCCATCTGAGAGCTGGTGGACAGGCACTTTGCCCTCTGTGACCTTGATCAGCTGGCCAATGTCAGCAGCAGGCAGAAACTCAAGGAACAGGTGACAGCAACATACCAATTGAGAGCTTTGGCTTTTTTAGAAAAAGCACCTTAGAAGTAAGACTCACCATTAAGATTCAGTAGATGTGCCAAGTTTATGCTGTCTCCAAATTCTGAAAAAGACAGGCAGAAATACTTAGTGAGATTCCCGTTTCTCCCCGGGTTGGGTTGGTTACTCCTATTTTCTCTGTGTTCTGTGTTTGTTGAGGTTTACGTGAAGATGTGATGCTATTATATTCAACCCCTGGAAAGTCAGCTGCTTTTGTCCTCTCGCAGTGTGAATGGGACAGTCCCCCGAAGACACAGAATAAAAGACAGCAGTAATTACAAGTGCGGTTCAACACAGAGAACACTGGAATGGAAAATGCCAGCCTCCACCATCTTAAAGCCAAACAGCCGAATAAATATATATTTTTCAACTGAAGAGAAAATGAACAGTGTCTTGGAAGGTGATTGAACGTTCACCCCTATCCCACACCGGGAGAGGAGAGGGGAGACAGGTCCCCCAAGGAAGAAGAGACCTGTAGACCTTTTCAAATCTCCTCTCTCCTCTTACTGTGTACCATAAAACATAATGGAGATTTCATCAACTTGGCAGCAAGTTGCAAACTAATAAAAGAGCCTTGTTACAAAGATAAGAAGACAAAGTCATAAATGACAGACGTGGGCTGAGTGCTGGTGTTCAGCACCACTTTCTCCAGCTCCACAGGAATCCAAGGTTCATCAATTCAGTTAATCGCATGGATGACCACCAATTTGTCCTTTCTTTCTCTGCTCTTTCTCCACATTCCAGAGTATTTCTGTTCACAGGGAGTCCCTTGAAAAGGCAAGTAGGAAACCTACACAGCACCAGGTCTTGCAATATTGCCTTCCACAATGGTCTCTTTCCCCCTCTACTCCCTTCAAAGTTGGCTGTGAGGTAAGGAACCTCCCTGCCAAGGCCTCACTGCTCCCGGTGTGGTCCTTGGACCAGCAGGCCGAGCATCTCTTGAAGTTAATTAGAAATGCAGAGTCTCTGGGCTTGCCTGGTGGTGCAATGGGTAAGAATCCGCCTGCAAGGCAGAGGACACGGGTTTCATCCCTGGTATGGGAAGTTTCCACATGCCACAGAGCAACTAAGCCCATGCACTGCAAGTACTAAGCCTGAGCTCTAGAGCCCACGTGCCGTAACAGCCAAAGCCCGTGCGCCCCTAGAACTCGCGCTCCGCAGCAAGAGGAACCACCGCAACGAGAAGCCCGCACACCACAGCCAAGAGTAGGCCCCCTGGTTGCTGCAGCTGGAGAAAAGTCCACGCAGCAGTGAAGACCCAGTACGGCCAAAAATTTTTTTAAAAATTTAGGCCCCTGCCCAGACCTACCGAATCAGAATCTGCATCTTTAATAAGACTTTGGGTGATCTGTGTTCACCTGAAGTTTCAGAAGCACAACCCTAGAACACCACAAGGCCCTTGTCAAGGTCTGAGACTTTCTCAATCCCTCTGTGAAAGGACTGGATTCAGGGCACCCATGGCCCTTTTGACCTTGTACCTACAGATATGCACTTCAGCCTAATCCTTGGGCAAGGATCACTGCACTTTCAGACTGTTAAAGATTTGGAAACTGAAGTAGGAGGTTAAAAGGGTTTCTATCCGAGCTCAGCTTGGTGCTCTGTGACGACCTAGAGGGGTGAGATGGGGCTGGGGAGGCCGAGGGAGGCTTGAGAGAGACGGGATACATGTGTACTTAGCGCTGATTCACATTGTTGTAAAGCAGAAATTAACACAACACTTGTAAAGCAATTATCCTCCAAATTAAAAGATTTAAAAGTCTGTGCAAAAAAGTATACACAGCTTGGGGTTTGTCAAGTACTTTTAATAAAATTTTTTATGGGATATTCCTTCATTGCAAATGAAATGTGAAATGTCACCAAGAAAATAAAGATAAATAAGCCAAGGAAATAAAAAGGGATTATATCTTGTTTATCCAGGAGGTTTTCTCTCAGGTGCTTAAAACCTTTCTCGTGGTACCACTCCAACCTCAGTGTTCCTTCTGATTGGAAGCAGGTAAGTGGGAGGTTCCCCTCACCCAGGGCCCTGAGACACATGCTGTTTCTTTGCACAGTTACATAAACACGGTGCAGTGTGGTCGTCTTTATGTTTCATTCCAATTCCTGCCCCATTGATTCAACGGCGGCTCAGGAAAACGAGAGTAAACCAGATTCACGGTTCGGCCTTGCCACGGTCCAGTCGTTGCGACGGTGGGAGAATGACCACTTCAGGACTGTGCGCCTAATTAAACACTTAGTCAATAACCCGCTCCCTCTGGAGCCAGCCATTTGCTTTCTCCATTGTGGGAACGAGATAACTGGGCAGTGAATGTGGGTAATTCATGCAGGAAGAGCTCATTTTAGGTGAGGGCAGATTGATTGGAATTAGTTATTTCAGGCTCCGTGCTGGAGAAGGTGGAGAGAAAGTGCTCTCTTTCCTCGGGTGATTCCAATATTCCTCCACAAACGCGAGGCAAGGACCACGTCCAGTTCGCCAGGGGCACACGAGCGTGGACCGTCTAGAACCAGCACCCTAACGCTCAGGCGTGTACCTGTCCGGGGTGGGCTCAGAGATTCGGGGACAGACCGTCATTGCTATGCACGCAGCTCACAGCTGCAGGAGCCCTCTAATTGTTTTGCAGTGAGATGAGAACTCGGTTTTATCTGAAGTCTCAGGACAGCTTATTGACTGCACTGTCTGGCTGTACAGCACATAATAGCATTGTTAGGGGAAATGTCAGCAAAGGCACTGAAGGGTGGAAAACATGAAATCAAATTTCTCACATGACAATGGCTTGGATATTTGTTGGGCTTTTGCTCCCACCGAATGGGACCGAAGATCCTTTTCAGGCTGATTCGATCAGACACCGCATAGTATTTGTCCAGCGAACCCACCCTGTGGTTAACATATTTTAACAAGTCATCTCTTCCTCCTCCTCCCAGAAAGAGGACTGGAACGGGCGGACACGTTACCAGTCTCTGCTCAGAGAAATCATTTTCATAACATCCCGAGCCTCCTAAGACATCATGTTGTATTCTTCCATCAGCCATCTGCTAGGGGAGACGCATCCATACGACATCTTCCTCCGCTGGCATAATTAAAAGAGATTCTCTGCATTCGAACACTGTGTTACATTTACATTCAAAGTTATTTTGCTCTCTCTTTGCCCTTGCCCTCAAGGAATTGTGGGAATTCAACTTAATAGGCTTTTAATGGTTCTGTGATAACTGTGATTATAAACTGTGAATCGGATCGTGGGAGCATGGAAGTTCAGCTGCATCTCATGCAAAGACATCACCGTTGCTTTTGATCCTCGGTTGATATTTGGTTTCCAGTGTTCAGACACCACCATCTTTAAAAAAAATAATGAAATAAAGGGCACCTCATTTGCTTCACAATTGCTTTGATAACAGTTTTAAAGCCTTTAAGCACACATTTTCCTTTTGATATATTAGAAGTATTTAGAAACACATCCTGTTGCTAAAAATTCAATTTCAAAGTCTACAATTGTATTTCCTGCTTCCTTTTAGAGGGAAGATGATGGGTTTATTTAAAACACATGCAACATGTTGGACACGTGCACACACGCACACACATGCACTCACACGTACTCACACGCTGCCTTCGACCTTTCACTGCCAAATATTTAGAAATAAATTTTTACTGCGTTCTCTGAACATCTAATTACTGCTTTGAGGCGAGTTAATGAAAATATACTTTTCTTTGAAACATGTTGGCTCTACTAAATGAGCCTCTCCTTGTGAGTCCACAGATGAATCGATGGTGAGCCTCCTTGAAAAAAAGAGGCTTTCTGATCATTGTTGCCAGATGTCTCAAGCAAGCCTGCCAAGCTGGGGCCAGAAACACAGCCTTAAAATAGTAGGCACAGAATTGCACCATCAGCCAAGCCAATTAGGGCCCTTAGAGCAAATTAGCTCTCTTTTCCCATTGGCCAGAGCAGCTGCGACTTGTGCAGGGACAGCCTCGGGTCCGTCCAGCCAGCGTCTCCTACTCTGGCCAGTTGTTGCCGGCATCCAAAAGGGCCACCAGGAACAGTCAGCCCCCAGTTTTAAAAAACTGCCTTGCTGAAACCCTCGGCTCAATTCCCAGGAAGATCCCCATGGTCATCTCTGGAGAGCAGGGCGTTGTCTAAGGCAGAATAATTCCAGCGGGTGGAATAGTTCTCAGTGTCACAACCCTCCCAGAGTTGTCCACTAGAGAGGAGGTCTCACTCAGGAAGGGAGCCCTTAGCTACAGGCCCTCCTTGAGGAGAAATCAATGAGACTGGTTCAGTGGCAAATCCACAAGAAGGAAAGCTGAGTGCTCGAGCAGCAGACAGCACAGCACTGTGCTCTCCACTCGGAGGCTGACTTCACCATCGATTTTCAAAGAAAGTCATAGGAAGCATCGAACCCTTAAAGACCATTTCATCTGTAAGGAACAAAGGGCCACTGGAGCAGAAAGTCTCATCTACAAAGGTCAGCTCTTGGCAACATATGCCCCGCGGGGCAGCCAGGAGCATTTCAGACACTGTCCAAAGATCCTGCCAGCACTGGCATCAGGACCAAGAATTAAGAAATTACTATTGGCAGCAAAGAGTAATTTGGTTGCAATAGTTCCCCCAAAGCCTTAAAAATATCCATATTTATGATCTAGTAATTTTACTTCTGAGAATTTACCCCAAGAAAACACCCACACATTTGCACAAAGATGTGTCCCTAAGTATTCTCATTGCAGGATTTGCTAGAGAAAAAAGATTGAAACATAAAGTTGAACCCAATGCAGTCGTGAAAGACAGAAGAATGAGGCAGAAAAACATTTACACTGCATTGTACAGTCAAAAGGAGAGGTAAACACTTCTGTAGGATGATCTTCTTTTTTAAAAATATATATACATACTCATGGAAAGTGGAAGGTTACACCAACATTTTAGGATTAATTGAATTTCCTATTTTCTTCACTGGGCTTTTCCAAATTTCCAGAGTGGTGGTTTTAGTCGCTAAGTTGTGTCCAACTCTTGCGACCCCATGGACTGTAGCACTCCAGGCTCCTCTGTTCATGGAATTTTCCAGGAGAGAATACTGGAGTGGGTTGCCATTTACTTCTTCTTTTTTTTTTTTTTTTGCCATTTACTTCTCCAGGGGATCTTCCCAATCCAGGGGTTGAACCTGTGTCTCACACGTTGGCAGCTGAATTCTTTACTGACTGAGCTACCATAATGAGCATGTATTGCTATTATGGTCAGAAGCAAAATTGAAAAAATTATTTATTTATTATTTATTTGAGCAAAATTGGCTCTGCTGGATCTTCGTTGCTGCATGGGCTTTTCTCTAGTAGCCACGAGTGGGGGCTACTCTCCAGATGCAGTGTGCAGGCTTCTCACCGCAGTGGTTTCTCTTGTCACAGAGCACAGGCTCTAGGGATCGCGGGCTTCCGTAGTTGTGACTCCTGGGCTCCAGAGCACAGGCTCAGTCATTGTGGCACATGGGCTTAGTTGCTCTGCAGCATATGGGATCTCCCCGGATCAGAGATTGACCCCATGTCCCCTGCATTAACAGGCAGATTCTTTACCACTGACCCACCAGGGAAGCCCAAGAATTTTGAAAAAGAAGGTGTAGCAAGACAACTCATGCATAAGTCAATGTCTTGCAAGAGTTCAAGACCCAGACAAGGAGAAGGGTGTATAAATGAAGCTATAAAACATACGGAATCAGCGATGTCTGCTGAGCATGGAAAGTACTAGATGAACTATGTTCAAATCATGAATTTACATGTGTTCCAAGAAAGTGTTTTATAGGCTATCCTCCACATTGCACTAGATGCTGATGGTACCACAGTCAGTCATCAGCGGTTCATACTCTAGAGGGCCCATGGCCCGAATGAGGAATATTTCCACGTTGCCAAAGAAGCATTGCATTCCACCCTGGTGGCAGGCAAAGTCCCCCGCCCCTGTCAGCGCCCATGGAATCCACTCTAATAAGCTTTGCATTATGGAACATAAAATCATATAAAGCTTAAAATCTGCAGAGGCATGACATCTGGCCTTAACCCAGACTTTTAAGAGTCAGATCTTGAAATCAAACAAGGAGGAATAATGAAGTTCCAAGTTCCAGCCGTAGCCCTGCTGAGATCTTTAAGCAGGGAGGCTAGGATATGCTAAAATGTCTTCAACTTCTTCCGAATACAATCTGAAACTTTCAATGCTTCCAACCTCAGGAATCAGACCCTAAAAATGTAGATCAGGTCAGTGTGGGGTAGCCCTTCTCTCTACTACTGAAAAGTTTTTGCCACGACTTCTTTGATAGCCAGTTAATTTTTGTAGTAAATAGAACACCTGGCAGACTTCCGCCTGACAAGGGGCTCAGGGCAGGCCCCAAAGGCACTGGCCAAGTGAGTAAGATCGAGTCTCAGTTCTCAGGACCAGAGTTGATAAATTCCATATTTAGTTTATTCCCTTATTAATCACCCTATCAATATCATTAACATACAGTTACATATTTTTCTGTTTAAAAAAATAGGCAATTTCATCCTGTATCTTTGTTGACCATGTTTTCTGGATTTTAGTGCGGTCAGACTCTTTAGACTGAAAAAATTGCCAACTTCTATTCTAACCCAATCCAGTTGGAGTAAAACAGAGTTTTTAAAAAATTTTAAGAGCATCTAGAAGCACACCACTTCCATTGTGGTCCAGGGGTTAAGGCTTTGCTTCCAATGTAGGGGGTGCTGGTTTGATCCCTGGACAGGAAGCTAACTTTCCACATATGTGGCCAAAAAAACAAACTATGAAACAGAAGCAACGTTGTAACAAATTCAATAAAGACACTTTAAAAAAAAATAGTCCACATTTTAAAATATCTTTAAAAAGAAGTGTATCTAGAATTACCGGTTGTCTGGTCTCTAAGTCAAACTTTAAAGCAAAAGCCACTTGAATACTAACACCTCAATATTTCCCTGTATTTCTCAATACTCTCAATATTTTTCTGCAGGACAAAAATCCGAACACTTAGAAATATACTGTTGTTCAGTCACTAGATCATGTCTGACTCTGCAACCCCATGGACTGTAGCCCACTAGGCTTCTCTGTCCTTGGGATTTCCCAGGCAAGAATACTGGAGTGGGTGGCCATTTCCTTCTCCAGGGGATCTCCCTGACCCAGGGATCAAACCCACGTCTCCTGCACTGGCAGGTGGCTTCTTTACCACTGAGCCACCAGGGAAGCCTGCCTGCCATGTAGTTAGTGTAAATAAACGTTAGCTCTTTTGTGACTATATCTTACCGGTCCCCCAAAGTGTGTGAATTTTGTCAAGAGGCCCCTGCGACCTCAGTGGTGATGAGGGCTGAAGGAGGAGGGGCCTAGGAAGTCAGAGGCGGCAGGACCAGAGCTAAGGACCGGCTCTGAGGCTCTGCAAGTCTGTCCAGAGAGTAGGGGCTTTGAATGTAAAAGAGACTGTGGCAGAGGCAGGTGTTCTCCAGGCCAACCTGAAAAGCCCACCAGGAAGACATCCCAATTCCCAGGCTTCTCTGGGACTCCCCCAGGCCCTGAGCCTGGATTCTGCCTCCATCTCTTCCTCGGTTCAGACATCAGATCAGCGGCTGTGTTGGCATCTGTTCTCGTGACTTAGAGGTGGTGGGCCTGGGAGGGGGCTGAGGAGTACTGAGCAGGAGGGACACCAAGCACCCCACCCGGAGCCTGGAAGCCTCAAAGGCAAGTATGGACTCTGTACAGCTTTGCTAATGGAAAACCTCACTTCGGTTTGAATTGAGGTCTTCAAGAAAAATCACCAGTGATGACAGGCTCTTCAATACGGGATCCAGCCACAGGCCAGAGATCAAGCTTCACTGAACCAGAGTGAGGGGAAAAAATGACAGTCAAACATTTTCTTTTTCTGCACACAGACTATAATCAGCTCTCCACAATGTCATCCTGGAACTCCAAGGACGGTCCGGACCCCTCCTGGCTCTCCCCAGTAATGGACAGAGGCAATGGTGCAGATAATCCAGCCAAATGGTGGGTAATCCGAAAGCCGTTTCCATTGGCCTCGGGAGAACTTTCCATGCTCAGGCTGAGTGTGGGTGTATGCGAAGCTCTCTGCCAGACCTGGGGTGTACGTGGGGTCTGGATGTGTCCCAGGATGAAGCTGCACTCAGGGACAGCATCTCCCAGCAGCAGCAACGTAGCTGAGGTCCCTGCAGAGCACAGGCAACGATGCAGGCCCTTCAGACGGGGTTCTACACCTGCTCCTCTTCCCTGGTCCATTCTTCATTCCTCCGACCCCACCAACGGTATCACCTGAGCTCTTTTGACCTCTGGCTTCCTAGCAGGTTTGAGCAAGAGGACTCGGGAGAAGAGAAAGAAGAGAAAACCCGGGATGTCGCTTCCCGGCTTCCTTCCTGCTCGGGCACAATTTCTCAGGCAACCTCTACTCCCCTCTACCTCCACCCCGGTTCTGGTTTTCACTGTGCTCCGGGACACCACTCCATCCCATGGACCTTCAGTCCCCCGCTGGTGGCGATGAAGCCTTCTCCTCCCACGTGGGCTCTCAGCCTGCCCACACCTCCATGAGCGGTGCCATCATAAAGCATCGCTGCTAAATTGTCTTGAGCAAGCTCTGCTTCCCACTGAAGCCTGGCTGATGGAGGGTGGAACAGGATGGGGCTGAAGTTGGAGCTGGAGCTGGGGTCCTGGGGGGAGGTTTAAACAGAGAGCCAGCTCAGTACCCACTCAGAGCACAGCTCCTCATTAGATCTGATGGAAGCCCACTGCTCCTTTCTGAGTGGAAGCCACTTGGCTCTGCCTAGCCTGCCTCCAGACCAGTGGCATCAGGTACAACCCACCTGGACAATCCTGTGTTGGAGGCCAACCCATGTCTTTCTTGTTGTCATCTAGCACAACCAACTTCCCTTGGAAATGGAGTGATCACATTTAAAAGAGGCAACTTACCCAGCATCCTTGAATTTTCCTTCTCCTGGGCCCCCTTGTCTAATCTTGTCCTCTTAAAACTGAGATCAGGATTGTATCAAGGACCTTTGGTTGATCACCCATTCCTTGACCATGACCCTGACCCTATTTTCTAAAATCACGACCCTTGTTCTTTCTCTTTAGTATGCTTGACTTTCTGGCTTTCCTGTTGGTTGAAGTCCCAGCTGCTCCAACTCTGCCTCTCTGACAATCCATTTGCTTGTTCTTCTGTTGATGGACAATTCAGTTTCTGATAGTTCTAACATCTAGTTATTTTGCAGAGTTTCTGGTCCCTGTGAAAGGACCACCATCCATTCATTTCCATACACTGGAGACTTGTTCCATTCTCTTCTCTGCTCCCCAGATCCAAGCCATCCCTGAGTCCTGGCATCTCTCCAATCCATCCACCTCTCTCAACGTGTGCTTCCAACACCCTGATGTAACTGACACTATTTCGCAACTGAGTGACTTCCTCCTTCCAGGAATCCCAGCATATACCCTGCCCTTCCCACCAAGCCATCCTGCATCCTGTGGGCTTTGAAAACCCGAATCAGACCATGCCAACTCTTAAAATCCCTCAGAGGCCTCCATTATGCTGAGAACAAAGACAGCCTTTACTGGGTCCAAAGCCTCCTGTGGCCCCTGCCCTTGCCTCTGGCAGCATCTCTCACCCTCTTTCCCTCCCTTTCTGCATTCCGTCTACAAACCTCACTCTCTGTTCTCACTCACCTTTGTGCAACTGCTCTTCCCCCCATCCACCTTGCCCCTTCATCTCCCTGACTCCTATTCATCTTCAGATCTTAAACATCAGGTTCTTGACCAAGTAAGTTCTCCCAGGAAAGTGTAGAAACCTGAACCTTCCTTCAAAGCTCCTATTACAGCTGGTAATGGGTCATGGGTTAATGTGTCTCCTCTGGACTATCAGCTCCGTAAACCCAGGAATCATCTCTTGTCTTGCTCTGACCCCTACACCAGGTGCATGGTGCTCAATAGTCTTAAATAAACAGTAGGTTTTTTAAATTAAAAATACGCTACAGAGAAACTTCTGGGCCCACATGGCCAACTTACCACATGCTTCTATTTCCTCTCTTTCTGAAATCCTGCCAGTAAAGAAACTTTTCAAAGGTGTAGGCCCACAAGGACAAAAAGAACTAAAGAAGAGACAATAAGGAAAGAAAAGCTCAGCATATTCTTTGGAACATACAAAACAGATGGGGAAGCAGTAGCTGATGCAATGAGGTAGCAGCAGCTACATCACATGTGCCAGTAGGAAGTCGAACTAGGTGACACCCACAGAACGGGGAACCCCAAGACCTGGAGACACAAAAACTCTGGAAAGTGGGGGCAGGGCAAAACAGGGGCTGAAAGCAGAGAATTGGTTGAAAAATCTATAGATGGAAGGATTAAACCCTTGCCCCTTTCCCACCCTATTTAGCCAAGCACTACTCCCATCTTCATTCTGACATCACCAGCAGGCAAGCAGAGGCTCATGCTTGACATGAGACATGAAGGTGAAGAAGCACAGGACTAACAATGCAGTTCAGTGTGAGGCTGATAATTCATAGTTAATGCAGAGAGATTAGGGATGCAGGGATCCTGCACAGGGATGCAGTTTCTGGCAGATGCAAGTTGGCCAGAGCTCACTGAATGGTCTCAAGACACGGGCAGAGCCCCGACAGTCAATGGACAGATGTGATGTGACTGGGTCAGCAAAAGAAGCAAGGCATCTATAAACGATGATTTGAGGCCGTTGGGGAATTCAAATGCAGACTCTATATTGGATTTTATCTTATCAGAGTTGAATATCTTGCTGTGACAGTAGTGGTTTAGTCACTAAGTCATTTCCTATGCTTGCAATCCCATGGGCTGTAGCCCACCAGGCTCCTCTGTCCATGGGACTTACCAGGCAACAATACTGGAGTGGGTTGCCATTTCCTTCTCCAGGAGATCTTCCCAACCCAGGGACTGAACCCAGGTCTCCTGCACTGCAGGCAGATTCTCTACTGACTGAGTCACCAGGGAACTCTATGCAAATACAGATGAATGTCCTTGTTCTGAGAAGAACTGTGCTGAAGTATTTAGGATGGCAGCGTTGTGATACCTATACCTTTCAAATATCCAACAAAGAAATTATACTCATACAGATATATATGTGAATATACACACAGAAAGATAGATAGATAGAAATTTAGATGGATGGATGGACTGACTGACCAGGAGAAAGAAAGATGAATTCAGAGGAAGTTGATGTGGCAAATTGTTAACAATAATGAGGCCAGGTGTGGAGTATTCAAGTGATCTGTTTCACATATGATAATATACATGTTTCAATGCTATTCTCTCAGATCATCCCACCCTCGCCTTCTCCTACAGAGTCCAAAAGACTGTTCTATACATCTGTGTCTCTTTTGTTGTCTCACATATAGGGTTATCATTACCATCTTTCTAAATTCCATATATATGCATTAGTATACTGTATTGGTGTTTTTCTTTCTGACTTACTTCACTCGTATAATAGGCTCCAGTTTCATCCAGCTCATTAGAACGGATTCAAATGTGTTTTTTTTGATGGCTGAGTAATATTCCATTGTGTATATGTACCACAGCTTTCTTATCCATTCATTTGCTGATTATTTTTAACACATGCAAGAACTCAACAGTGTTATAGCCCGTGTGCCTTTTCTCAGGAAACCACTGAAAAATGTGCTTCAGACAACACAGATGGGATGAGGGATGCAGCAGAAGAAAGACAGCCGCAGGATGCTGGGGTGCAGAGGAAAGCCCACTCTGGACTGCAGCAGGAGGATACTAGGCTTCAGCAGAAAGAAGAAAAACAAAACAGAAAGAACCGTGTCTGCTCCAGTGGAGCTTGTTATTGGTAAACGTGTAGCAGAGCATTAAGGATAATGTAGTGATGACAGTACATAGAAAACTGAGCAGATGTAAAGCTGATGTCACTGTTAACTCCAGAAAAAATAAAAGTGAGTATTCCAGAAAGTAAACAAAGGACTAGAGCATATCTGGTTCAGCAGCTACAACATCTGTAAAGTTACAATAGAGAAAGCACTGGTTTTTTATTTAACCAAAACTGTGTGGGGTAGGGATAGGGAGTATGTAGAAAGAGAGGGAGTTGGTTATAGTTAAGTCCCCACCTGTCTGATTTAACATATCTGGAAATTAAAAGATAATGTAAAAAACGGATAAATCAAGAAATAGCTGCCCCAAAGCACTGAGAGCAGAGGCTCTGATGGGTATTTGGATACCCGTGTTCATGGCGCATTTGCAGTTGCCCAAAGGTAGAAAACAACCCAGTGTCCACAAGAAGATAAATGGATAAACAAAATCTGGCATGGACACATATGGAATATTACTCAGCCTTAAACAGGAAGAACATTCTGACACATTCTGTAACACGGATGAGTTTTGAAGAGCTTATGCTCAGTGACATAAGCTGACTGCAAAAGGACAAATATAATTCTACTTATATGAGATACCTAGAACGGGCAAATTCATAGAGACAGAAAAGAGAGATTACAAGGGGCTGGGGCGGGAGAGTGGAGGGCTATTGCTTAAGGAGCACAGAGCTTACCTCTGTTTTTTTACCTCCATTTGAGAAGATAAAAAATTCTGGAGCTGGATGGTGGTGATGGTCCCACAACACTGACAATGTGCTTAATGCCACTGAATTGCACATGTAAAAATAGATAAAAAGGATAAAAAGAAATACCTGTATAAGAATAACACTGGGGGACTTCCCTGGTGGTCCAGTGGGTAAGACTTCATGCTTCCAATGCAGGGGGCCCAGGTTGGATCCCTAGTCAAGGAACTAGATCCCACATGCCCCAACTAAGAGTTCACATGCTGGAACTAAAGATCTCACGTGCCACAGTTAAGATTTGGTGCAGCCAAATAAACAAATCTAATTTTTTAAAGAATCCTATTTGAAGTTCTGTCGGTAACCGGCAGGAGAAGTAGCCGCTCGCCACTAGGAAGTGATATGCGGGGATGGGAGGGAGGTGGCAAGAGATTGTTCCTTTGCATTACAGTTCTTTTTGCACTGTTTTACTGTAAAAAGTCTAGTGGTAACATTCCTGTAGTGCTGACTGTGCTCCAGGCCTGCTTCACATACTTTCTGTATATGCTCATTTAATCCTCATATCACTGTGAGCTGGGAGTCTGTTCCGCATTTCAGAGAAAAGGAAACAGAGCCAGAGAGGCGGGGAGGGGGCATCCAGCCCAGGCAGGCTGGCTCCAGAATCACTGATCTGAATCATTTGACTTTGCTGCCTTTCGTGCATGTGTATTACTGTGACACAAGTGAAAAATTAATTTAAAAATATGCTTATATACATATCTTAGGTGTGAGAGTATCAGATTCCTGGGAGTGAAACACCCCCAATTTCTATGAAAGCTGAAACATGGCATTCAGTTCATCGTGTGAGCATAAAAGCTACTCAAATAACACTGACATTATGCTCATTTCATTACAGAACTGAAGCACTGAAGCAAACAACTTGTCTTTGTGTTCTCATTTTTACCAGGTCTCCCTGGTTTCTGCAGCTCCCCCGCCAGTTTTCCCTCTCAGCTCCCCTGTCCCAGTATCATCATAACAGTACCTGTGGAATAAAACACAAGAAAAACGAACACCGAAAGAGTACATCAAGCTTCCTTTAGAAATAGAGGAAAATAAGTTTACAGTTAGAAAACATGTTGAACTATTTCTTTTACAGTGAAAACAGTTACATCACAATTTTAAATTACATTTCCATTCGAAATGGAGTCGATTTGCACCACCTACTGGAATATACAGCTCTCTATAGTCAGAGGTTTCAAAATGATGAACTGCTTTTAAAATGTTAGCATTAACATGTCTAGTTATCTTCAAGAGACCAGCCCCTTTGACATGCTGGAAATGCCAAATGCTAATTTGCTTTGGGGACCAGTTTCTAAAACAAACTTTCTTTAAAAGCCAAAATTTAATCATCTAGCTAAATTAAAAAATTGTACAACTGCTTATAAAAATAAAATGATTAAGCCAAATACATCTACCAAAGAGATAAAAATGTAAATTAGAAGCAAAGCTGAAATCAATACACATTATCAGTTGCTAACTCACCATTTAAAAAGAAAATTCAAGCAGACAAATGGAAAATGGCAGGAAACATAAGCAAAAAGGATAATAAACAGAACATAACACAACATTAATTAAAAAAGAATTCACCCAATGAAAATTTGATAGTGTTTATATCCAAAGTAATAATCATTGTCATGGCTTAATTACAGCTGAACATCAACATACAAAGTATTTGTATTTAGGGGTGGGGTTCTTTTGACATTTTAAAGGAAACATCAACAAAAATTTTTCATTTTTCATGACAAACTACTCCAAGCAATAAATTTCTGAATATATAGTGGCAACATTTATTATTGTGTAATTGACAGAGATTCAGGAAAAAATTACATCTACAATATCTACTATTCTAGATGAGATTGCTTTAGAATAGAAGCCTAAATATATTACGTTTTAATTTCTTGAAACCTATTATCGCATTTCACTTATTTTATGGGTATTTTGTCTGAAAATTGATTTTATTTTTATATGTCAACTAAATTAGATGTCAACTAAATTAACTGGAGCATAAAATATGCCAGCAGGATATATTTACAAATACACACGGCAAAATGGTGTGCAAGTAACAAGAATCCGATTTAAAGTCATAAGCACAGAAAGACTCCCCGCGATGAGGCCCAAGCCTTCCATAATCCTCTCTGTGTTGCAGGTCGTTTGTGCACGACAAGCCTGTTCACAGTAACACATGTCATGAGCAAGGTGGCTGGAAGCGTTTTCTTTCTCATTATAGTTCACGGCTGGGGTGATTTCTTTCTTAAGGTTCTCATCTGCATTGGAAAGCTTGGGTTGCTTAATTCCTCCCAGGTGAGCAGTGTGTCGCCAGACATCACATTCACGGACCCTGATCCCAAGGTTAAGGTTGGCTCACCACCTCCATGGAGAGATGACTCCCACACTGAAGTCTGCAGCCCTGATCCCTCTTTACAGCTAGAGCAGTGTACCCTGCAGCCTGCTGAGGGCTGTCCTGGATATCCCAAAGGTACCTCAAACCTATACGTATACATATATGTATATGTGTATATATATGTATATATATACACTTATACAGAGACAACTCATGACCTCCTCTCCAGCCTTCTCTTTTCTCAGTTATTCCAGCTCATCCCTCCCATTTATCCAACAGGTAACCCTGATACCTATTTCCTACTTGCCGCTGATCCAATCCCCTCAAAGTCCTGGCCATTGTACTTTCTAAATCTCCCTGGAGCCTGTCTGCCTTTCTCCATCTCCATCACTGCCCCACTGGTCCAAAGGACCATCATTTCCAGCCTGGACCAATTCAAGATGGTGTATCTTCATTTACCCTCACCAAAGCTCTTCACTGAGGATACTGAGAAATTTCCTAACAAGGTCACGACGCCCTCCCCTGGCCAGTGCTCACCTGCCTCCCTGACCCCATCTCTCATCTTGAGCTCCTAGGGCTTCTGTCCCAGAGGCCCACCACCGTTCTGGGCCTCTCTCGACTGATACCTTTGCCTGGCCTTTTCCGGCTGCCTGGAATTTTCTTCTCTCCCCTTGTTGCCAAGTTACCTTCTCCTGACTTTCCCAACTGGGTCAATCCATAGTTGCAAATTCACGTTTGGGGGGAACATATTTGAAAGTAAACTGTCTTTGCTCACCTCTGTGTTCCCAGCATGCCACCTGTACACAAAACCATGGAATGATTCACTCACCTCTGGGCCAGAGGAGTGCCCACTCTGGCTTCCCTCCGGCAGGGAGACAGGTCCATCTGGAGCTCCAGGGAGCCTGCCCTAATGGTTTAAAGCCTGCTTTAGGGCCCACACAGGCTGCTTCCCAGACCTGGCTCCCAGAGGACCTGCTGTTTTCACCCCTGTGCCCAAGGGGTGGCCAGAGGGCCTCTGTGCAAGGGTCAGATGACAGCATGTTTTAATAGATTCCAAGGGGTGGCTGTTCCAGAAAAAACATCTACTTCTACTTCACTGACTATGCTAAAGCCTTTGACTATGTCAGGATCACAACAAACGGTGGAAAATTCTTCAAGAGAAGGGAATATCAGACCAGCTTACCTGTCTCCTGAGAAACCTGTATGCAGGTTAAGAAGCAACAGTTAGAACCAGACATGGAACAATGGACTGGTTCAAAATTGGGAAAGGAATACATCAAGCCTGTATATTGTCGCCATGTTTATTTAACTTTCATGCAGAGTACATCATGAGAAATGTCGGGCTGGATGAAGCACAAGCTGGAATCAAGATTGCCGGGAGAAATATCAATAACCTCAGGTATGCAGATGACACCATCCTTATGGCAGAAAGTAAAGATCCTCTTGATGAAGATGAAAGAGGAGAGTGAAAAGGTTGGCTTAAAATTCAACATTCAAAAAACTAAGATCATGGTATCCAGTCCCATCACTTTGGGGCAAACAGATGGGGAAACGATGGAAACAGCGAGAGACTATTTTCTTGGTCTCTAAAATCACTGCAACCTAGATGTCCATCAGCAGATAAATGGATAAGAAAGCTTTGGTACATATACACAATGGAGTATTACTCAGCCATTAAAAAAGAATACATTTGAATCAGTTCTAATGAGGTGAATGAAACTGGAGCCTATTATATAGAGTGAAGTAAGCCAGAAGGAAAAACACCAATACAGTATGCTGCTGCTGCTAAGTCACTTACTAACGCATATATACGGAATTTAGAAAGATGGTAACGATAACCCTGTATGCGAGACAGCAAAAGAGACACAGATGTACAGAACAGTCTTTTGGACTCTGTGGGAGAGGGAGAGGGTAGGATGATTTGGGAGAATGGCATTGAAACATGTATAATATCATATATGAAACGAATCTCCAGTCCAGGTTTGATGCATGATACAGGATGCTTGGGGCTGGTGCACTGGGATGACCCAGAGGGATGGTATGGGGAGGGAGGTTGGAGGGGGGTTCAGGATGGGGAACATGTGTACACCCATGGCGGATTCACGTTGATGTATGGCAAAACCAATACAATATTGTAAAGTAATTAGCCTCCAATTAAAATAAATAAATTTATTAAAAAAATAAAAATAAAATCATTGCAAATGGTGACTGCAGCCATGAAATTAACAGGTGCTTGCTCCTTGGAAGAAAAGTTATGGCCAACCTAGACAGCATATTAAAAAGCAGAGACATTACTTTGCCAGCAAAGGTACATACAGTCAAAGCTATGGCTTTTTCAGTAGTCAGGTATGGATGTAACAGCTGGACCATAAAGAAGGTTGAGCACTGAAGAATTGATTCTTTTGAACTGTGGTGTTGGGAGAAGACTCTTGAGAGTCCCTGGACTGCAAGGAGATCAAACCAATCAATCCTAAAGGAGATTAGTCCTGAATATTCACTGGAAGGACTGATGCTGAGGCTGAAGCTCCGATACTTTGGCGACATGCCAAGAGCTGACATTAGAAAAGACCCTGATGTTGGGAAAGATTGAAGACAGGAGGAAAGGGGACGACAGAGGATGAGATGGTTGGATGGCATCACCGACTCTATGGACATGAGTTTGAGCAGCTCCAGGAGACGGTGGAGGACAGGGCGTGCTGTAGTCTGTGGGGTGGCAAAGAGTCGGACACGACTGAGTGAACAACAACAAAAGGTGGCTGTCAAGAATGGGAATCAGTCAAGGAAGGAAGACAGACTGGATTTCATTTAATAGTTTGTTGGCTTAATGTATACCCAGATGGGCTTCCCAGGTGGCCCTAGTGGTAAAGAATCCGCTTGCTAATATAAGAGATGTAAGAGAGAGATGCAGGTTCAACCCCTGGGTCAGGAAGACCCCCTGGAGGAGGGCACGGCAACCCACTCCTGTATTCTTGCCTGGAGACTCCCATGGATGGAAGAGCCTGGTGGGCCACAATCCATAGGGTCGCACAGAGTCAGATACGACTGAAGGGACTTAGCATGAATATACCTTAGATACTTATCCATATCCTATGTAGGCCTCCATTTACAGTCTTCCCCAGACCCTGCAAATAAAACAAACAAAAAACAAAAAATCAGAAAGCAAGCCTAGGGCTGGTTTCATGCATATCTGAGAATAAACTTTCCTCTCATTTAATATCAAGACGACCTCCTTTCTCATCTGCAGTCAGAGTTCAGAGATGAACTGACTCTGAGAGTCAACAGAGACAGAAATACTAACCCCAAAACCCAAGAGCACAATGAATTGGGGGGAGGGGGCAGGGGTGAATGATTCACGTGATTTGGGATTGAAAACATGTTCCAAAATCGTGACACCAAAATATTAAAAATTATGTTCTTTGGGTAGTGGAACAACACATTTTCTTGCCTTTGTGTACTTTGCTATTGTTTAAATTTTCCAACATAAATGGTCCTACGTTTGTAATGAAAATTTTATTCTTTCGAAAAATCAAGTTTCTATTCTATTTCATTTACAAAACATGAATATTTTGCCAAAACTCACCATCTCCTTTGCAATCCCTTGCATGGAAGCAATGCTTGGAATTTTCTGTCCATGTATTTATTTCACTGGTGGAGACAAAAAAAAACAAAACATATTTTCTCAGAACTCAGCAGAAAAAGACTGCAGTTATACTTACAATTTCTGTAGTGGGGAATCACTATACGCCTCATTTCTAAGTTTTAAAAATGCTTTCCCTGTCTAGTGGAAGCAGGCTCCGCTTGATTTCATGCAGCTCCAGAGTTTTCTCTACCGCTGCTGCTGCCTAATCTCCATGAAGCCCACCTTGATTCCTTTCCATTTCCTAAGTGGTCTGGAGTTTGTTTTTCCTAGCCACGCTCTAAAAATCCAGTTTTGGAACTTCTCTGGTGGCCAGTGGTTAAGACTCTGTGCTGTCAATGCTGGGGGAGTGGGTTCAATTCCTGCTCAGGGAACTAAGATTTCACATGCTGTGTAGTGTGGCCAAAATAAAATAATTTCAAAAGATAAATAAAAATCCAGTACTGGTTTCCCTTACTTAGAAGTGAGTATTATCTAGTTCCCAGGTGGCTCAGTGGTAAAGAATCCACCTGCCAATGCAGGGGATGTAGGTTAGATCCCTGGGTAGAGAAGATCCCCTGAGAAGGAAATGGCAACCCACTCCAGTATTCTTGCCTGGGAAATCTCATGGACAGAGGAGCCTGGCAGGCTCCAATGGGTTGCAAAAGAGATGGAGATGACTTCGCCACTAAACAACAATCGTTATTAACCTAGGAAGACCCAACTGCTCTCCTCCCCAACCCACCCTTCATTCCTGAATCCCTCCCACCAAGTCCCTTGCATCTTGGGCTCCACCCAGCCGGAGGACACTCTTGTCCCCAAGTCCCCTTCAGTGATTCCCACCTCCACGTTTTGACAAGTGTTATTCCTTCACTGTCCCACCCCGTACCCAACCCTCCAAGTCCCTCCTCAACACCTCAGGCTCCACGGCCCTTCCTGACCTCCTGCAACCCTTACCCCTTCCAGCTCAGGGTGTTCATCTCAACCTGGAATGTCCCCCACTCGTCTTTCCCTTCCTCTGTGGTCACACTATTGGTCACACACTGTAGGTCACCTCCTATACTGAGTTCTTGCTACAGCCCTTGTTCTCTCCCTAGAACTAGATCAAAGGCCCTTGAGATGAGGAAACCTGTCCTGCTGAGATCCTTAACCCACTGTGGAGCATAGGATTACACATGTGTCTGTTGGGTGGAACTGAATTAAGCCTACATCGTTTGGTCAATCTCAACATTTCTCCCAGAACAGCTTACGACTCCCTGGAGCCATAGCCAACCCAGCAGACTGACTTAAGAGAGTGGTTGACAGAAGAAAATGCCCAGAAAAATGCAATAGGGAGCATTAAATTAAAAATGATTAAGGATGGCTAATTTCAGCAATCATCTGAGAAAGAGGAGGGTCCCTGGAAGGAGACAGAATGGTGTTGATACTTTTTCAAGGACAATGGTGATGTGCATCTGGAGGTTTGTTTTGCTGTTCTCTCTGCTTAGGGAGGGCTTCCCTTGTAACTCAGCTGGTGAAGAATCCACCTGAAATGTGGGAGACCTGGGTTCGATCGCTGGGTTGGGAAGATCCCCTGGAGAAGGCAAAGGCTACCCACTCCAGTACTCTGGCCTGGAGAATTCCACAGACTGTATAGTCCATAGGTCACAAAGAGTCGGAGGTGACTGAGTGACTTTCACTTTCACTTTCTGCTTAAGGATGGGCTTCCCAGGTGGCGCTAGTGGTAAAGAACCCACTTGCCAATGCAGGAAACATAGGAGACACAGGTTTGATCCCTGGGTCAGGAAGATCCCCCCGAGGAGGAAATGGCAACCCACTTCAGTATCTTTGCCTAGGGAAACCCATGGACAGCGGAAGCTAGCGGGCTATAGTTCATAGGCTTGCAAAGAGTCGGACACAACTGAAGCGACTTAGCATGCACGCATGCACTGCTTAGGTATGGACTTGAAATGTTTGTGATGAAAATAAATGAAGAAGGCGGCAAAGGAGGAGGAGAAGCAGCAGCTGATTTGCAGACTCAGAGGGGACCCTGGGCTGAGGTATAAGAGAAGGGTCTGGGATACGGGTCTCTGTCTCTTTCAGAACCACCCCTCCTGGGGGCAGCATTTTTTCCCTCCAATCACCTCTCTGATTGTATCCATACACGGCCCCCTCTACTCATTTACACACCCCCATACACAGACCTTTGACTCAAGTAACACCAGCCTAGGCTCAGTCTCTTGGCTAATGCTCCCTGCTCTAGAGCATCCCCAGGTA
>NW_011495018.1:6210486-6213178 GCF_000754665.1 Bison bison bison | reverse complement strand
CAGTCGTGTCTGACTCTGCAGTCCCCGGATTGTAGCCCGCCAGGCTCCTCTGTCCATGGGATTCTCCAGGCAAGAATACTGGAGTGGGTTGCCATTTCCTCCTCCAGGGCATCTTCCCAGTCCAGGGATCTAACGTGGGTCTCCCGCGTTGCAGGCAGATTCTTAACCATCTGAGCCACCAGGGAAGCCCTTGATGTTTCTTAAATCACAGCAAACAGAGCCCCTAAAGAAAGGACCTGCCATGGGTCACAAGGGCCATCTTGTTGGTGGAAATTTCTCCACTCCAGAAGCCAGTGGAGAACTGACCACCCTCTGCCCAGAATGGCTCCACTCTAAATGACCCCTCAGAAGGTCTTCCCTGAGGTTGTGGTTGTCCCATGAGTCACTGCAATCAGACAAGATACATTCATTGCAGCCAATATGCATAAAGCACTGAGTTGACCTCATACTTAGGTCTTTCCAAAATAATTCACGACATCCACAGCAATTATGTCCAACCATAATTGGGGAGAAACCAGCCTGAGACCCTCCAACAGGAGAGCTCACTCTTACATAGTCCCTCTGCTACTTCCAGACCATTAAAGATATTTGTAATGTAGATGAGGCCAGTCCTTTTGCACAAAGTTGACAGACAAGAGGAAGATTCCAGAGAGAAATGCCACAGCAGCAAATGAATATAAATGGTAATTTTCCACCCTGTGCTTACAAAATGCCTTTTGTACCCGAATCTCAGAGCACTCCAGGAAGAAAGGCTTGACTGGCACATTCACTCAGGGTAACCTTGAATGGTCAGAGCTTCTCAAGTCACTTGTGATAAGAAAGAACAAAAGTCCAGATACTTTTAAAATGCAATATTCTCACCTTCTGGGTAGTAAACAAAAGTGTGCTGATGGATAATGACATCTGTGGATTCTGGCTTCATTTCCCAGAGAGAAAATGTAAATAAATATGTAAAAAGTTGTCATATGTAGATAACACCCATGGTCCATCCAGTAGTTAACATTCTGCCCAATATTCTCCTGCAATGGATTCCATTCCTGGGTACAGCCTTGTGACTGTATTATACTGAGAAGATAAAATAGATTTCTTCAATATCCACAGGCAGGCCAATATAGAAATGTTTAATAAAAACGTCCAGTCAATGGGTTTGACCCAGAACACTTCTGCACTAAGTAATACCTTCCTTTCGTTCTCTCCACTGGACGCTTGCTTGGAAATGCCAATGGTTAAATGATTCAATAGGATCTGCAAAGGCCAAGCCCTTAACTGGAAAGGCAGGGGTCTGCCTGAGGGATTGATTTGAAGGTTCATTTAAGAATTCTCTTCTTACCCTCTATTTAAGGTGCTTCCCAGGTGGCACTAGTGGTAAAGAACCTGCCTGCAATGCAGGAGACATGAGATGCAGGTTTGATTCCCTGAATCAGGAAGATCCCTTGGAGGAGGGCATGGGAACCCACTCCAGTGTTCTTGCCTGGAGAATCCCATGGACAGAGGAGCCTGGCGGGCTGCAGTCCACAGGGTCGCAGAGTCGGACACGACTGAAGTGACTTAGCACGCACAAGGTACATGCACAGCATGAGTCACCAGCAGTGCTCGCACCAACACGGGGCCTGCAGAGCAGTTGTTAGTAACTTTGGAACTGTTCCTAGGATTCATTTCGGGTGATAATCATCTTCAGAGGATAAAACTCACCAAGACTCTGAGGACATTTCTGCTGGGAAAGTAACACCTAGCAGAGACAAACTGGCCCTCTGATCCCTTGCACTGGATTCTGGAAGTCAAGGCTAATAGCTCGGGAATGACTCTGAGTGCACTGAGTATCTGGAAAAGGAACTCCTCCAAATGCAGTCGAAATGATTTCCAAATAGTTTCAAGAACGTTATTAGTCTACAGAACAACTATTAAATAATTATCAAGAATAATGACATAAGGTATCCTGTAGTTGTAACCAAGAGTTAGCCTTGCTATCGCACTGATCAATTGCACAACAAGGTTTGCATTACCTTCAGTTCAGTTCAGTCCAGTCGCTCAGTCGTGTCCGACTCTAAAAATTTTCTACCGGTCAAATTAAAGTGTAAAGGAAAATACAGATTATTGCTTGATTGATAACTGTTCTTGAACTAAAGAGTAGCTAGTATGCAACTTTTGGTTCTAAAAGCAGTGGTCTATCAGTTCAGTTCGGTTCAGTTCAGTCGCTCAGTTGTGTCCGACTCTTTGTAACCCCATGAACAGCAGTACACCAGGCCTCCCTGTCCATCACCAACTCCCGGAGTTCACCCAGACTCACGTCCATCGAGTCAGTGATGCCATCCAGCCATCTCATCCTCTGTCGTCCCCTTCTCCTCCTGCCCCCAATCCCTCCCAGCATCAGAGTCTTTTCCAATGAGTCAACTCTTCACATGAGGTCACCAAAGTACTGGAGTTTCAGCTTTAGCATCATCTCTTCCAAAGAAATCCCAGGGCTGATCTCCTTCAGAATGGACTGGTTGGATCACCTTGTAGTCCAAGGGACTCTCAAGAGTCTTCTCTAACACCACAGTTCAAAAGCATCAATTCTTCGGCTCTCAGCCTTCTTCACAGTCCAACTCTCACATCCATACATGACCACAGGAAAAACCATAGCCTTGACTAGACGGACCTTTGTTGGCAAAATAATATCTCTGCTTTTGAATATGCTATCTAGGTTGGTCAT
>NW_011495018.1:6174955-6210386 GCF_000754665.1 Bison bison bison | reverse complement strand
TGTTGAGCTTTAAGCCAACTTTTTCACTCTCCACTTTCCCTTTCATCAAGAGGCTTTTTAGTTCCTCTTCACTTTCTGCCATAAGGGTGGTGTCATCTGCATATCTGAAGTTATTGATATTTCTCCTGCCAATCTTGATTCCAGCTTGTGTTTTTTCCAGTCCAGCGTTTCTCATGATGTACTCTGCATATAAGCTAAATAAGCAGAGTGACAATATACAGCCTTGACATACTCCTTTTCCTATTTGGAACCAGTCTGTTGTTCCCTGTCCAGTTCTAACTGTTGCTTCCTGACCTGCATACAGATTTCTCAAGAGGCAGGTCAGGTGGTCTGGTATTCCCATCTCTTTCAGAATTTTCCACAGTTTATTGTGATCCACACAGTCAAAGGCTTTGGCATAGTCAATAAGCCTTTTAAAATGTAGATTTCTCTCTCACTTTTTTTTTGCCAAGCCAAGCAGTATGTGAGATCTTAGTTCCCTGACCAGGGGTTGAACCTGCGCCCCCTGTAGTGCAAGTCTGGAGTCCTAAGTACTAGACCGTCAGGGAAGGCTCTAAATTTTCTTATCATACACTATATTAATTAAAAAAAATTCTGAACATGTAGCCCCCATATATGTATATAAATTTATTTGCAAATAATATACTAGCAGTGCGACTTCCCTTTCATTTCTCACTTTCATGCATTGGAGAAGGAAATGGCAACCCACTCCAGTGTTCTTGCCTGGGGAATCCCAGGGATGGCGGAGCCTGGTGGGCTGCCATCTACGGGGTCGCACAGAGTCGGACATGACTGAAGCGACTTAGCAGCAGCAGCAGCAGCAGTAATACATTAGCATAAAACAAAAGTAGAAAATGTTCAAAGTCTAAAAAATAATAATAATTTTATTTAGTGACTGCAAACTATTTAATAGTTCTGTTCTCCCTAACATTTTTTTAAAGAGAGTGAAGTGGTCAGATAGGTTTATTTTTGTGACTCTTGGCTGAAAACTTTGTGACATAACAATTTGAAGTGTCCTAAGGTTCAGTTTATTTTGAAACTTGGCTTTAAGGGCTGTCATCACTTAAAATATCTCAGGAGATAAGTAAACTAGGAAGAATCCCATGTCTTAGCAAGTCAAACTGCTCATTTCAGATGTATCCACAAGTTATGCAAAGGTTTTAACTGAAATCTGGCTAAATTTCCAGCTTCTCTGAAGTCTATCAATCTTCCTTTTAAAAGCCAATTATATAATGTCAAGGAATAATTCAGAAATATTAGCCAGTTGTTTCACATGCACTTCATTTACTTGTGCATAAGAAGAAAGGTCAATTGACTGTCGTCATGGAACACAATTAAAAACAGGATGTGTAAAAGAGAGGAGAGAGGGAAAACCCTGCTGGCAGCTGGGAATAGTGAATCTTACAGGCACATTTTGGGGTAAACAGATCAGTTGGAGACTGACAAGGAGATCAGTCTGTGTGTTGTGAGCAGGCCGACTAGCAGTATCAAAGAAAACAATTAAAATATGGATCCAAAAACTCTTCATTTAGGAGATTTTTTTTAAAGACGGGAGAAATTTCAGTTTGTAAATTCTGTGCTGGTATTAGTTTTTTTTAATGTCATTTTCAGCAACAAAATCACAAACATTGGAAAGATTTGCAAACCTGTTTTCAAAAATGCTCTCTCCATGAGATTCAGTTCTTTTGAAAACCAATGACTTTCTCACTCATTGTTAAAACATCACTGTTATCTTGAAGGAAGAGGTTAAGTCTGTTTATTTTTGTGAAACTCTCCTACAGCACCCTCATGACAGCTACTAGTCATCATGGAAAAGATGAGGAAATGTGAAATATTTTTTGCCAAAAAACGATTGTCAAACTTGATTTTTAAGTATTTTGCCACAATAAATTCTGTGATCTCTGTGTGGTACATGAGATTTTCAAGGTCACCCCTCACCGTATCACAACACTCTGAAAAGCCTCTCCTAAAGGCCTTGTCACCAAATTTTACCATGTGATGGCATCAAGTGGCCCGCCCGAGCCACCATACGCCACGGTAGACTGCACAAAGGTCCACGGACACCCAATGACCCTCCTCTGTGGACCATTAGTCTTTACCTCCACCCAGATGCTAAGCTTGCCAACATGTATCATTTTGGCCAAAAAAAGTGAGTGGCGGGGATGTTTGTGACTTCTGAGCAGGTGCTTCAGGAGCTAGGTGATGGTCCACCAATCTGTTTGTCTGCCACTCCCACTGGCAGAGCTCGGGTCCAGGTTGCTTCATCAGCCTGGGTCCTCGAGCAAAAACTACCTGGCCTAGAGAAAGCATGTCCCAAACGTCACACGGGACGCCTCCACTAAATATTTGGGCATTCTCACCCCATTTTTTTTTCACTGTTTATCTGAAATTTGTTTTATCTGGCATCCTTGGTTGTAAGTCACTGATGTTTGGGGATTGTTTGGTTTGGCTGCAAACCCAATTTTACTGGACTGGTACAGCAGCTGACCACAGCCCAAGGAAGGCCAACTGTGTCAACTTGTATATTAAATATATTAATAGTAAGGCTTTGTTGTTGTTATCCAGTTGCTAAGTTGTGTTCGACTCTTTTGTGACCCCATAGACCATAGCCTGCCAGGCTCCTCTGTCCATGGGATTTCCCAGGGGGTGTTTCATTTCCTTCTCCAGGAGATCTTCCCCAGCCAGGGATCAAACCTTCATCTCCTGCATTGGCAAGTGGATTCTTTACCACTGAGCCACCAGGGAAGCCCATAATAGTAAGGTTTGTGAGTAAGTGATAGTCACTATCATGTCTGACTCTTTGTGACCCCATGGACTGTAGCCTGCCAGGCTCATCTGTCCTCTGAATTGTTTGCCCTTACTCTCCAGATTAAAACAAACAAGCAAACAAAACAGAAGCCATAGTTTTTCCTGTACCCCAGGGAATTATTTTAGGAGATTGCTGTTCTAAGGTGTGGTCTGCGGGGCAAGGTGGTCAAATGCTAGAAACTCACTAAAAACACAGATTGCTCAGCACTGCCCCAGTGATACCATCTTAGAATCTGGAGACGGTAGAGGATCTGCTCATTTAAGTTCCTCAGGTGATTCTAAAGCAAATTAACATTCCACTGGCTGGTGTTTGCAATTTAACGTTTTTAGAGGCTAACAGTACTAGTACTCAGAGACCTGGTCCTGCCTTTGCTATTTACACTAGCTTTGCATGATGTTCAGTGGGTCAATTCTATTCTCCTTTCTGGATGGCACTGCTGTCATCTAAAGAGGAATGAGACTGACTCAGACATCTCACATCCTCTTCCAGCTCAAAGTCCAGGAGTGGAAGTCAGAAAATCAGGGCCTTCCAAGGTCCAGGAGGCAACGGACAACGTGAGGCTGCGGAGGTGTAAGACACTAGGTCACGGAGGGGCCCTTGGCAAACAGAAGGACCCAAGCCCCGTCTCAGAGCTCCCTGGAATTTTCCTGTGTAGGCACAGCTGTTTGGGAATCCCTAGGGCCATAGGCACACCTGCCTCACATATAACTGTAAAAACCTGGTGAAAGACTTCTAATTTTGCTTTGGTAAATACTGTGTCCCACAAGTAACTAAATGAGTTTATGATTGACATGTCTCTGAAATCATCATATGGGCCGGGAGGATTTTTATAAGCAGAGAAAATCTAATGCACCAATTATTCTAGAATGGAATAAACTGTGTGAATACTAACTTTAGTAATTAAGGACATTGACACTGCAATATATTGGAGACACACATTCATTAACATTTTTAGCTTTTTTCTGCGATATCATATATATCTTGGAGCCAACAAGGTTTTTATGTCTGAAACATTTCGATAAGCATTTTAAAAGCCTGTTGGAACCAGTCATTTGATCTGCATTAGCTTAAGGGCTAAAACACTTTCATGGGCTGATGCTGCTCTGGTACTTGTAAAACAGAGATGATCAGACAGGACATTATCAAGGAGCTCAGTCAGCAAGGGAGGCAGATACAAATAAGTAATTTTTCTATAGGCTTCCCTAGTGGTTCAGTGGTATAGCATCTGTCTGCCCTGGGTTGGGAAGATCCCCTGGAGGAGAAAATGGCAACCCACCCCAGTATTCTTGCCTGGAGAATTCCATGGACAGAGGAGCCTGGTGGGCTACAGTCCATGGGGTTGCAAAGAGTTGGACACGACCTAGTGACTAAAGAAACACCAAAAATAACAATTTTTCTGTAAAGGGGAAAGTGCCAGATAAAGCTGCATACAAGTTTCAGGAACAAACCCCATAAGATAAGGAGAGGGAGCGAGGTGTCAGGAGAGACTTATTAGGGATGACACATGCGACGGAGAGTCTTTAGGAATAAATTAGCCAGGTGAGGAAGGGAAAGGTATTCCAGGCAAAGGAAAATCACCAGCAGTCACAGATTTATGGGACAACTCGCTGAAGCAGCAACGTCTCTTGAGTGGTGATGGCATCAGGCACTGGGGAGGCAGGGAAACAGGTGAGAGTGCTGACTGGTTACAAGGCCCAGGATGCAGCTCCTGCAGGGCAGAGCAGGCCACAGAGGATGAAGCCAAGGCCCAGGATGCAGCTCCTGCAGGGCAGAGCGGGCCACAGAGGGTGAAGCCAAGGTCCAGGATGCAGCTCCTGAAGGGCACAGCGGGCCACAGAGGGTGAAGCCAAGGCCCAGGATGCAGCTCCTGCAGGGCAGAGCGGGCCACAGAGGGTGACGCCAAGGCCCAGGATGCAGAGCGGGCCACAGAGGGTGAAGCCAAGGCCCAGGATGCAGCTCCTGCAGGGCAGAGCGGGCCACAGAGGATGAAGCCAAGGTCCAGGATGCAGCTCCTGCAGGGCAGAGCAGGCCACAGAGGATGAAGCACACTTGGAGGAGCTGGCCGCTGGGGGCAGGGAAGGAGGGGAAGGCAGACACTGCGAAAACATAACAATGAATGTACATGTCTCAAAATGTCAAGTTCTGGAAGTTAGGGTCCAGGTTTTCCCACATAATATTTCAATCACACACATTAAAAACGATAATAACTTAAACCCAAAGCACATAAACATTTTCGAAGCAGGAAAAGAAAATAATAAGCACTTAGAACCAGCCATCAGGGATCCTCCTCTTTTAGTACCTAAACCTCTCTAGTCCTGTCCCGTTAAGAGACCCCAGAAACCTGGTCCCTCCTCAGGTTTCCCTCCACAAACAGTTCCTGGGCATCCTCAGTTCCCCCAGCCCGAAGCCGGCTCTCACGATCCCCTCTGCTGCTGACTCTCTCTGTGCTGAGTTCCTGGCTCTCTCTGTTTGATTCTTTGCCTTTTCACAGGCTGTTTACAGCACATTTTCTCTCTAGGCATCATCAACAAGGGTTCAGACACTTAGCTCTCAAGTACTTAGTCGCTCAGTCATGTCTGACTCTTTGCGACCCCATGGACTGAAGTCCGCTAAGCTCCTCTGTCCATGGGGATTCTCCAGGCAAGAATACTGGAGTGGGTAGCCTTTCCCTTAGGAGAAGGCAATGGCAACCCACTCCAGTACTTTTGCCTGGAAAATCCCATGGATGGAGGAGCCTGGTAGGCTGCAGTTCATGGGGTCTCGAAGAGTCGGACACGACTGAGTGACTTCACTTTCTCCTTTCACTTTCATTCATTGGAGAAGGAAATGGCAACCCACTCCCATGTTCTTGCTTGGAGAATCCCAGGGACTGGGGAGCCTGGTGGGCTGCCGTCTATGGGGTCACACAGAGTCGGACATGACTGAAGCGACTTAGCAGCAGCAGCAGCAGTCTTTTCCTTCTCCAGGGTAGTTTTCAAGAGGCATGCAATATATGTGAGCCTTAAAGAAAGAATTACAGTTACCTCAGGAAATCCCTTCTTACAAACACAGAACTATATAATAAAACAACAGAATGTAAGGATCATTAGATGATAAATTAAGGCAATGGCAACCCACTCCAGTACTCTTGCCTGGCAAATCCCACGGATGGAGGAGCCTGGTGGGCTGCAGTCCATGGGGTCACTAGGAGTCAGACATGACTGAAGCGATTTAGCAGGAGCAGATGATAAATTATGTATGTATAAAAGCTTAATGAAATGATGTTTTACTATAAAATAATGCATAATAGGAAAGAAAAATAGGAAAATGAAGCTTTAAAGAATATTAAATTACTTAATTTTACCCCTCAGAGATACATTTTTATTGACATTGACACAGAAATAGATATGTTTGTAAAATCGAGATCTTATCACAGGTGTGCTTTAGATTCTTTTTCTCACTTAACATCATGCACAATTTTATAGTACAGGCACCTTTAACAGAGCCTTTGGAGTTTACACGTTCTTGAAAAATAAGTGAATTTTTGCACAAGTTAATGACGTTATGTACCAAAAGTAGACTTAACCATTCTAACGTTAAACATTTATAGTCAACTTGCTGCTGTTGCTGAGTCACGTCAGTCGTGTCCGACTCTGTGCGAGTCGGACGTCCCCACAGATGGCAGCCCACCAGGCTCCCCAGTCTCTGGGATTCTCCAGGCAAGGACACTGGAGTGAGTTGCCATTTCCTTCTCCAATGCATGAAAGTGAAAAGTGAAAGTGAAGTCGCTCAGTCGTGTCTGACCCTCAGCAACCCCATGGACTGCAGCCTTCCAGGCTTCTCTATCCATGGGATTTTCCAGGCAAGAGTACTGGAGTGGGGTGCCATTGCCTTCTCCGACTTACTACAATGTAAAATAACAATGCATCAACTGCAAAAACACAAAGCAGTGACTGCATAATCCAAACAAAAAATTGTAAATATCAAAACCAATACATGTTGATTTAAGGGTCTACAAAATGTACTATCGGAGAAGGCAATGGCACCCCACTCCAGTACTCTTGCCTGGAAAATCCCATGGATGGAAGAGTCTGGTAGGCTGCAGTCCATGGGGTCGCTATGAGTCAGAAACGACTGAGCAACTTCACTTTCACTTTTCACTTTCATGCATTGGAGAAGGAAATGGCAACCCACTCCAGTGTTCTTGCCTGGAGAATCCCAGGGACGGGGGAGCCTGGTGGGCTGCCGTCTCTGGGGTCGCACAGAGTTGGACACGACTGAAGCGACTTAGCAGCAGTAGGAGCAAAATGTACTATAAAATTCAGTTATATTTAATTCATAAAAACATTTTGTTATAATTGAAACAATTTGTAAATTGCTTGCTAACAGACACAAGGACTTCTAAATCTACAGATAGTTAGTGCCTTATCAGCACCTGATGTAAATTACAAATTGAGACAAATAATTGCCAAGGCAAAACTAATTTTTTAAAACCACTTCCAACATTTTACTGCAAAATACAACAGACATTTTAAGGAAGGCTGTAGCTCCATTTAACTACATTTGATAGGATAGATATTGAGTGTTCCCTCATAGCTCAGTTGGTAAAGAATCTGCCCACAATGCAGGAGACCTGGGTTCAATTTCTGGGTTGGGAAGATCCCTAGAGGAGGAAACGGCAACCCACTCCAGTGTTCTCACCTGGAGAATCCCATGGACACAGGAGCCTGGCAGGCTACAGTCCATGGGGTCGCAGAGTCAGACATGACTAAAGTGACTAAACCATCACCATATTGAGTGTTGGCTCGGAGGCTAAGAGGGCCCCCGCACCTTCAAACTTGGTTTTGCTGTTTCTCCACCTTTTTGCAGCTCAAGGCACTGGCATTATCTCCTGGGGGTCTGGTAGAGATTCTGAATCTCAGGCTCCTTCCAAACCAACTGAATCAGGATCTGCATGCCAACTAAAACCCCAGGTGTCTCCTGGGCCTTTTCAGGCTGGAGAAGGCCCTGAACCACTGCAATACCCTTTGCTAGATCCCTAGATCCTAAACGAAATCAGTCCTGAATATTCATTGGAAGGACTGATGACTGAAACTCGCAATACTTTGGCCACCTGATGAGAAGAACTGACTCATTGGAAAAGACCCTGATGCTGAGAAAGATTGAATGTGGGAGGAGAAGGGGACTACAGAGGATGAGATGGTTGGATGGCATCACCCACTGGATGGACATGAGTTTGAGTAGGCTCCAGGAGTTGGTGATGGGCAGGAGGCCTGGCGTGCTGCAGTCCACGAGGTTGCAACGAGTCGCACACGACTAAGCCACTGAACAGAACTGAGATCCCTGGGGCGCGATAAATAAGCGGGCTCTCCGTAAATGCTCCACTAAGTCACTAAGCAGCAAACTATACCTTGGCGGGGGTAGGGGTGGGGGAGCCACCTCCTCTGAAATCCGTCTCCTCCCCTCAGCTAAGGCGGAGGGCCTCCTTTACGCCTCTCTCTCCGCACTCGGGCCCGCGAGGCCCATGCACGCATTGTGATGCGCGGACAGGACGCCAAGTCCAGGATGGCTTGACTCTGTGGACAGCCCCTCACCCGGGCACGTCTTTCCCTTCCTGGGCCTGCGAGACCGCCGGGAAGCCGAGGGGTGGGGCGCACTGGAAGCTGGGGAGGGAAGAGGGCTACCGCTACACTGCTTTACGTAACAGGAGCCGCTGGTTACACCTACGGCAGCTTTTCCCCGCCCAAACTCAGAGAGGGACAGGGGAGACCCCGACTCTACCCCGAGCCCAAGTCCCAAGGACTGTTTGCCAACAAAGAGGACCGGCGTGCAAGGGGTGGAGCCTGGGAGTCATTACCGCGAGACCTAGTTTCCGAAGAGCCTTTGACAGGCGCAGGCGCACTACAGTTCCCGCCCCCAGCCCTACCGCCTCCGCGAAGGTGGCCGCCACCGGGGAAGGCGGGGCCGGGCCTCCGGCACAAAGCTCGCGAGATTTGAACGCGTCCGCTCTCGTTCTTCCTGTCAGAGGCCGGAAGTGCGGGGCCTCGCTACCGCTCCCTCCGCTGTCTGCGGCGGCGCCTCTGGGCCCCAGGTATCCGTCTCGGCTCCTCGGGTCGAGCTTCGCCTGGCCTCCCCTAGAACGAGGTGATGGCGGACTCTAAGGAGGCCGGGGCCGAGACTCCGCCGGCCGGGGCCGCTGCTCGGGGAGGGCTCAGCCTCCTGTCCCAAGGGGAGTCTGAGGAACCTTCTGCACAGGTGAGTCCTCCCTGGGGGCGGGACCTGCAGGGCTCCCGCGGGTGGCTGTGGGTCGGCTCGGCCCGGGAGGGATGTCATGGTGCCCGGCGGCTGGTGGAGCCTTCTCCACGCCTCCCCGACGGGCCCCCTGAGGAAACAAAGTCCGTGTGCCTGTGGACAGGTACTCAGGTATTTACCATGCAAGTCATCCCGACGAGCCCCTTGAGGAGGCAAAGTCCGTGTGCCTCTGGACAGGTACTCAGGTATTTACCATGTAAGTCTTCCCTACGGGCCTCCTAAGGAAACAAAGTCCGTGTGCCTGTCGACTCACATATTTACCATGCAAGTCATGCGTGTCAAAAGCGACCCTGGCTTCCCAGCCCATGCCAGCCCACAGGTGAGTTTGACACGATCCCTTCTCTCGATGAGCGCAGGTAGGAATCAGTTCAGTTCAGCCGCTCAGTTGTGTCCGACTCTTTGCGACCCCATGGACTGCAGCAGGCCAGGCCTCCCTGTCCATCACCAACTCCCGGAGTTTGCTCAAACTCACGTCCATGGAGTTGGTGATGCCATCCAACCGTCTCATCCTCAGTCGTCCCCTTCTCCTCCCACCTTCAGTCTTTCCCAGCATCAGGGTCTTTTCCAGTGAGTCAGTTCTTCTCATCAGATGGCCAGAGTATTGGAGTTTCAGCTTCAGCATCAGTCCTTCCAATGAATATTCAGAACTGATTTCCTCTGGGATGGACTGGTTGGATCTCCTTGCAGTCCCAAGGGACTCTTGAGAGTCTTCTTCAACACCACAAGTGGCTCCAAAACTGACCCAGCCTTGCAGAGCTGGAGGAGGACAGAGAGTGTGCTCACTGAGATGGGACTGAGCTAGTATTTGAAGGGCGCAAAGTGTTTGCCTGGCTGAAAAGGGACTGTGTGAGAGAAGGTTGGAAGAGTTAACTCTGACCCTGAGCCTTCTTGGAGGTATGTGGGTGAAATCTGCAGATCCCCCAGTGACTTGCCTTGATGTGAAGTTAGACATTCAGAGTATTTGTGTAATAGACTGACCAGTGAATTACTAAACACTTAGAAACGAGGAAGGCCCAGATATTACCACAAATCACTTCCTAAATGATGCATGCTATTGAAATTAAAATACATGTTTAATATTGAACAGAGGTTTTATTACACTTTGCGTTTAGTTACTGTGGTACTGTTTACTCCCTGGTTTCTGCTTCTGCCCTTATGAATGTTTTAAAAGACAGTTTGAATGGCCTGTTTCCTAGCTAATAACCATAACCATGATACTCCTTGACTCATCTTTTCTCTTTGAAATTATGTGAAAAAGAGCTAAGTAAATTGTACATATTTATGCTCCCATTTATCAACTGCTGCTAGTAACATGTAGCATATTCTTGTAAGCCTGATGTGGTAGGGTTTTTCAATTATTATTATTAAGATGGGATTTTTTTTTGATTCCTAGTAATATACATTAAAGTTTCATTTAACATGTTAATCAGGGATCAGCTTTATTTCTCGGAGGCAATGAAGTGAAGAGCCGAGCTGTGGTGAAATACTCTTCTGCCCCTCCTCGGACGGCATTTGCACGCCTCGAAGAGAAAACAGACTTGAAACTCCCACCTGCCAACTGGTTACGAGAGAGTGCCAAGCTAGGACCGGCAGGAACTACCATTCTTGGCAATAGTAGGAAAAGCAAGCCATTTTCCAGGTAAATATTAATTAATGACATTTTTACCTGTTCCTCAACCCTCCACCTTAAAACTCTTAAGACTTGCTTTTCAGCGTAATTTATAATGCTCATCAACATACCAAGACTTCACTTTAGAAAAAGATTATATTTGACTTTCATTATGCTTTTTCACAATAATAGGATTCTGTTAAAATATGAAGATATCAATTGCATATGCTTCCTTCAAGTCTGCATCGCTATTAACAAAGATGAATTTTGACCACTAAAATTCAATTAACTAGTTTCATTTTAGCCAGTTTTCATACCTTTTGATTATGTGAATATGGAGTCTCAGGGGGAAAACCCTTAAAACTGCCTAACCTGTTCTGTGGAATTTTTCATTAAATGGTGGTGGATTGTCTGGTCTGAAACAACAGTGATGTAAAAACACAGCATGTTTAGATATATACCCTTGACTTCGACAGTTGCTGGAAATTTTGCTGGTGGTATTTAAGGCTGAGAAAGAAGCCTGGGTCTTACAGAGAAGAATGTACTGATGTCCATATTCTTGTTGACCTTTTAATGTGGGGGCTTCCCTTTCTCCCTCTCAGTGATTGAACCTAAAGTACTTCCACATAACATACAGCAGGAGCCATAAATATAGTAATACCTTACGTGCCAGTGATTTGGAAATTATCCTGATGCCTCAGGAGGTAAAAGTTAATGTTTGCAAAATGTTGCTTGTATGTAGCATTATTTATACTATCAAAAAAATTGCAAATAGTTTGCATGTCTTCTTTTAGAAAAATGGCTTAATAAAGCAGAATTAAATGTTATTAAGTGATTTGGCTGACAATTATATTGACAGTGTACAGACACTGCTGAGTACTTTATGTGCTTATCTCGTTTCATTCTGTCAACAACCTTTTGAATTTGGTGCTGTTAACTTTCCTTCAGAAAAGTGAGGCTTGGACAGGTTAAGAGCTTGCCCAGCCCATGTGGTAAATCATCAGCATACTTTGAAGTGAGGCAGTCCTAAAAGAGTGTTCTGACTCTGCCACCTCCTCACTGAAAAACGGTGACGGCAGCTGCTTTTCACACTTGCAGATTATAGATGTGCCTCACGTGGTACCTGGCACACGTTTGGTGCTCAGTGAGCTATTTTTTCTCCTTGTGGTTGAATTGGTGTTGTGTGCATTTTTTTCTCAAATACATTTTTTAAAACGGTACTAGTGTATATCACTGGGAACATGATCCCAGAGACTAAAATCCTTATAAATGTTTCTGCTGTTGTTTTTCTTGTCTCCCCATCTAAAAAGAATAACTCAAACTGACTGTTCTCCATTGCGTATTTTTTTAGATTTCATGACTACAAAAATAAAAATGATTGTAATTGTTTTTATTCTAAATATTTTCTATTATTGCTTCTATTACTGTTGTATTTCTGTCTTGTATCAAATTTAAGATGCCATTGATTTTAAGTTGTCCCATTTTTATTTGTTTTAACAAAATTTTTAAAAATATGGTTGGCTTATAATGTGTTGGTTTCTGGTGTACAGTAGTGATTCAGTTATATGTGTATATACATGTATGTATATTCTTTTTCATATTCTTTTCCATTATGGTTTATCATAGAGTATTGAATATAGTCCCTTGTGCTATACAGTAGGACCTTGTTGTTTATCCATCCTGTATATAATAGTTTGTATCTGTTAATCCTAAACTTCAGTCTGTCCCTCCCCCACTGCACTCCTTCATGGCAACCACAAGTCTTATCTTCTATATCTGTTAAGTGACCCCATTATTTTATGTACCACTAAGAAGGAAAAACTAGCCAACTGTAATGGTGATAGGCATACTGTTTTCAGAGATGTCAGAGTGTGGAAAATGTGTATCCAAGAAGTGCTGAAATATAGTATTCTGTTACAACACCACCTGCCCCACCATGAACGTGACTTTTGTGGCCTTTGTTTTCTCCGTTAGTTTTGGGATGGCATACGACTTTATTGATTCAGTGGGAAACGATGTGGATGTTGTCTCTGACTCTGAAGTAAGTATCCTCTTTGCGACTATAATTGGGATGTTTGTGCTGGGGATTTATAGCCTGCTCTTTTCTGCAGCCTGGAAAAATTAGTGATGAAATAAGCTACAACTGTCTGATTATTGAACACCTTTTTTATTAAAGTAACACTGCATCATTTCTCAAAGAGGAGGGAACAACTCACAAAATACTGGCAGTGGTATTGATGGCTGTATTTTAATGATAGCAGTTACAGTGTTGGGTTATGTAATGTTGCTGGTTGAAAAATAGATACGATACTTGTAGTAAAATCTGTTGATGCTTAGTTGGCCAGTTTTTTCTGAGATGCTAAAAGCTTGGGTCACTGCAACAGTGTGACCTGTATATACTTTATGAAAGTCCATCATGTAAAAGTAAATCTTTGTCATTGACATTAACACACGGAGACTGGTAAAGTGTGGGTGATTCTGGTTTTAAGCTCTGTCTTCCATGGGTTTGTAGGTAGTTCTTTAAGGTACAATTTATATGAACTTAAGGAAATAAGGTTTATTATGCTTTAAAACTGAGTGAAGTTAAATTTGAAAGATTCCAGATCATACCGCAAAGGTGTTTCTAAACTGTTTTTCCTTTTGTATTTTTTAAGAACATAAAAAAGCTTCTGAAGATTCCCTACAGCAAATCACACGTGAGCATGGCTGTGCACCGCATAGGAAGGACTCTCTTGTTAGACGAGTTAGATATCCAGGAACTCTTTATGAGATCATCTCAGGTAATTCTTGAGAAATAACAAGAAAAGCACTGTTTTAACAACTTTGGGCACTAGAAATGTGATTTTGTTTCAAAGAAAGGACAAAGTGAAAACGTGGTTGAGTGCTTCAACCGAGAAATGAAAAGTTTAACTGCAGATTAAAAAGCCTTAATAAAGAAAAAGGTAGAAAAGAGAATAGTAGAGAAACTTATTTTATTGATACCAGTAGCCAGAATTCTTATAAGTAAAAGGGTGAAGTGAAGAAAGTTATGAAAAATATGAAGTTTAAGGGACTGGTTAAATTTTTGAAAAATCCTTTCATGTCTGTATTAAATAGATTGTCACCAAACATGGCTGCCAGGAAATGTGAAAAATGTTTAGCAAATTATTCCTCTGAATATGTAGTTATGTCAGAATTAATTGGTTCTCTTTAAGCAGAGCTTCTCAAATTGTGTGTGGTAAATGACTGTTGTCTTGCACCGTTTTTTTGTGGTGGTGGTTTAGTCGCTCAGTTGTGTCTGACTCTTGGACCCCATGGACTGTAGCCCGCCAGGCTCCTCTGTCCATTGGATTCTCCAGGCAAGAATACTGGAGTGGGTTGCCATTTCCTTCTCCAGGGGATCTTCCCTACCCAGGAATTGAACCCAGGTCTCCTGCATTGCAGGTGGATCCTTTACTAACCGAACTAGGAGGGGAGTCACCATTATTTTGTAAAATGTAATAATGCTGCAGCTTCTGAAAGCTGACTCTACATTTCTGTATTTACCTTGTTGTTACAAAGTTCTTGATTGCAAATAGTTCATGGTCTTGCCACTCACTCCCATAGACGACTCTTAAAGAATATTCTTGCAATGCTTTGATAAAGGAAAAGAAGTTACAGTGATTTAAACTGACATTTATAGTAAATGTTTTTCTGTTTGTAAAGATCACAGTTCAGTTCAGTCTGTATGTGTTAGCCACTGGGCAGTCTTAAGAATCACAGCCCTGCTTCCTTGCAGCTTATAAACACACAGATAATTTTAATGCTTTGTGCATAGTGGGACTTATCCCAGGCACTAATTATCAATTTCTTATGTTACCAGACTGGTGATTGGACATGGTTAAAAGAGTTTTATCAAAGACTTATTGATCAGAAATGGCAGAGGAAGAAAAAAAGCAAAGAACACTGGTATCAGAAGGCTATTCTTTCGAAGTTTTTGTATTACAGGTACTTAGCTATTTGTTTATTTTTATTTGAAGAGAAAAAATGAAATTCTGATATAAAACTTAATTTGAAGCCAGTAAAGGCAATTTTTTGGCTACTGTTATTGTTGACATTTGTCCTGTATTCCTTTTTTTAATGAGATTTATGCTTGGTTATAGAATCTAGTTTTTTAAAACTGGTGGGCTGTTACATAAAGTTAGCTTAAGTAACAATGTGGTTTTTTTTTGCTTCTGATTTGGCCAGTATCAATGGTGATGGAGCTGCTCAGCCTGTCCCGTCTGCCACAGAACAGCAGGAGTCGTCCAGCTCTGATCAGACCAATGATTCAGATGGGGCTTCATGGCCTGCCCCCTTTGAAATGCCTTCTTCAGTCTCTGAAGATCCCAGTGCTTCCAGTCAGGTTAGACATTGCTTAGATGCTAATTCAGCAAAATCATTTAAGGAGACAAAGCCAATTATCCTATGAATAAAAAATAGAGAAATAGGAATAAAAAATATTCTATCAATTTATGTCTTCACAGGTACAAAAAGTCCTTTTTTTAGTTTTTCAGTATGGAATTTACAAGGGTTATTATGGATGGCTAGATCAGATTTTTTTCAAGAAATAATTCAAAGATGTTTTTTAAAGTTTTAACCACATTTAAATAGCTTATTAATATGTTTATCAATACTGATTTATCTCCTCGTAGTCATAAGGAGATATGGTGTATTTAAACTGTGGAAATATTAAGTGCCTTTCAGATATTGAGACTCACAGGCCTGTTTGTAATTTAAATACTAGCCTTCTACCTTAACTTACAGTTGGATTTGTTAGTCCTGAAATAGCTCTGCACATTTTCCCAGTGGAGTTGCTAAGACTTAACCTACATTAACGTTATAAAGCTTTTAGAAAGAAGAGAGAATGGACTGTGACCTCTTTTATCTCATATTTTTGGTTTTATCTCATATTTTTGGTTTCTTCTTACTATTCATTTGTTTTTGTCCTTATTGTGTGTCAAGTAACTCCATAGATGTAAATGGTGCATGTTTATTTTTAGGAAAATTGACAAGCTTGAGGTAACTTGGTAAATTGCATTTCTCCTCTGACTGTGTGCTCTCACACACTGAACGTTCATTATTAGATTGTTTCTGTCCTCGCAAATTATAAGGTCATAGGAGACAAAATACCTTTAACCTGATTTTGATTTAGTAGGTTTTCAGATAGAGATGCCTCACTGAACTGTGTAGTGAACTTAATTTTTTTCCAGAGTTGGGAACACTGTAAGGAAGCATAAGGGAGTAATTAGCATCCAAGTCCACATAGTGATAACCCAGGAGGTAGGGAAGTTATTAACATAGAAATGAGAAGGGGCGTGGGTGCTGGGTCCTGGCAGGGTTCTGTGTCATGACTTGGGTGGTGGTTACATGGATAATTTGTTTTCTAATTAGTCATTATACTGTGTTCTGTATAATTTATGTACTTTTCTGATTTGATTATATGGTTAGACAGCATCACCGACTCAATGGACATGAATTTAAGCAAACTCTGGGAGATAGTGGAGGACTGACGAGTCTGGTGAGCTATAGTCCACGGGCTCGCAAAGAGTTAGACATGACTTAGCGACTGGCCAACAGCAAAATATGTGATTATACTTTACTGAAGGAGTTTTTAAAAAATTATTTAGTATTCTTTAACTTCAAAACACACACATTATAAAAAGACCACATAATGAAAATTCTAGTCCTGCTGCCCATCTCCCCTGTATCAGCCTTATCATTCTGTCCTTTAAAGGTTACTTTGAAAAACTTTGGAGGCTTTTGAGAATCTATAGACTTGCCTGTGGAAGAAGTGACTGGAATCTATTTAATGCTTCTTATGCCACATACGTTATGCCATGTATGGCGTGTGTATTTTTCATCCTTTTAGCTGCATATGTATTATGTTGATGGTATTGTTTTACAAATAAATAAATAAAGCTCATAAAAAGTAGATGTTTGTCTGTGGTCACACAGCTGGTGAAGTTCAAGCTAGGGTTTAAACCCTGGTCTTTCTGATCAGAGGCCTGTTCTCACAGCAGTACTCCACTGTGTCTGTATATTCCACACATTTAGACTGCCCTATGAGCAGTCAAGTTGTCTGGGCAATGGCATATCCCTAAGCAGAGCTACCCTGCCTACAAATAATCTTTTACAGAATGGTTTCTGTGACATATATAAATCTCTAAACTTCAATTCATGAATTCTTGCTCCCAAGACTAAATCGGCACGTTTGAGGCCCATGTTAAGCAGTAATAGAGTTTAAGTAGTTCTCTGGTCTGGCCTTGGAGCCAAACTTTTATTAAGAACATTATAACCTAGAAACCTATAAATCCCACTAAAGCAATACGTGGCAAATATAATTTTGGGAATTGATCCATAGGTCGATAACTTGTCTGTATAAATAAACAATAGCGTACATGATTGAAATTCTTTAAGGACCTTTGCAAAGAAGACATGCAAAAGCACTGGAGATCTCCCGCTGCTTACCTCATATTTACTTTCTTTGAAAACTGGTGCTAAGCTTATTAGCACACAAATAGGAATAAGCAACACACACATATGCTCACAGGTACACACACATATGCTTGCTCATCTTGGTTTAATGTTTCTTAATGGTTTTTAATGGCAGCTGCCCTAATGGTTGGAAAATCAGTGGACGCGTTTACTACGTCAAAGGTTCCTCTTCCTATGTCTTTTCCAAAATATATTCCACAGATAATTATAAGAATAATAATAATCTGTAATAAGAATAAAAAGTTTTACAAGATCAAATAAATTTGGGACTAATGGATTATATAGAGGTCATGTAGGTTTTTCCAGTGCAGGACCTCTCAGGAGCCTTTTATGGTGATAATCTTTGTTACTCTCCAAAAGCAAATCCTTGTAAACAGTGTTTTTCAGATCTGACTCTGGGAATTTTCCACCAAGTACCCCAGAGACTAGACTTCTGTGAAAAACACATTAGATTGTGTGAAACTGAGGACTGTTCTGATGACCAGTGTCACAAAAATATGGCTGAGGTTTCTTAGGAAATTTTTAATCCAGTAGTGATGGAATAGGCTTTGAAAGAGCAGTCCTGTTCAGTGCACCCCAAAAAAGAGGAAAAAAAGCTTGGAAAGCTTAAAATAAATCTTTAGTCTTGATTTAAGTAAGATCTCAAATGTGTTTAGCTTATTATAGTGACTGACAATTAGGAACTGAAGTATGCACCCCGTGAGGAGAGGTAATGATTCATATCAGCTGTAATTTACAAGAGCAAGTTTGAGCTGTATGCCTTGATGTGTGGGTGATACTCTTTAACAGTAGGCCATCTGTAAGAAGTTATGACAGCAGAATCACTCCTGTCCTTGCACTTTTCACAGGGAAGTGAGCCTCTTGAACCCTCATACATAGTGGGGCATGTGGCCTCAGCGCCTAAAGAACAAAACCTGACTCCTTTATTCAATGACGGGGAGAACAGTCAGGTATGCTCTCTGTGGGGTCCAAGTCGAGACACCACATCCCCAGTCTACTTCGTCATCTAAGAGCTAGTCTTAAATTGGAATTTATAGGGGAAAAAAAATCCACTTGATCCTAAAAATCTCTTCCTAAGCATCTCTGTGATCTTCTCGCACTGTGGCTTCATTTATCTTTTCTTTGTCTTTTCCTTCTTCTAGTCTTTTTGTGGCTCATGGGGGGAGATTACAGATCCCCTGTTTATTATATAATCTTTCTATTTTATTTCAAATCAAAGGGTCTTAAAAATGATTTTGTTCGGAATATTTTGTGGACGTTTGAAGACATACACATGTTAGTTGGCTCCAACATGCCTATCTTTGGAGGCGGCCGATATCCAGCAGTCAGCTTACGTCTCAGGTAACGAGAATTATGTTCCTTTAGAATCGTGTTCCAGTTTGCTTTCACCTGCTTATTTTGGCATCCTTTCCTTTTTCTAGTTTTTTTTTTTTTTCACTTCCCTCCTTCCTGCACCAGTTGAAATGGCCACAGTACGGAAGGAGTGTTTCAGCAAGTGCTGAAAACCCTGTGGCTGGCTTTTCACTCTTGTCCTCAGTAGTGGAGTCAGAGACCTGCTGTACTGACTGAGTCTTAGGTCTGAATCTACAACTTGTGAGAATAGAGTACAGTTTATTTAACCAGTTAAGAAGGTGGTTTACCAGCTTCCTGTTAACTGCTTGTAAGCATTTTTTAATGTTCCAGTTGTACGTGTTCACATCGTCTACCCTGTGTGAGTTCTGACTTGGGCGCTGTGATGTGTGCTGGTCAGTCTTCACTGCAGTTTGTGTGAGGACTGTGCAGTAGGCTCCCAGTCATCTGTGTCGTAGTTCCTCCTGTTGCTCCTGAAAGCTCTTACGGACACCCGTTAGGAGTCCAAGCAAAGCTTATGGGAAGATGTGAAGCACAACATACCCCATGAGCTGCGTATGCATGTCTCATCAGAAGAGAAGCATAAATGGCATTCTCCAACTAGGGAGGACAGATTAAAACATTCTAATGAGGGCAGTAAGTCTCAGATGATTTGTAATGGAACATTTTCATTAATCAAATAACACCAGAAATGTGTTTTTAGGGATAACAACAAACCAATTAATGTGCTTACTGGAATTGACTATTGGTTGGACAACCTGATATGCAACGTGCCAGAGCTTGTCATGTGTTTTCATGTAAATGGAATTGTACAGGTAAGCCTGATACAGTGTGACTTTTGAAATACTCTCTCAACTACAGACTGGGGCAGAAAGTACCTCACTAAAGTGTTTAACACTCTTGAGTAAGGTATATTTTGGCAAGGAAGATAACTACGGCTAAACTGAAATTAGAGTGCTATTATATTTGAGTTGGTGCTGTCAGAATTCTAGATGTTACAGGAGTTTAACTTATAGGTAATTTGTGAGCAGGTCATAAATATTCTAAAATCTACATTTTTAGCTGGAGAACTGTAATTTTAAGGCAAGCACCCATAGTAATTACTTCAAAGTGTCTGAACAGTGAAGGTGTGTGTTCATTATCGTGTACTGCTATTTGGTGTACAGATATGAATACTTGATGCAGAATGTTGAGGAAGGGCCCAGCAGTAACTGCATAAAGTAGATAGCGAGTCTGGATGACCAGAGAAGGGTGTGGTCGCTTCTGTTTTGACCTGGTCTGTTTTCCAATTGAGTTGCAGTTTCTAGTCTTATAGAGTATTTCAGAAAATATGCTCAGAGGCATTTAGGGAAGTGCGAGCCGGAGACAAGCTAGAAAAAAAATGAGGAGGCACTTTAGAGATTGTGATGGTGATAGCCTTGCAGCCTGTCCTCCACACACACCCCATCCCTCCCCACCCCCGTGCTCCATTTCTTTAAAGGAATAGTCCAGAACTCAAAGGAAAAGCAGTGTGCACTGGAGATCCTGCCCAGGTGACTCTGGTGTCTGGGAAAAGAAAAAGCCAAAAACGTATTTTGAGAAAGCTTACTGGGTGAAGTCTACCTTGATTTATCACCTTCCCAGTTGAAAACCATGAGGGTAGAATGGAAGAAAGTGTACAGTACAACTTATTCTGTGGTTGGGACAGAAATGAGATGTGCCTAAGTCTGTGGTTCAAAGTATGGTGATGACTCTCCCTTAAGAGTTATTCCTGTGGTAAACCACCACATTGCTGGCAAGGACGGGTCAGATTCCTTCAGAGTATTAGAGCAGAAGAAAGACCGAGAACCAGTGCCTTAAACTCTCATGCTGCGAAGGTCTCTAATTGCAGGACTTATACATGTGGTCTGTCTTTAATAAGAGAAGTGTTGCTGTGCAGGTTTTCTCAAACTGTCTTTTCTCTGTTTTATAGAAGTATGAAATGATAAAGACAGAAGAAATTCCCAATTTGGAAAACTCTAATTTTTCTACTAAAGTCATAAAAGACATTGCACAAAATATTTTATCATTTTTAAAATCTAATTGTACCAAGGAAGGACATACCTATTGGCTATTTAAAGGTAAGCTAATGTTTCAATGAGTAATCATTGATTTGATTGGCAGCTGTAAAATGAGGTTTATTTGGTTTTTTGTTTTGTTTTCTTCCCAGCAAGTGGCAGTGATATAGTGAAGCTCTACGATCTCACTACTCTTTGTGAAGAAACTGAAGACAAATACCAAAATCCATTCACAATGCCAGTGGCTATTCTTTTATATAAGTGAGTGCTTTAAGTAGTTAAGATGAAGAAGTAGCCTTATTTAAAAGTTTTAAGTATATGGCCTCACTATCTATGCCAAGGTTTTAAATACCTTTTAGATTTTCATAGTTTAAAAAATGTGTATGTATATACATCTATATACTGTTGCAAAATAAATAGGAAAAGGGAAAAGAGCAGGGGTGTAAAACGCAATGTTTTGTTGTTTCTTATGCCCTTATTCTGCTGGAAGGAAAGAAGAGCATGCCTAGACTTGAGTCTGGAGAAAATGATGAATGGGCAGTAAAGTTGATATAAACTCCTTTTAGGGTTGCTTGCAACATGATGATGAAGAAGAATCAAAATAAGAAACACTATGGGACGGTTCGAACCCTGCTTCTGAATTGTGTTAAATTGCTGGACAAAAGCAGACATCCTCAAGTAAGATTAATATACGCCCTCTAAAAGAATTTTGGCATTCTGATAGAGAATGGTTGCCTAGACATTAACGCCACCTAATGCATAGTCTGTAACTGCCTGATCTGGTTTGCTAACCAGTCACCACATGTTGTGCCTAATCTGAACTGAGATGTGCTTTAAATGGAAAACACACACTGAATTTTGAAGAGTCTGTGTGTGTGCACATGTGTACACGTTACATATTGAAATATTTTGTGTTTATTGAATCAAATATATTAAAATTGATTTCGCCAGATTTTGTTCCATAAATTTAGAACTCACATAATTTTAACAAAGTAGTGCCATTTTTCCTTTGTATTTTCATTGTTAGAAAGTGGAAAACTATTTTATAGTCTGTCTTGAAAGACCCATTTACATGAATAAGGTCCACATTCTGTACCTCAGTATATAAAATCATCTCTTTAAAAACCTGTCTTGCACCCCGTGGTTTTACATCACCCTTATTACAAACCTCAGTGGTCTGAACTTGATAATTGTATGTCTCAGTGTAAGGCTAGTTGTTGTATCCTGTTTAAGTCAGAAAAGATACTTAGTATTATGATTTATGATTTTTTTAAAAGAGTCAAGTTAATTTTAATTGTAGCCATATTCAATTTGGAGATAAAGATTTTCCCAGAGACCAAACCAAGAGAAACTGGTTTCAAAGAAAAGTGGCAGAACACTTTTTGGATTAAATATCTAACTGCAGATTAAGGTGGTGGTTAGTAAGTTAGAAAATAGTGTTAAGGCTATTGCATGTCTGTGATAAAGAATTACTTAAATAATAGAGTAGAATAATGCTGATAACGTAAATGCTAATTTTAAGGGAAACCAGAAATTTCTGGACTTTTTGCTCATTAAGCTCATGGAGGTTTTTCCCCTAGAACTGTAAATTGTATGGTAAATTCCAGTTTCTTGGTTGATACAGAGTGATGGCTTGCTAATATTTTAGTTGTGACACTTTACATATGAAAATTTGTCTCCAGTGAAACACAGTTGTAATTTTTTCTTAAGAGAGAAGGCTGGGAATAGTCTCAGGAAATACACATGTCAACCCATGAGGATTTTACAGTACATTGAGAGCATTGGTACTTAGAATCAGGAATGTTTCTGTGTGTATGCCTGTCTGTAGATCTCCTCAGATTTCTTAGTACAGTAGTAAAGTTCATTTCGTTTTAAAATGCTCAATTTTGGTGAGTCACTAATATATTTTTTTCTTTTTGTAAGATTATTGCTTCAGCCAATTACATGCTTTCAGAACTTTTTCAATTGGATGAACCTAAAAAAGAAGAAAGTTCAGAATCTCCATTAAATGAGAATTCTGATGAAAGTTACAGTGAAGAGGAGGAGGAGATGCCAGACAGCGATGAAAACGGGTCATACAGCACTAGCTCTGACCCATCAGACGATAACAAAGCAGTAGCTATAATTAAGTCTGTTGGAGAGCTGTCCGTTCCAGAAAAATACAAATCCATTCATCAAATCAGGGTAAGCATGTTGACATTTGCATTAAAATTTCATCAATGGAATTAATTGAGTACAGTGAGCCTCTCAAAAGATGGCGTTACTTCAACTAATCCTTCATGATATAGGATCTGATAATCATTAGCTCTATGAAATCTGAAAATCAGTTTTATAATTGTCACAGGGTCACTGACCCACATGTAAACTGACGGTGGGCAGATGTGTAAATGACACGTCAGTATGTTAATTTTCATGTGGGAGATTTTTCTTTCCAGTGACCAGTGTGCAGCCCCCTCTCCTCAGGGTGCCCCTTCCCAGTTGCTGTGTTGCTGGGAGACAGCATCTGTGGCTTGGTGAACATAGAATCAGAGCGCATGGGCGGCTTGTTGATCCATGTGTGAAGAGACCTGGTACCTTGTCCCTGTGCCATAGGACGGTACCTTTCAGTGACTGTGGGCATGTCAGCTGGGTTGGACATGTCCCTGGTCACTGGGACTGGTCACGGCCCAGTGGACCCTAACAGCTTCCTGCCCGTTAGGTTTCTGTTGGTGTTGATCGCGTTGACTGTCATACCATCCATTTTTTCTAGACAGTGTTTCATTTTTCCAAATTATTACTACTTTCCAGTCGTATTTATAGATAATCTCTTACTTTAAGCTCTGATGTTAACTTTCAGATGGAAATTTTATATTCAAATAGGTTTTTAGAGGATCTCTCTGTCATTCCAAAACATTGCCTGTCCTTCTGACCTCTTCTTCATTTCTCCTCTTGTTTACCTTAGCCCCACTGCCTTCTTCTCTGTCTCTCACGTTCAGAGTCATGCCCACCTGAGGACCTGTGCATCTGTTGTCACGTGTGCTCGGAACTTACCCTTTCCCCAGACCTTTTTGTGGCTGGCTTTTTCTAAGTTGATTGAAATGTCACCTCCTCTAGGAGACCTTCCCTGACTGCTCTAGATAAAACATGCTCTGTTTTTTTCTCCTTCATGGGGCTGGTAATCTGTACCTGAAATTCCCGTGTGTCTGTGTCCCATCACTGAAATACAGGCTCCCTGGAGGTATGGGCTCCCTGGAAATATAGGCTCTCCTGTATCTCCGTGGCTACAACCCATAAAGTGCACGTGTGCTCAGTCACTCAGTCATGTCTGACTCTTTGCAACCCCATGGACTATGACCCCTTTGTCCATGGGATTTTTCAGGCAAGAATATTGGAGTGGGTTGCCATTTCCTCCTCCAGAGGATCTTCCCGACCCAGGGATCAAACCTGCATCTCCCTCACTGGCAGGTGGATTCACCACCATTGTGCCACCTCGGAAGCCCACAGCACATAATTGGTGTTCAGTAAATATTTGACTAAATCACCGCAGGAAAAAGTCATTAACTGTCCATCTGAATTTTAGTGCACTTGGCAGCTTGAGCAACTCCCAGTACAGTAAAAAAAAATGTTTCTTACTGTAAACAAAATCATTGGTTGTAAAAGTTACCTTATTTGGGAAACTGCTTCGTCAACAGAATGCAGTTACATTTGGTGAGTGGTGTGTTTACAGATTTTTTTTTTTAGCAGAGTACTTTGTATCAATATCAAAAGCATTCAGAAATAGCATTCATATAAACATGTCTTTTGTGTTAGCTCTGCCGTATCTCAGTACTTTCTGGGAACAGACAGTGTGGCTCCAGGGCCCCGGACTCAGCACTCGCTCACTGCAAGCTTGAACACAACACCTAACATCTGAGTTTACTTCTCTGTATAATGAGAGCAGTAATTCCAGCCTGTAAGATTCACCAAGTGGAATGCCTCACAGAACTACTTACACATCGTATCACTCAGTAGGCAGAGGTTATTAACTGGCTCTGCTCCTAATTAAGTGTATACATTATACATGAGACCGTGGGCAGTACTGGTTAACATTGCTAAACTGCTGATATTGTGAACTGTGTGTTAGCAAGCATTAGTAGTGCTTGCTGGGGGTGAGCTGACCTATCGGATTAGATGTAGATTTATTTAAAACATTTCTTGCTTGCTTTTTTGGTTGTAATAGAATTATATTTTTAATTTTAAGTACTTAAAGCAACATATACTGGAAGATCTTTTTAAACAAGATTTTTGTTGATGCTTATATCCATTTACTCTGCAATTAAAACAAGATTAGTGTGTAATTGAAACAGTTCATTAACCTTGAAACAGATACCTCACTAAGCTGAATACACAGAAAAGTTCAAAATTTATTGATTTGCAGAATTTTAGTAATTCCTGGGAGATGGAGTTTGTTGTATTGGCAGCATGTTAATAATTTTTAACGTTTGTTTCTGAAGCCCAGTTGTGCGTTTCCAGTTTGTCATGACACAGAAGAGCGCTGTAGGCTTGTGCTGAGCTACGTTCTGGAGGTAAGTTTTAGTTTAGACTTCATTGTTTGAGTAAAGCTTGTACTTGACACGCAAATGGCACTTGTCTGCTGCTGCTGAGTCGCTTCAGTCGTGTCCGACTCTGTGCGACCCCATAGACGGCAGCCCACCAGGCTCCGCTGTCCCTGGATTTTCCAGGCAAGAACGCTGGAGTGGGTTGCCATTGCCTTCTCACTTGTTTATTGGTGTCTGCATGTTAATCTTCTTTTAAATAAATTTTTATTGGGAGTATAGGGGCTGTACAATGTTGTGCTAGTTTCTGCTGTACAGCAAAGTGAATCAGCTAAATGTTATTCTGAGTGATATTCTACTGTGATATTTTTCCCCCTTAAAGCATGAATTGAAAATTAGTTTTTCCTAACTTTCAGGCCAAATATAGTTTCTAAAGTATGTTTTCAAAATATAAATTCTCCTAAGTGTATCTGGTTGTCCAGATACTGTGTTATATTTCATTTCCAGTTGATGTTCAGTGACATGTAAACATTTCTCCTTTTTTTTAAAGGGTTTAAAGTCTGTGGACAGCAGCATCAAAAAAGAAAGTGACCTCCCTGCTGCTGACCCCAACACCCCAATCCCATTAAAATATGAGGATGAATCCACAAGAGGGGGTCCTGAGGGTCTAGAGAAGCAGATGGCCTTGTTTTTGGACAAAAGTAAGTTGAATTGAAGTGCAAATAAGGCCATTTCAATGGAATAATGTACTGGACTTTTATCAGTAGCAGATTTGGGTCAATTAAGGCCTTCATTGAAAGGAATTCAGATAAAGGATACATATGAAAGGAAAGTAGGGGAAGATATCGTTTCATTCAAGTGTAAAATAAAGCAGGGTGATTTCGATCCTTGGTAGATATTTCTAACAAGAGCGTAAGGAACCAGCCTCCTCCTGTCACCCGCTGTGAGGAACTAATGCCCTCAGCCCTTAGGCTTCTCCTGAGAAAGCCTTGCTTCAGTAGGAGCAGTCGAGGGCTTAAACACAAGGACTTAGAAGCCAAACCGCACAGCTTCAGGTCTCAGCTTCACTGGGGCAGGTTGTTTGACTTTGCTGAGCCTTGTTTTCTCTCCCAAAGTAGAGACAAAAGCAGTGCTCCTTTAAAGGGGTGCTGTATGGATTAAGTGAGTTAGTGCAGGTAACGTGTTCACAGCAGTGCGTGTGGCGACCAGCGCTACCAGAGCAGCGGCAGCCTGTTCCCCTCACAGCACTGGACTAAGCTGCATGAGTACTCACAAAGCATTGATCTGTTCAAGGACGTCACTTCACGAGGAACATGTGGGCTTCAAAGTAAAAGTGCTGAGTTTCTCATTTTAATCTAAGTTGATTTCTTTTCCCAATCCTATCCCCGCTCCCTTTTTTGAAACCAATTTCCAGCTAATTTTAAAAGTATTTTGAAAGCCTGTATGTTTAAAATAGTACCAAGAGCTTTCTGAAAGGTTTTCTCTTCATGAGCGTAAGTGGGGTGTGGCAGGACTCACCTCCCCAGCATTTGTTGTGCCTCCTGTGTGCAGGTCTGAGCTTGTACACACCGGCATTGAGACTCCTGTCTCTGCTTTTTTCATGCTGTTGTCTTTTCTGAAATGCCTTTTCTGTCTGTTCCTTCCTCCCCCTCTCAACTGTTGAATATCCTGCTCTTGTTTAAGGCCTCTGTGTTCACCACCTCTGTCTGAGTCACAGTTCCTTGGTTCCCTCACCGCTTTGTCCTGTAAGCACTTCCTGAAGCCTGCCTTAGTCATCCTCAGCTGTGCTTAATGGTTTTATACACACACACAAATACACTTGTGAGTAGAACCTCATCTTTGGTTCTCTGACAATGCCTCACACATCGAAAATGCATACAGTAGCAGAGGAAAAAGAAATACAGGCATGAATAAAACCATAAAAGAGCCTTAAATACTTTTCATTTGTATTTTGAAAGACTCAAACATTAGAGCTGATCAAAAAAACGAGAAATCTTGAACCTGGAAGATGCTGAGCATGACATAATAAGTGGTGAGGAACCATTTTAATGTTTAGAACAGGAGTTCTACTGTGATTAAAGCTGTGCTTTAGGAAAGTGACGGAGAAGGCAACGGCACCCCACTCCAGTACCCTTGCCTGGAAAATCCCATGGATGGAGGAGCCTGGTGGGCTGCAGTCCATGGGGTCGCTAAGAGTCAGACACGACTGAGCGACTTCACTTTCACCTTTCACTTTCATGCGTTGGAGAAGGAAATGGCAACCCACTCCAGTGTTCTTGCCTGGAGAATCCCAGGGACGGGGGAGCCTGGTGGGCTGCCATCTATGGGGTCGCACAGAGTCGGACACAACTGAAGCGACTTAGCAGCAGCAGCAGCAGGAACGTGAACTTTGGGGCAGGTTGACCCATAGGCTAGAGAAAGGAAGTAGATGGCAGTCATGAACCCAGTGATGTCAGTGACCCCCAGAGAGAGTGACAGAGTTGACAGCTGCGTGGAAGCGGGGCTTTGGAGATCTCAAGAGTATTGAGACACTGCTATTCTATTAATACTTCGCTGCGTTTTAGTAGCTTAGTATTTACCAGTTTTGTTGTAGCTGTTAATTGTACCGAAGCCTGGTGTGTTTATATCAAGAAACAATTTTTTTTTTTTTACAGTGAGACTTATATTCAAATAAAATGTGCGTCTTTTCCCCCTCATGTCGTAGTGGGCTCCCTTCAGAAGGGTAATTATTCCAGTCAATCTGGAATGATCCCTGGTTCTTGGCAACATAAAATGAAGCTGCAGCTGATTCTCAAGTCATCAAAGGCCTATTACGTCTTGTCTGATGCAGCCATGAGTCTTCAGAAATACGGAAGAGCATTACGATACATTAAATTAGCTTTGCAGAGCCATGGTAAGTCACTGCAGATGAATATGTGTAATAGCTTTGGGAGGAGAGATCAGAGAAAGCATCTGAATCACAGTGAAATTTTACTCAGTGAAATTTTCATGTAAAAAATTTTTTTTCACCTTGTATGTTTCCTAGTATTTTCCACTCTGGTTTAACAACCCTTCATTTTGAAATACAGGAAAGATTTTCGTAAGTTTTACTGTGTCCTTTCATTTTTAACGTGCTGTGTTTTTTCTCCTTCCTGCTCTTTCCACATAGATACTTACTGCTGCCTCTGCACCAATATGCTTTCTGAAGTGCTGCTGTTTCTTTCTCAGTATTTGACGCTCTGCGGTGATATCCAGCTAATGCTGGCCCAGAACGCAAGCAACAGGGCGGCACACCTTGAGGAGTTCAATTACCAAACGAAGGAGGACCAGGAGATCCTGCACAGCCTCCACAGGGAGTCCAGCTGCCAGGGTACGTGAGGGAGGGGGCCTGCACTGTGGCTCAGAGAAGTGCCAGAAATGTCAGGGTTTCATCGTTTCTTAATGTTAACATTGAACACAATCCTGTGTATTTGTGTCTAAAACGGTTTTGAAGTATTTTGTAATTACTAATTATACAACTGGAACTAACTAAAAATAATCTCTGGAGACGATCATATTAACCATTTTACACTGTCTTTCTGTAATAACCCTTTCGTCAACTGACCAACCCATGATTTTCTTTTGAAAAGGAATTAGCAATGCGTAAAAATGAATGTTTTACCTTCTGAATGGTTCCTGGGGGCTAAGATACAGAGGTCGTTATTTTTTGAACTTGGTTCACGGCTGTGTTTTTGGAGTCGTCAGATTTTAAGCCTGGGAGATGGGAGACTTTAGCCCACAGCAGCAGTATTCTTCCTCTTAGCTCTATCCAATAGATATAAGCACCTGCGATTAGGGCAGTAAATGAGACATAAGGTGCTTTTGTAATGTATCATGAAATTGTTTATTATGCTCTTGAGTTGTTTATATCACTTGATACCCACATCCCAAAGTTTTGGACTGTTAACATCTAGAGAGTACACAGAGGGAGGAAATGTATAATTTTCCTTGGGGGTTTCTTCCCTTCCTCCCTCTTTCTTCCCTTCCTCCCTGTCCGAATTTCTCAGATGACCGTTTTATTTTAATAGATGTGGTGAGAAAATCCGTAGTTTGTTTTTGGAGCTCCCATCATGTTAGTTTCACTTAAGGTGCCTCTTTGTAAGAGTGATGTGCTCCCTGAAAGTTAGCAGCAGGGGTACTGCCCTTTTTTCTTTTGAGTTTTTGGGCCCAGCCCCTGAGTTTACTCCAGTCTCCACTAGATGGCAGGTTTAAGTCTTTAGAGCTTATCAGTTAGCTTCTTCTGCGACTTAAACTTGCTATCAATATAACGAGGCTTCCCTTGTAGCTAAATTGGTAAAGAATCTGCTTGCAGTGCAGAAGGCCCAGGTTTGATCCCTGGGGTGAGAAGATCCTCTGGAGAAGGAAATGTACATAACTAGCCTCTGGTAGCAGTCAGAAATTTATTTCAAGAACAGTTTTCAGTAATTAAAAAGAAAAAAATGGTTTACTCTGTATCAGTGGACAACTTTAGGTCTGTACCAATAAGCAGTACATCCGGTAAAATCTGGGTCTTGGGAATTGTTTGATATTTTTAGGCAGGAAAGTACTTCTCTTAATCAGATGTTAATGTTTCAAGAAAATGCAGTTGTTTAAATAAATTCAGAGACCTTCTGAAATTTAAAAGTTTAGTGGTATTAATTGAATTTTAATATGTTTATACTATATTGCATCTATTTGATCTTTTGTCTTAAAAGTATTAGATTACTTAGATGCTAAGGAAGAAGGGTTCGTATGACTTGTGGTAATGTTTCCTCTTTTTCTTTTAAGGATTTGCATGGGCCACTGATTTGTCTACAGACTTAGAAAGTCAACTTTCAGTTAGTTGTAAATGTTATGAGGCTGCTAATGAAATCTTGCAGTTTAGTGACTTAAAAAGTCAAAATCCAGAACACTATGTACAAGTACTGAAGAGAATGGGTAACATTAGAAATGAAATCGGTGTCTTTTACATGAATCAGGCTGCTGCGTTGCAGAGTGAGAGACTAGGTGAGTATCTTTCTGGAGTCCTCTCTTTATCACCTATTCTGTTAGTAAATCATGCTGATTTTTACATAGTTAAGCCAAGAACTGTGGCATTTGGTTTAATGTCATAAAGGGATGCACTGTTTATCTTTTATTATTAAATCCTGAAGAAATCAAAGTAGGAAGAGACATTATTTTCCCTTGGGAGTTATCATTTCAGTGTCTTCTGTCCTCCACCAGATCAGTTCAGAAGTGAGTTGGACAGTCAGCCATGTGGTAGGCTTTGTTCTGGATATAAAATCAGCTAAGACTTAGTTTTCCGAGTTGGGAAGCCAGATATGAATACAGATCTCTGAAAAATGCTGTAAGTACCAGTGCAGTACAGTAGAGGAGTGGGGAAAGAAGATGTTTCCTCGAGTTGCGTGTTTTTGGAAGGCTTGTGGGAAGAAGGTATAGTTTGGGCAGATTGCACGTGACACGTAGGGCATCAGCAGGCAGACGTGGGTAAGGTGGGATGTCCTGACCAGAGTAGGCAGGAGGGAAGAGCCAGAGATACCGTGTCAGGGGGTGTTGGGAGTAGCAACGAGTGGTCTTCAGTGATTCAGGCAGAGGGTGTTGGAGTCCTCTGGACCCATGTTGAGTGTGAGAGGCCAGTGGACATGTGAGTGAATGGTCTGGTCTAGTAGTCAGAAATGTGTGGGGTAGCAAGAGCTCTTTGGGTTAGCGAGACTAGGCTGGGAACCATTCACATCAGGGTGATAGTTGAACCCATGGGAATGGGTGAAATTGTAGAGGCTGTACACACAGCATGAGAAACAAAAAGGGCTGAGGGAGAGAACTGGGGACCGTGCATGAGCTGAATAAGTAAGTTACTGTATGCCTGTGCCCTGTGAGCGGTGCTTGGTGCTAGGGTACAAGAGGTCATTGCTAGTGGGAGGACCTGAGCTTTTTTCTTGTTGTTACTTATACATATATAGCATATTTTTTTAAATTGAGATATGAGAACATGTGCTTTTAAGGTGCCTCTGGAGGAGGAAGTCAGTAAAGGCATATGAAAAGTGGTAGTCAGAAAGGAGAATTCGAGAAGATGCAGATTGTGCCTCTTAAAATTCAAGGGACCATGTCTCTAGAATCTTTATAAAATGGTGCTTTGCTCAGATGTTCTTATTTGCTTGCTTTAATATCAGCTTATTAATAGAGAAGAGGATTCAGAATATTGTTTTAGCGTGCTTGGCTGCCATAACAAAATAGCATAGACTAACCTATTGTATAGCATAGGGATATAGTAGGGAACTCTGCTCAGTGTTATGTGGCAGCCTGGGTGGAAGGGGAGTTTGGGGGAGAATGGATACATGTGTATGTATGGCTGAGTCCCTTTGCTGTCAACCTGAAACTATCACAGCATTGTTAATCAGCTGTACTCCAATACAAAATAAAGAGTTAAAAAAAAAATTTCAATGGACTAGATGGTTTCACAAAGAAGTTGATGTCTCACAGTCTGGAGCTAAAAGTCCAAGGCTGGATTTCTCTGAGACTTCTCCCGTTGGCTTGCAGGTGGCCCCCTTCTTGCTGTTTTCTCACCTGGCCTTCTGTCTGTGCACATTGCTGGCGTCTGTCTCTTTTATGAGGACAGTCACTTTGGATCAGAGTCCCACCTTATGGACCTCCCGGGTGGCTGGGTGCTAAAGAACCCACCTGCCAATGCAGGAGACACGAGTTTAGTCCCTGGGATGGGAAGATTCCCTGGAGTATGAAATGGCAATCCACTCTAGTGTTCTTGCCTGAGAAATCCCATGGACAGAGTAGCCTGGTGGTCTGCAGTCCACAGGGCCACAAAGAGGAGGGCACAACTTAGAAACCGAACAGCAACAACAGATGGCCTTAAAGGAATTGCGTTTGTGTTTAGGACCTCAGCATAAGTCTGGGGGTGGGGAACACAGGTGTGAAGAGAATGTAACAGGTGTGAAGAGAATGTAACAACAGGTATGACAAGAATATAACAGGTGTGAAGAGAATATAACAGCTGTGATGAGAATATAACAGGTGTGATAAGAATATAACAGGTGTGATGAGAACATAACAGGTGTGAAGAGAATACAACAGCTGTGATGAGAATAGTGCGCTGCAGCTGACCCAGGCGGCTGGTGCTACCCTGGACAGCCTGTCACTGCCGCGCTCCTCTCATCGAGACACACTGGTGGGCTTACGCTGATACCTGCTTACGCAATTGTTTTCTTTCTTTTTTTGGCAAAGTGAGCAAAACTGTGTCCACTGCAGAGCAACAGTTGTGGAAAAAAAGCTTTTCTTGTTTTGAAAAGGGAATTCACAACTTTGAGTCAATCGACGACGCCACAAATGCGGCCCTTTTATTATGTAACACGGGGCGACTCATGCGGATTTGTGCACAGGCACACTGTGGCGCAGGTGATGAATTTAAACGCGAATTTTCACCGGAAGAAGGCTTGTATTACAATAAGGTAACACTCTTGTATATTGGGCTTCATCTGTTCACACTTGTCATTTGCACTTTGCTGTAGCTCCACTAAAAGGTTATAAAACTAAAATAGTTAACTGTGGTGATGGCACAGGATGAGACATCAGCAACTGGCCTAATACTAAGGATTCAGTAGTGAAGACGACAGGTTGAATTGATAGGGAAAACACAGTTGTTCAGTAAATTGCATTGGTGTAACCAGATTAAAGCCACCCCAGTCTGCGTGGTGCAGTGGTAAAGAATCTGCCTGCCAGTGAGGAGACACAGGAGGTATGGGTCCAGTCCCTAGGTTGGGAAGATCCCCTGGAGAAGGAAAAGGCAACCCACTCCAGTATCCTTGCCTGGAGACTCCCATGGACAGAGAAACCTGGTTGACTACAGTCCATGGGGTCGCAAAGAGTTGGACACGACTCAGTGACTGAACGACAACTACCACCAGAGCAAATGTCAAATGGATGAAAGATCGACATGGAGAAGTGAAACTGTAGAAATCTCAAAGGAAAACACAGGTAGATATTTAATCTGATGAGATGGGACTTTGCCTTCATAACACTGTGAGCAAAAATCGCAAAGCAAAAATCCATCCAAAGATGGATGTTCATATGCATAAAAATTGTTTTTTAAATGCACAACAGAAAGCATAGTTGCAGAGTGGTCCAAATCTAGGGAAAATAAAGCACACGACAGCTCAGAGGTTAATAAGCCCTTAAGGCAAAAAGAACAACTAAGAATCATCGAAAATAAGCTGCCCCAGTAGCAGAAAGAACAAATAAGCTTGAGCAAAAAACTGGTTCATATGTAAGAACAATTTCAAAGTTTTATGAAATTTTTAAACTGAGTTTCTTTTATCAAAGTGTAAAATTTTTTGGCAAATGGTGCTATCTAGTATTGGAGGAGGTATAAGAACTCAAGAACACGCATTTAGTCAAGAACTTTGAATCTGTTTAAATTATATTTAGTGAGTAATGTTCATTGCATATTGAGCTTTAAAACAAAGTGATCTTATTTTTCTTAAGTTTATATATTCATAGAAAAAGTGGATAAGTACACACCAGAAATGTAGAAATTATTGGTGGGTGATGGAATTCAGTGAGATTTTGTTTGGCTGAATACAATGACCGTGCATTTCAGCATTGTGACGGAGGTGGGGAGGATTGCTGCTTTATACAGTCAAACCCAGCAAATTGTTCTATCTGTAGACTTGTCAAAAAATATTTTATCTAGTTTGCTAGTTATATAAGCTATAATTTTCATTTAGAAAGGAGGGAAAAAAATGAAGGAAGGAATGCATCCTCATGGTTCACACAAGTCGTAAAACAGCTTGGCTGATGACAGACTAGAGGAAAGGTGGGCGGCCTGCAGCCCACTTGAAATTACTTCCGTCCCTGAAAAGCGTCATTGATGTACTTTTCTCCCTTTCTTTGTGACACTGTCCTGTGAATTCTCTCAAGTGAAGTTGCTTTGGGGTGACTGTGAGGCGTGTTTTAGTTTAAGTCACGTCTTGAGCCGAGTCACAGCGGCCCTCTGTGCTCCCTACAGGCTGTTGATTACTACCTGAAAGCTCTAAGGTCCTTGGGAACACGGGACATACACCCAGCCGTCTGGGACTCGGTGAATTGGGAACTGTCCACTACTTATTTTACGATGGCAACTCTACAGCAAGATTATGCTCCATTATCTAGAAAAGCTCAAGAGCAGGTAATAATATTTGCTGGATTATGTAGAAGTATTAACCTTATATATTCCTTTGTGTAACAGATACATAGCATCTGTTACAGTCTTTTCCTTGACGAGCAGTATTTGTTTTTAAAATTCTTATATAAGATTATGAGATGGTCATTATTTTCCCTTTCCCTTAAAAAAAAATACACAGATTGAAAAAGAAGTCAGCGAGGCGATGATGAAGTCCCTGAAATACTGCGACGTGGACTCGGTGTCTGCCCGACAGCCCCTCTGTCAGTACCGAGCTGCAACCATCCATCACAGGTTGGCGTCCATGTACCACAGCTGCCTGCGGAACCAGGTATTGCCATTCCGATTCCAGTCCAGTTAGAAGTGTTGCTTTTCTTACATTTCTGTATAGATTTTAAATGCCATCTGTTCTTGTAGCCATTTCAGAAAAGCTTGGAGGGTAGGTATTTCCCCTCCCCCCATGTTGCATATTTTTTCCATTACAATGGATTAGGCCTTAGTTTGCAAAATTAGATATTTACTGAGTGTATTATTTTAGTCTCTTTTTTTTTTTTCATGTAATTACTCTTTATAGAAATGGTTCTATGCCAATTTTAAAGTATCCATCACCCAGTTTTAAAAAATTTTACTGTGACATAGAGCATGCATATCAAAGGACACAGGGGATACATGTGAAGCATTTGTACAGTTTAAGGAATAACAAAGGAAAGCCCTGCGTACCTCACTTTGCGGTTAAGGAGGGAAGGTCCTTCAGGTGCACTCTGTGTGCCCCTCCCCCTGCTGAGTCTCTCTCAGTACCCGTCCAGATTAACTTCTGTCCCAGATTTTCTATTATGTCCCTACCTTTTCTGTTTTATCACTTAAGCAGTATGTTTATATTTTATCTGGTTTTGAACTTTATAGAACAAACCATACTGTATATATTCTTCTGTGACTTACTGCTGTTTAGTTAACATCACATTTTGGAGATTCTTCCAGGTGGATGCATAACTGTTCATTTACTTGGCCTCAGTTCAGTTCAGTCGCTCAGTCGTGTCCAACTCTTTGCGACCCCATGAATCGCAGCACGCCAGGCCTCCCTATCCATCACCAACTCCCGGAGTTCACTCAAACTCATGTCCATCGAGTCGGTGATGCCGTCCAGCCATCTCATCCTCTGTC
>NW_011495018.1:6162160-6174855 GCF_000754665.1 Bison bison bison | reverse complement strand
AACTTTAGCATCAGTCCTTCCAAAGAACACCCAGGACTGATCTCCTTTAGAATGGACTGGTTGGATCTCCTTGCAGTCCAAGGGACTCTCAGGAGTCTTCTCCAACACCACAGTTCAAAAGCATCAATTCTTCGGCGCTCAGCTTTCTTCACAGTCCAACTCTAGCATCCATACATGACCACTGGAAAAACCATAGCCTTGACTAGATGGACCTTTGTTGGCAAACTAATGTCTCTGCTTTTCAATATGCTGTCTAAATTGGTCATAACTTTTCTTCCAAGGAGTAAGAGTCTTTTAATTTCATGGCTGCAGTCACCATCTGCAGTGTTTTTGGAGCCCCCAAAAATAAAGTCTGACACTGTTTCCCCATCTATTTCCCATGAAGTGATGGGAACAGATGCCATGGTCTTCATTTTCTGAATGTTAAGCTTTAAGCCAACTTTTTCACTTTCTTCTTTCACTTCACATCAAGAGGCTTTTTAGTTCCTCTTCACTTTCTGCCATAAGGGTGGTGTCATCTTTGATATTTCTCCTGGCAATCTTGATTCCAGCTTGTGCTTCTTCCAGCCCAGCGTATCTCATGATGTACTCTGCATATAAGTTAAATAAGCAGGGTGACAATATATAGCCTTGATGTACTCCTTTTCCTATTTGGAACCAGTCTGTTGTCCCATGTCCAGTTCTAACTGTTGCTTCCTGATGTGCATACAGGTTTCTCAAGAGGCCGATCAGGTGGTCTGGTATTCCCATCTCTTTCAGAATTTTCCACAGTTTATTGTGATCCACACAGTCAAAGGCTTTGGCATAGTCAATAAAGCAGAAATAGATGTTTTTCTGGAACGCTCTTGCTTTTTCCATGATCCAGCGGATGTTGGCAGTTCGATCTCTGGTTCTTCTGCCTTTTCTAAAACCAGCTTGAACATCTAGGATTCATTAAATGAGTATATCAGTTTATTTATCCATTCTGTGATATCTGAGCTTTGGGGTTGTTCTCGTTTGAGGCTGAAAAGTGAAAGTGAAGTTGCTCAGTCGTGTCTGACTCTTTGCAACCCCGTGGACTGTAGCCCACCAGGCTCCTCCGTCCATGGGATTCTCCAGGCAAGAGTACTGGAGTGGGTTGCCATTAGGGGATCTTCCTGACCCAGGGATTGAACCCAGGTCTCCTGCATCGCAGGCAGACACTTTAACCTCTGAGCCACCAGGGGGCTAATTAGAAACAATACTATGAACAGTCTTGTACATGAATCCTGGTGCTCAAACCCATGTATTTCTGAGAATAATCTGAGGCCTGAGGTCTAGGTGCCTTCCTTCAGAGAGGGTGACTTGCTTCTGCCAGGAGTCTTGTGCCTATATAGTTTCTCAGGGATTTTTTTTTAATGGTTTTGTTTCGTTTTCCCTTCCTTAGCACCAAGGCAGCTTACCTTGCAGTCCCTTGGGTGTGGGTTTGCTTCTGGGTTGCCTTTATCCTGAGAATATTGTCCTTTGAGGCCCAGCTTAACCTGGAGAGGGTTTTTCTCACCACTCTGAGCTGGCCCTAGACTCTTTCACTTGCCTCAGGGGGGCCCCAACCTAAACTTACATTTGTCCAGATGGCCTAATATCCTCACGGCAGATGCCAGCATGAGAGGGTTCCGGGCAGCTCCCTGGCGCTGGGACAGCTGGACACCTGCACACAGAAGGTTGGAGCTGGCCTTCCTCCTCACGTGACACAAAGACCGATGAAACAGAGATGCAGATTTGAGAGCTAGAGCCCTGGGACTGAACAAAACGCTGAAAAGCATGTAGTTATCCAGAGATTTGGTGACGTAGTTGCTGTGAAGCCCAAGCCTTAGGATTTATTTTATTTTTGGTTCTAGGTTGGTGATGAGCAGCTTAGGAAGCAGCACCGGGTGCTGGCAGACCTTCATTACAGCAAAGCTGGAAAGCTTTTTCAGCTTCTGAAAGACGCTCCGTGTGAACTCCTTAGAGTACAGTTAGAAAGAGTAGCCTTTGCAGAATTTCAGATGACCAGTAAGTCTTCTTTATTTCTCAGATTTGTATGCATTGGCTTAGTGTTGGATTGTCTTAGAGTGAGGCAGACCTGTGGATCACTCTTCGATGTAAGTAATGCTGTCTTCTTTTGAATTTGCCCATCGTTAATGTCTTTGGGTAGGGACGTTTTTTGAAATGCTTTTTAAAACATAAATGTGTTAGATTATGTTTAATGACTAGAAACACTGGAATACAGCCCAGGGTTCCTTATTTGAAAAAAAAAAAAAAATTGTGACAAGTTACTTTAGACAAAGATTTTAATCGTCATGAACAAGGTGGGAGTGGAGGTGTGGTGGCCTCACGGAGTCCGTCTGCACGGTGACCACAGAGCCTGACAAGGTGAAGCTGAGGCGGGAGGGCAGGGAGGGGTCAAGGGAAACCTTTTATTCTGTCATTTTCCTCAGCTTGGAGTGGTCTGGCTCTCCACCACCGAGTGTTTTTTTCTAAACTCACTTCTCTACCTTGTTCAGCTGTGCCCTTTCTGCAGAATTATCTTGCGAGAAGTATCTCTTGTCTGGTAAAGAAACAAACATTTATTTGAAGTACAGCAATTCTACTGGTTTCAGTTATTTTCTTCTATAAAATTAAAATGAATTTAATGTGTACCTGTTTATACAGTGTCTCTGGAAGGATGGACACGAAACTGATGGCACTGTCTCTTCTGGGGAGAAGGCAGGGTGGCCGGCAGGGCGGCCCACTTGAACGTTACACATTTTGAAAATGTATTACCCACTCAAAACAGTTTTTAGGAATGCCTTTTACTAGGGGGACTTCCCGGGCAGTCCAGTGGATAAGACTTCACCTTCCAATGCCCGTGTAGAGGTGCAGATTCAGTCCCTGGTCGGGGAGTTAAGATTGCACATGCCTTACACCAAAGAAAGCAAAACGTAAAACAAGCCATATTGTAACGAATTCAATAAAGACTTTAAAAACGGTCCACATCAAAAAGACCTTAAAAAAAAAAAAGGAAGAAATACCTTTTACTAAAAGCATCTTTTTAAATTTTTGGCAGCATACGCATAGTTGAATGTCAAGTAGCTCTTTCTGGGGGTGATCTAGGGCAGTCTTCTTTTCTAGTTTGCATCTTTGAATTTTCCATGTTGGAATTCCTTAGAATGAGCAGGATTCATTTTTATTTTTTTAAAAAAGTAGATACTAGGAACAAATTTGCTATGATGATAAGTATGGTTAATTCCTTTTTAAAAAAATGTTTACTACTCTTGAGTATGAAGCCAGATAGTGAGGCAAGAAAACAATGATTGTTTATTGCTTTCTCTAGTTCTACTGTTTTTCTCTAGGGATAATTACTAAACAGAAGTTGGATTTAGAAGATTTCTTGGCATTTTCATGAGCTACTACCTTCACAGTGTTTGAAAATCAGAATTTTCATTAACACATTGGATGAGTTTCTCTATGTTTAAAGGAACGATCATTTTATGTTTGCCACTCTAGGTCAGAATAGCAATGTTGGGAAATTAAAAACGCTATCTGGGGCCCTTGATATAATGGTGAGAACTAAGCATGCATTCCAGCTTATCAGAAAGGAGCTTGTGGAGGAATTTGAACAGGTAAATGGAAAAAAAGATTTATCAGTTTTTTATGTGTCTTAAAGTAAATGCTACATGGTGAGTATGTACAGTGGGCATATGCGTGCATGTGTGTGTATAGTGTATATGTATCAGTTCAGTCGCTTAGTCGTGTCCAGCTCTTTGCGACCCCATGAACTGCAGCATGCCAGGCCTTCCTGTCCATCACCAACTCCCGGAGTCCACCCAAACCCATGTCCAGCGAGTGGGTGATGCCACCCAACCATCCCATCCCCTGTCATCCCCCTCTCCTCCTGCCCTCAATCCCTCCCAGCATCAGGGTCTCCCCAAATGAGCCAGCTCTTCGCACCAGGTGGCCAAAGCACTGGAGCTTCAGCCCCAACAACAGTCCCTCCAGTGAACACCCAGGACCGATCTCCTGTAGGATGGACCGGTTGGATCTCCCTGCAGTCCAAGGGACCCCCAAGAGTCCTCTCCAACTCCACAGCTCAAAAGCATCAACCCTTCTGCGCTCAGCCCTCTCTACAGTCCAACTCTCACATCCACACACGACCACTGGAAAAACCATAGCCCTGACTAGATGGACCCCTGCCGGCAAAGCACTGTCTCTGCTTTTCAATATGCTCTATAGGTTGGCCACAACTTTCCTTCCAAGGAGCAAGCGTGTCCTAATTTCATGGCTGCAATCACCATCCGCAGTGACCCTGGAGCCCAGAAAAACAGCCACTCTGTCCACTGTTTCCCCATCCACCTGCCACGAAGCAATGGGATTAGATGCCATGATCCCAGCTTTCTGAATGTTGAGCTTCAAGCCAACTTTTCCACTCTCCTGTCTCACTTCCATCAAGAGACTCCTCAGTTCTTCACTTTCTGCCATAAGGGTGGTGTCATCTGTATATCTGAGGTCGTTAATATTTCTCCCAGCAATCTTGATTCCAGCCTGTGCTTCCTCCAGCCCAGCGCTTCTCATGATGTACTCTGCATATAAGTCAAATAAACAGTGTGACAATATACAGCCTTGACATACTTCTTTTCCTATTTGGAACCAGTCTGTTGTTCCATGTCCACTTCTAACTGTTGCTTCCTGACCTGCATACAGGTTTCTCAAGAGGCAGGTCAGGTGGTCTGGCATTCCCATCTTTTTCAAAATTTTCCACATGTATACAAATACATAAATACATACGCTTTGCGTGGGCCTTCCCTGGTGGCTCAGATGGTAAAGAATCCACCTGCAATGCAGGAGACCTGGGTTTGATCTCTGGGTTGGGAAGATCCCCTGGAAAAGGGAATGGCAACCCACTCCAGTATTCTTGCCTGGGGAATTCCATGGACAGAGGAGCCTGGCAGGATACAGTCCATGGGGTCACACAGAGTTGGACACAGTGGAGCAACTAACACTTGCATAAAAACACATTAACAGTGATTTATTTTTTTGGTGGAATTATTAAGCATTTCTTTAACTTCCAAGTGTATGTTATATTTTAAAATTGTTTCTTTAAATAACCATATAGACCTTGGTTAATAATAAGACCCTGGGAATAAGGAGGAATAAAAGGTCTATCGATTTCCACTAAACTGCCTGCAGCTGAACGGTGAGTGGGCTTACGCCGGCTCCCTGGGGTGGCCTTTCAGTTTTCCCGGCATCCGTGTGTTCATGCTGCCTTCTCTGTGGCTGAAAGCTTCCCTGAGTTCCCATGGCGCCTCCATCCTGCGAACTTCCAGGTTCTGGTTCTCAAACCACACAGGGCCGGTTTCCATCTGTTCCTTGAGCATGTGGTGTTGGGAAGTCCGGAGGGCTTCGTTCAGGCTTAGTTTCTTCTACATAAGTGCCGTTTAGGCTTGAGACAGGTTTTTCACGTGGTTTGGTCTGTCTGAATGTTCTCATGGGAGGGAGGCAGAGAAGACCGAGACAAGGCGGCCAACAGGGCTGTCCCTGGACAAAAATCCTCTCGATTTGCTCTTTGTTTTTGGTTAAAACTTTTGCTGGATTATTCAGACTGGCTCCACCACTTCAGTATGAAGCAGTAACTGTGGGGTGACTGAGCTGAAATCACTTTTTGTTGTCTTTAGCCTAAGAGTGAAGAGACCCCTCCAGCCGCTGATTCTTCACCTAGTCTTAATCGAGAAGAAGTGACAAAACTGCTTAGTATATTTGAATCTCGCTTGTCATTCCTTCTCCTTCAGTCCATCAAGCTGCTATCTTCAACTAAGAAGAAAACAAGGTAAAGTAAATGACTCGTGGAAGTTTCTTTCCCCACACCTTACCCAGATACTCGTATGGCAGCCCAGCTTTCCCTCAGGAGAGTGTGGATTCCGTGAAGGCTGGGAATCCGGGTCTGTTTTGTTCATGACCAGGAGCAGTTTCTGGTACATGGTAGACACTTGACTGTTTATGAAAAGAATAATCATTGGCTTTAATTGATGTTTTGAAATAAGTGTTTAAAAACAGGCCCATGAACAGTCGATTTGGGAAAGCAGGTATGAAGTTGGCATTAATAGGACCCCTGCTTCCATGAAAAGTGACAACAGGGCGTCGGTGTTTACTTTTGGGGTCTTTTACTGTTCTTGGTGGGCATCACTGTTTTCTTCATCTCTTGCTCTTTTTTTTTACCCAGTAGTATCCTTGATGAAGACATAGTCCTTAAAACCAACAAGCAGGTTTACTCCCAGCTCCTGAGAGCCACTGCGAACAAAAACGCCTCTCTCTTGGAAAGAGTCGACCTCCTCATCCATCTGCTGGACCAGCTGGCTCGCGGCGGAGGCAGCAGCGCCGTCGTCCAGTGACTCCTGCCTGGGGCCGCATCCACAGAGATGCTGTCAGTGCCTTCTGCACTCGGGTCCTAGCGTTTCCATTCGGTGCTCCGTGTCATTAAATATGAGGGAAAAGACCCACTTAAAACAGGCACAGCGGTGGAAACACAGAGTTCTCATTTCCCATGACAAACAACCATGTGCAGAGTTCTCTGGCTTCTTCGTCGGAGGCACCAACATCACAGTCAGACTTCGAGCTCCTGCGTTCGTTTCTTTGAGAAGTACGTGGTACCTCAGTATTAATAGACTTGCTGTGAGGCAGTTAACACTTTTAAATATTTTTGAAGTATGTTAAGCTACGTGGGTTTAAGAGATAGTTATCTTGGAGAAATGTTGCTTTGGTGAAGGGAACTTCTATCCAAATGATTGCAGTGGTTCAGGTGGGTTAAAGAAACTTCTGGTGCATCCACAGTGTTTCCTTCTCAGTCGCACAGAAAAGCCTACCCTTTTCAAGCTAAAGTACAGGGTTTTTCCAAGACCAGCCATTGTGCGAGTCTGTCTTTAGTGCATGTTCTGAACAGATCTGCTTCTCTTTGACTTTGTGTGACAGTTGATCAAGGATAGGCACCTCCCCCCTTCCCCCACCCCCCTTTTTGTTTTTCATTTTAAACTTGAAACTGTGAATAAGGTTAAGAAAACTATTTTGAATAAATAAATTATTTATTTAAAATGTCTTTGCAGTTTTCCATTTCACATTCTTCACACTGAGTTTTGATTTGAACTGGTTTACTTAATACATTTTACAAAGTGACGATTAAAACATTAATAATAAGTAAAATTTCTGCGACCCCCTGAATTCTCACTAGAATATTATACTCATTACTTGCTGCTACGTAGCTGTTGTCCAGTTGCTTACAACACACTGTTTTTTCCACTGCCTGGAGTATGCAAGGCTGTCCTCGTCATGGTTAACTGACCTCGGCTTCGAGAGAGGACGTGATGCAGAAGTCAGGCATGTACTCCTTCCCGTGGGGCTGACAGTCTGCATTTATGTGCATGATGCCGAGAGCTTGCCCAGCCGCCTCTACTGGCCTGGCCCGAGGGCAGGAGGAAGTGCTGCTGCCAACAACCCCTCCCCCACCACCCTGAGCAGCATCTGCGAGTGAGTCTCACCATGCTGCCCTCCGCTCACCAGCCACACCCCTCTGAAGAAATCCCAACTGGGCTAGAAAATTGTCTGGAATAAACTTGTGTTTAGGCCTTCCTGATAGCTCAGTTGGTAAAGAATCCGCCTTCAGTGCAGGAGACCCTGGATTGATTCCTGGGTCAGGAAGATCCACTGGAGAAGGGATAGGCTACCCACTCCAGGATTCTTGGGCTTCCTCTGTGGCTCAGCTGGTAGAAGAACCTGCCTGCAATGTAGGAGACCTGGGTTCAATCCCTGGGTTGGGAAGATCCCCGGGAGAAGGCAAAGGCTACCCACTCCAGTATTCTGGCCTGGAGGATTCCATGGACTGTAAAGGCCATGGGGTTGCAGTCAGAAACGACTGAGTGACTTTCAAGCTGAATTTTTACAGACTTTTTTCATACACTGAGACTTGCAGGTGTTTTCACTGGTGAGTTGACATCTGTCATAACTTGGTAGAATTATCACTTGCTGTTTTTCCACTTCCTTGTAATTATTGCAGTTGTATTTATTTTGGGCCGTGCTGGGCCTTCGTTGCTGCAGAGCATTTTCTCTACTTTCTGTACTCGGGCTTCTCGTTGCAGTGGCTTCTCTTGTTGCAGAGCACAGGCTCTAGGGCTCCTGGGCTCTAGAGCACAGGCTTCATAGGGGCTTAGTTGGCCCGAGGCATGTGGAAAATTCCCAGCAGGGATTGAACCCATGTCTCCTGCGTGGGCAGGCAGATTCTTAGCCCCTGGGTTACCAGGGAAGCTCCCTTGTAGTTACTTAGTTCAGTTTTTCAAAAATGAATTATTGAAGCATTGAAAATTTGGCCTAAATTGTAAAGCAGTTGTACAAAATCTACAACGTCTCGTATCAGGACAGCTGTCACTCTTGTCTCCCCTGGTGATAAGCACACACATGGAATAAGACTGTTAATTAACCCTGGACACATCCATTGATTATACCTAATTTGGGGGTTAATGAGTTCCCAGGTGGCACGGTGGTAAAGAACATACCTGCAGTGCAGGAGACTTAGGTTCAATCCTTGGGTCAAGAAGATCTCCTGGGGAAGAGAATGGCTACCCACTCCAGTATTGCCTGGGAAATCCCATGGACAGAGGAGGGCTGGCGGGCTGTAGTCCATCAAGTCACAAAGAGTTGGACACAACTGAGTGACGAGCATACCCATGCACACAGAATCATTTCCGTGTCCTTGGGTTTCAGGGCGTGAGTGGCATCTCCCATGATTGGACCCATGGCCATGGCTGCCTTCTGTCTCCCCATGAGATCAGGGCCAGTGTGGGTGGAGGGACAAGATGGAGAGTGTTGGGAATGTGGCTACAGAGCCCTAGACAAAGTGGAAGGCAGACGGATTCCTCAGCATGCTTTTCTTTAACCTTTAGTAAAATGACTTGTTGAATTATGTTTTCTACCTGAGAAATTGGATTTTCCAATCAAGTAATTTAACAGCTCACGTAATGCTTTTCCCATTGAGTTTTAAGGAGCCATATTTGTTTCGGTTAGTAAAAATCTGGTTTGTTTTCTTTGTAAAATAAATCAGACTTACTCTCCTAGAAACTCTCTGTCTCTCCATTTGCCTGTTTTTCCCCTTACGAGTTCAGGTTGGAGGGGTCGACGTCACAAACGTCAAGCCACTGCTCTGAGACAGAAGTAAGCCATCTGAAGGGAGTCAGGAATCTGTTGTCTGTCCTCAACTTTTCAGTAAGTGTTGCTTTCGAGGAAGAAGACCGGTGAGTCTTGCAGGAGTAGTCCACTGAATCTAGATGAATAGCATGGTTTTGTGGCTCTATTCCTGGGGAAAACCTCAGTAATCTTCACTGGATAAGGATCAGGGACACGATTTCTATTCACATCAATGAAAACACCTGCAAAGAAAGTTAAGGCTGACTTTTCTGGAAGTCATTGGATTTTAGGTTAATTTATAGTAGTGAGTAAGCAAACCTGGGGCTGCACCAAATTTGGGGGCTTGAAGTTGTTAACAGTTTTCCATATGATGGGATCATCTGCCATGGCTGTATATATAAATGTGCTCAGTCACCAAGTCGTGTCCGACTCTTTGTGACCCCATGGACTGGAGCCCGCCAGCTCCTCTGTCCATGGGATTTCCCAGGCAAAGAACACTGGAGTGGGTTGCCATTTCCTCCTGCAGGGAATCTTCCTGACCCAAGGATCAAACCCATGTCTCTAATGTCTCCTTCATGGCAGGCAGATTCTTTACCACTGCGCCACCTGGGAAGCTGGCCATATATATAGATCTACAGTAATTGAGGACAGCTTCTAATTGAGAAATTGGTCATCTGACAAATTCCAGTCAAGGGCAACAGAAAACACCAGACTGGAAAGTCTATTACGAAGAACCCTTTGAAGAGGTAAATGAACTGCTTTCTTTGGTCATAAAAGGCAATGTCCAGGGATTTGGGATGTGAGGGAATCCTTCTGAAATCAGTAACGGAGTAGCTTCGCCCTCGTTCATCTTCTGAGTGGGCCTGATCCTCATCACTGTCGTATCTCCAGTGTTGGTTTTCTGAGAGCCAAACAGGTTTTAATGTGGTTTATTACTGTTAAGTGACAGGAAAACAACAGAGACAGCTTTCAGTATGGCTCCAAGTCAACCATGATGCTCTGCCATGATTCCAAGAGAAAGCAGGACTTGCAGCACCTGGCTGAGTGAAGCCTCTGCTCACGTGAATGGTCCCACAGGTCTTGAATCACCTCTAGATTTGACCCCAGGAATCAATTCTATTGTATGTCCTCGCTGCAGTTCGAGTGTGATTGGCTCCAAGCCCATGAGGGCTCATCAAAAGCAAAAACAACAAAAAGCATGCAGTCTTTTTCACATAAGCATCTTACTTTTCTTCTCCTTCCTTTGTAGTCTAAAGATTTTTCTTTTGTATGTTAGGAGCCCATGGGTTGTCACAAATCATTTTCCTATCCTGATCAATATAACCTCTCTTTTTAAAGAAAAAAAAAATCATGCTTATGATTGGATTCTTCTTTAATCCAGAGTTTTAGAATCACCTGGATCCACCACTAGCCCCATTTTTACAAATGAGGAAACTGGAATAGAGTTGAGGCAATTCACCCTGATTCAGACAGCCTAGGTTGAACAAGGGATCCGGACTGGGACACTGGAATTCCACCCAAGTGACGGTCCTATGAATTAATATTTTGTAATTTTGCTTCATTTCAAGATCCAAATGCTAACATGCTCTGAAACAGCACAGGATTGTTTTAAGCTGTCCTTATTAGTTCCTCATCCTGAATATTTGGTATAATGTCACCATCAATAGAATAAATCCACTTGAATTTGGGGGCTTTCCTAGTGGCTCAGGTGATAAAGAATCTGCCTGCAATGTGGGAGACCAGAGTTCAGTTCTTGGATCGGGAAGATCCCCTGGAGAAGGGAATGGCTACTCACTCCAATTTTCTTACCTGGAGAATCCCTTGGACAGAGGAGCCTAGCAAGCTACAATCTATGGGATCACAAAGAGTCAAACACGACTGAGAGACTAACACTTTTGAGTTCACAACTCACAAAACATCAAAAGCAGTTACATCCCTCAGCAACAAAATATGCAATGTATCTGGAACAGTTTACCATGAGAAGAGTGTGACACACATCTGGCTAAAGGTGTAATTCACTCCAACTGGGATGACTTTTGAATTTAGAGTATTCACAACAAGTTAAATTTAAGACGTTTCCAAAGCTCCAAGAGTGAAATTCAGCTGTACTATAGAAATCCCCCATGATGGCCTAATTCTATATTTGAGGTTCTTTGAGTGTTGCCAATATAAATCCTGGACTTCGTAAGGAGCCCAAAGATTTGCTCCCAACTTCGAAAGATCCAAACCATAAAAGTCCACCCTGAGACCATTTCTTTATGTCACGGAACTAAAGTACTTCCTCTGTGTGTTGTGAAGGAAAAGGAAGATCAGATTTATACATATGGCTCTTTGGGCCAACAGCTGCATGCAAAGTTCTTTCAGTTTTGGCTCCTGCCTCTAAACTCTATTGAGCACTTTAAAGCAACGTCATTCTGGGACTTCCCTGGTGGGCCAGGGGTTAAGAATCCACCTTGCAAGGCAGGGGTCGAGGCTGGGATTCCTGGTCAGGGACCTAAGATCCCATGTGCTGGGGAGAAACTAAGCTCACACACGGCAACTAGAGGGCCTGTGCGCCACAGTGAGAGGCCCTGGAGCTGCAGCTGAGACCTGATGGAGTGGGTAAATAAACATTAAAATAGATATTAAACATTAATGTTTATATATTATATAATATATTTTATATTGTTAATTATATATAATATATGTAATGTTATATTAAATATTATATATCATTATATAATTAATATTAAATTAATATTAAACAATATAATGTATTATATAATATATAATTTATTATAAATTTATATAGTATATAAATATATTTATATTATATACAAATATATACAAACCTTATATAAATATATGTATTATATAAGATATTTATATAAAACATATTTATATATATTATATATTATCTATATAATATAGAATTTAATATAATTTAATATAACATAATATATAATATATAATATAACATATATTATTAATACATATCAATATATTGTATATAAATATTAATATATTAAATATACATATAGGGGCTTCCCTGGTGGCTCAGTGGTAAAGAATCCATCTGCCAATGAAGGAGACATGAGTTCGATCCCTGATCTGAGACGATCCCACGTGCCATGGAGCAAGTCAGCCCATAGGCCACAACTACTGAACCTGTGCTCTAGAGTCCAGCAGCCTCAACTACTGAGCCCCAGTGCCCTAGAGCCGGTGCTCCACAAGAGAAGCCACTGCAGTGAGAAGCCTGCACACCACATCTAGGCAGCAGGCCCTGCTTCCTGCAGCCAGAGAAAAGTCCACACAGCAACAAAGACCAGCACACCCGATAAGTAAATAAAGTTACTGCAAAATAAAGCAATGTGGTTCTATTACTAGGCTTTGGAACAAGACTTGGCCCACGACTTATTTCTGGGTGTCCAGGGTAGGAAAAGCGGTGCCCACAAAATCGTGGTGGCAATTAGACTTTGGGCACTTGGTTTGCACAGGGAGCCTGCCTCTGCCCTGAGCACCAAGGCTTAGGAAGGCCCCCACTGCCTTTTCTACGTCATTGCAGGCCCCCCCTC
>NW_011495018.1:6158882-6162060 GCF_000754665.1 Bison bison bison | reverse complement strand
CCCTGCTTGGCAGCTGCAGCAGATCCTGCTCCATGAAGCCCACCCCTCCGACCCTGGAGTTCTACAGGCCCAAGCTGACCTGCATTTCCAACCCGCCTCACCTGGGATGAGGGCCTTAGCGTCCCTCCCAGGGCTCAGCTGTCTGGCAGCCAGGCCTTGTTCCCACCCAACCCTGAGGCCTTCCTTCTGATTCCTGAGTCCGCAACCTCAGCCAGCCCCCTCCCACCTCCCCTTACACACTAAGTGAAGAAAAAGAAAAGCATCTGACCTACTATTACTGTGCCTTAAAACTTAGCGTTAACTATGGCTGCCGCTCGGTTGCTAAATCATCTCCGACTCTTTGCAACCCTATGGACTGCAGCACGCCACACCATCTCCCAGAGCTTCCTCAGACTCAGGTCCATTGCGTCAGTGATGCCATCCAACCATCTCATCCTCTGTCGCCCCTCCTCCTCTTGCCCTCAATCTTTCCCAGCATCAGAGACTTCTCCTGTGAGTCGGCTCTTCGCATCAGGTGGCCAAAGTATGGGAGCTTCAGCATCAGTCCTTCCAATGAATATTCAGGGTTGATTTCTTTTAGGATCGACTGGTTGGATCTCCTTGCAGTCCAAAGGACTGTCAAGAGTCTTCCCCAGCACCATAATTCAAACCCTTTATCATCATCGCATTTACATGTTCAACTGTGGCCTCGTTCTTTATTAAATTCGAAATTAGCTTTTGCCTGGAAGCTAAAAACTTTCTGTAAAACAAAAAGTACCAAGATGAAAGCTGGAGTGAAGCTACATAAACTGTCGTGCACGCAGGCATCTTGTATTCACATACTTCCCACGTGACTAGGACAAGCGACGTTCACACAGACAGACGCCCAGGGAGCCTTGGAGCTGTGCCTGGGAGGCCCACCCCACTCCCTTCCTGTCCCCTGGGCTTCTGCGAGGTGCCTCCCGTAGCTAAATGAACCCTCTCTTGTAGTGGGGCTGGCTTGGCAGGCTCTCTGTACCTTGTGATCCGAGAAATGCGATCAGGAACAAAACCAAACTCTAGTGTCTTCTCACCGCACAGCACTTTGTTAATGTCAGCACACAGTTCTTAACTATACTGTCTGTTGTATGCTTTCTGTACAACATAAATAACCATACATAAAACTCTGACGTGTGTGTCAATTATGTTTTATTTATATATGCTGCTGCTGCTGCTAAGTCGCTTCAGTCGTGTCTGACTCTGTGCGACCCCATAGACGGCAGCCCACCAGGCTCCACCATCCCTGGGACTCTCCAGGCAACAACACTGGAGTGCGTTGCCATTTCCTTCTCCAATGCATGAAAGGGAAAAGTGAAAGTGAAGTCGCTCAGTCGTGTATAGCCATTTATAAAACTATGTATATAGTTACATATGTCAAGTATCTATGTCAGTTACATTTATTAACTGATTTAACTAGATCAATATATGTCCGTGACACAGATCTGAGTGGCTACCCAATGTGTCCACCGTGTGGCCAGAACTCTTCGGGTCTGAGGACACTGTTCACCTCCATACGTGGTAGGCTTTCTTCCAGTTTTTTATTGAAATCTCAAACTATGTCTTGATTAGAAGACAAACCCTAAACGTTTTCTCTAGGGGAAACAAGAACGTGCAAAGCTTCTGGACTTGGATCAAAATGACGAAAATTGTTTTCCAGACATTCTGCATTTCCTGGGAGGTGAAAATAAACCTGAACCCAGACAGAACTGAGAACTCTGTGGCCAGAAGCTGGTGTTCTGAGGGCTGATGTCACACAGCCCGATGGGTCTCCAAGCCCCAGAACATACCCGTCCCTCCCTTGAGCTCTGGCACAAGACGGCACGTCTGGAAGCCAGGTAGTCCTCATGGTGACAGTAAGATCCCTCCAAGAATCATCGGAGTGGGGGTGGGGAGATTCATTACTGAAGCGTCTTGTTCCCCACGATTCATTTTGCTTTTATTTGGCTTCACGCAGCTCAGGACGCCTGGACTCAGGGAGGTGTTGCTACCATTCGAATCGTTGGCTTTTCTCCGGGATTCACTTCTCTTCTCTCCAGGGATTACCAAGCCTTTGAAGGGACCCGCTTCTCAAGGCTCAGAGTGTTTGATTAAATTGCTCGTTCCAGGTAAACTGGATTTTGAGGAACTCGGTTGGATTTCAGAGGAAAGATAGCCAAGCAAGGCGTGTGGTCGACAATAAATTTAGACAGAACAAGGGATGGTGGCTCCTGGTTCCTGGAGAGGCTGGCTCCTCTGTTCAGGACACTCTCCACCTCTGAGCCTGCAGAAGGGTCTGGAAGGGAGTTTCTAGAATCTCCTTAAATACTGAGGTGGCATGACCCATTTGTCAGTGGGAAAAATTGACATTTTTTTCCCCTAAGATACGTTATCATTTACAAAATGGGTTCGCGTATTCTCAGCAGTGTACACATAACATTTTTTTGGGAAAAAAAAAGACATTCCCTTAGCTATTCCCACAGGAGATTTGTAAGCCCGATTCTGCACTTGATCTTAGCCAAAAGGCCGAGAAGCGATCCGATTCTGAAAGTTCAATGTATTTCAGGGGCTTCCTAGGTAAAGAACCTGCCTGCCAATGCAGGAGACTTAAGAGACTCAGGTTCAATCACTTGGTTGAAAAGATCCCCCGGAGAAGGGAATGGCAAACCACTCCAGTATTCATGCCTGGAGAATCCCATGGACAGAGGAGCCTACAGTCCATAGGGTCGCAGAGGGCTGGGCACGACTGAAGTGACTTAGGATGCACGTGGGGTTTGGGAGCAAAGCCATGGGCCCAAGTATAGGCCTGTTCGTCATGTGCAGCTGCACGTTACTGCCCGTGAAAGAGAAAGAGACTCTTCCCACGTGGGTCCTTCCTTCTTTCTGGAGTAAACCTTCCACCCACCCTGGACCAGCTTAGGGAGATCCACCCATGTTTTACACGCAGAAGGCTCTGTGGCTTGGGATAACTCTCCCTCCACTGAAGGAAGCCCATGGAGGTTGATTGCTAAGTGGCTGGGGGTGGGGGGAGGCAAGGTGGGGGGACATTCACTGCTTCCCGGGGTCGGGGGACGGACATTCACTGCTCCCTGGGGTGGGGGGACATTCACATGCTTCCCCAGGGTCAGGGGACATTCATGTGCTTCCCAGGGTGGGGCACATGCTTCCCAGCACTTTTCTGCCC
>NW_011495018.1:6156061-6158774 GCF_000754665.1 Bison bison bison | reverse complement strand
CGGCCGAGGTGTGCGCTGGGCCACAAGATTATCCTTGAGAGGCTTGACTTCAAGATTATGATCACCGTTGCGGGCGGCCTCCTGATGGCCGCGAGCCTGCTGATGTGCTTTATCATCTGTCTTAGCTACAAAGTGACAAAGTCAATGAAGGGAGAGAAGATGGTAAGAGTGGCTAACACCCCTCTACCCCCAACCCTCAGATGGGATCCTGGGGCTCTGTGCTTGAGTGGGGTCATCCCCGGCCCTGTGGCTGCACACTGGGTGAGGTCAGGAACAGCGGAGGTTTGAGAGGACTGAGGCGGGGAGGGTAGAATCTGGTTTTCTACCCCTTCTGGTCTGGGGCTGTGAGCTCACAAGTGGAATGTTCTCAGCTGCTGGGGCTGAGCTGCTTTGCTGTCACTTAGCCTTGCCGGGTTAACCCTCAGCGGGTTGATTCCACACTGGCTGGCCGCCCCCCACCCCGTCTGTCCAGGCCCTGCAGACTGGGGGCTGTTGGGGTGGCTGTGATGAGTTCTCTGCCTCTGCTCACTCGGAGGACGGGCTGAGTTGATCTCCTCCTGCCTGAGTCGGTGAGCCCTGGGGGTGTCCGTGGCCCTGGGGATGGTGAGATGGGCCTCCAGGACTCTGGGGGTGTTGAGCTCTGCGGAGATCCCGGCTGATCTGACCGTGGGCTGCAGGTCATTAGCCTGCAGCTCTTTGCAAAACGGTTTTCACTTTATCTGGAGTCGAGGAGCAGTTTTGCAGCAGGTAAAAGGAACGTCTCCAGTTTGGGGAAGTTACCCCTGTGAGGAGGAGGGGATCCCGAGCCCAGGCTGGGTGTCTGCATGGCGGACCCTGTGTGTCATGCCTGCATCTCCTGCCTGGAGCCCATGCAGACACTGTCGGGTCAGACCCGTCAGATTGGTGCCACGTCCCTTCTCATGGATAAAACGCTGGAGGGGGTCAGGGTTGGGTAAGGATTCGGGAGAGGAGCGGAGAAGTACGATGGAGGGCTGGGGTCACACGTCGCCACTGCCTAGCTGAGGACCTCTGACGAGTGCAAGAAATGGATTTTTTAAAGTAATCTAATGTTTCTTATAAAATCTCTGAAGGAAAATGTAACGAGCAATGATGCTGACAAAAAAGATAAGAAACCCACTTTGGAAGCAGGTCAACCTGAGGTTCCACCAACTCCAGCGTCAAAGCCCCGGTGACAGTCTTGGAGAGAGATGCCCTGGGGACCCTCAGTCCAGACAGGTGGGGCCCCGGCGTCTCCCAGCCACCGTGCTGCCTTGGGAAGCACAGTCAGCCCGGCTACCTCCCGACTCTGTCCCTTCAGTGTCCACGGTCCCTCGAGGGTAGGAGCCGCCTCTCACCCCCGGGGTCCCCGCACACAGCCCAGACTCCTTAGGTGTCAGGGGTAATAACCCCCCGTCGCCTTTGCACCAGATAAACCTCTCAGACACAGCAGTAAATCATGAATAGCATTAATTTTGCTGACTGGTAAGAGTATGTTACGCATTAGGATGTTTAGTAAAATAATTTCCTGCTACTTTATTTTCTGAAAACCCATATATATCACAATGTCTTTATTTGACCACCCATTCGCATTTAACATAATTGCATAAGCATTTAACATAATAGCTGGCATGGGGCTATTATTTTAACTCATTAAGTGAGTTACTATACGTAACGAATGAGTTAAAGCCCCCAAAATGTGGAATGGTGCCTGAGAACACATCCTGTAATTAGGAGCTCGGCTAAGAGGTCCAAAGGAAACATCTTCAACTCACTGCGGACCACCAGGGCCCGAGGCCCAGCCCTAGTTCAGCACACAGATTCCTGCCCAATGCTGTACTCTTCTCAAAGGTCTTCCTTCACCAGCACTCTGGGAGTGGGCTGGGGTGGGCACACGAGAGCCCATGTCGGGGGGAACACAGCACAGCAAACCCTCCCCAGCACCCATGTTGAACGCCTCCTCCCTGCTCTCTCCTCTCCCACCCCACGTTCTGTCCCTTCTGATCCCTAAGGAGGACACGGGGAGCTTAAGAGGCGGGAACTCTATGAGGGTCGTGTGGGACGCAGGCCTCATGCTGGTTCCCAGCTGCCACGTTGGGCCTGGGAGGTGCCCTGCACATCCCCAACCTCAACGCGGACCCTTCCCAGATGAGACCTGTGCCTGGTGAGCTCCTGTCCTCAGGCCGCCATTCCCTCTCTCCCAGCCACCAGACCACAGACGATGACCTAGCTTAACTCTGGGCATGGGTACGTCACCCTTAAGAGGAGCGCTCACCCCCTGGGCAAGGTGGAGTGGGACCACATGTGGCCTCTCTGGGTTTCACTGTCCTGAGTTGAAAGTAATTGGGTTTTTACTTCTGCCGCCCCCGTTAACTGCGGAACCCGGGTCCCTTCCCCCTTTCACTTTACAAATTCATGTTTGCCTACTCAGCCCTCACCTTCTAAACTGTGAACAGGAGACCCACCCCAGCCCAGATGCCAACACGCGGGTTCCCTGCTCACAGCCCCAGCCGGGAACCCGCACCCTCGCTGCCTGGCTCCCGTATGTCTGATGGACGAGGTCGGCTGCAACCTTTCCTAACCCTGAACCCATCTCCATCTTTAACCCAGCCTATCCTGCCTCACCTTAAACCCTGGTCACCTCCTCTCCAAAAGGTTACATCGGGCTGCCATGTGGACAGAGTCCTTGTCCCCCGCCCCCACCCCCACTCTCACC
>NW_011495018.1:6152786-6155961 GCF_000754665.1 Bison bison bison | reverse complement strand
GCCCGGCACTTTCTCCCTTTTGTCTCCCCATCTGCCTTCAGATGCCCGTCTCCCCTCCTCCTCCGTCGCTCAGCGCCCGTCTGACTCCCCCAGCTTCTAGGGTCCGCCAGGGACCGCACCCCGACCAGGTGCGATGGTTTTCAGACGTGCTTGCAGGTGAGACTCAGCTGGAGGGCTTCTAAACCGCCTGTGACTTAGGCCTTCCCCTAGGAAACAATTAAGTAGAAGCGGGTGAGGGGCGAGGAGCAGCTCCCTTTTCAGAAGCACTGTGCGTGGTTCTGACATGCAGCCATGGTTCCTGATTCAGGGTCTCATCTATTTCTCTTTGATGTTATAGAGAAAAACGTGTGTATAAGGCAGTGTTCTCTAAATTATTTTACTCAGTCTTCAGGGATAAGTGTTCAGTCTGTGCAGCCAACGCCAGGATCAGTCTTAGGACGCGCCCATCACCCTGCGAGTCCCCCCGGCCCGCACCCCAAGTCCCCCAGGTCTGCATCAAGTGCACATGGGCACACCCCCGACCCCAGTTGGTTAAGCCAGCCCTCCTGGGGCGCTCTGGTCCCCACGAGGCCCCCATTACATTCTGAGGTGTCTGCTGCTCATCCCAACTGGGACCTCGAGCTCAGACCAGCAAAACTGCAGGCTTCCCCATTCCCTGCCTACGGGGTTCACTGCCTTCGGCTGAAAAAGCCCTGAATTTCTGCCTGCCACGAGAACCGATGGCGGCAAAGCTGCTGATCCCCTCAGGGATGCACGGGGCAAGGTGCATCTCCAGGCCTGAGACCATTCCTGCTGGTCTGACCCAAAGAGCAGGTTTTCAAGCGTAATTTGCTTCTTGGGACTTCCCTGGTGATCCAGTGGTTAAGAACCCGTCTTCCAATGCAAGGGATGTGGGCTTGATCCCGGGTTGGCAAACTAAAACCCCACATGCTGCAGAGCAATGAAGACCCAGCGCAGCCAAAATAAAAATGAGAAAATAAATATTTTTTAAAAAATTTAAAGAAGGAATAAATGCTTCTCAATTTGTTGCCTGACTCAGGTCAGTTTCCAGAACCCTGAAGTGGTTGTTGGTAGCAGTTTTGTCTAATTCTATCCTGGTTTCTATGAAAAGGCAGCTACCACCCCCCAGTACCCCCTCCCCTCCAAGCTCACTGTTCTGCACAAATTCACTTAGAAGTGAGCTGTGTACAGGGTTCCGCCCAGGTCACAACAGACTCCCTTCTGCCTCCTCCACTGTTCACACCTCTGGTCTCAGAGAGATTCTGAGGCCGTGGCAGTGGCGTCAATGCTCGAGAATATACAAAGAGGAGAAAAAATTAAGGGAAGGGAAACTCTGTTCATTGCACTTAGTAAGGTACTAAAGCAGACTCCTGTGGTTCAGCAATATTAAAAGGAGTTTTAGGTATAATTTTCAATTCTGCTTATAAACCTAAGAGCTTGTGCTTGCAACCCTGCCTTAGCTAAAAGTACAGAATCATTAAGAGACTTCTATAGCAACTGGACCTTGCTCTGTCCCCCAAGCATGTGATCTGAGGACCGCTGACCCAGTCCAGGCACTGTTGAGCCCACAGGACCGTCTTTTGTGGCACTGAGGCTGGGGCCTGGGACGCGGGACTCTTTCCCGCAGTGCTTGCACCTGGACAAACGTCTCCTTGAGCAACAAAATCCAAAGACACTATAAGGCTCTACAAACAACTGCATGCATGCACAGTTGGAGCAAATTACCGACAAGAAGATACAAAGGTGTCAGGAGCAAGAACAGGGTACTGTGCGTGCCCCTGCCCTGGACACCCCCACAGGGGTGGCAGGCCGCCTAAGCCCCCTCCAGCCTGACCCCTGGACGGACCTCCACCCTCATCCCACATAAGCAACCAGCTCATCCCCACCTCGGGGAGTGAGAAGGTGAAACTGTTACTTGTTTTTGCTCCCTCCTGTAGCCATCGGAGCCCCAGTAAAGCCTTGCCTGAATGTCTTGACTAGCCCTTGGTGGTGGTGTTGAGTTGCTAAGTCGTGTCTGACCCTTGCGACCCCATGGACTGTAGCCCGCCAGGCTCCTCTGTCCATGGGATTCTCCAGGCAAGGATACTGGAGTGGGTTTCCATTCCTACTTCAGGGGATCTTCCCAACCCAGCGATGTAACCCACGTCTCCTGCATCTCCTGCCTGGGTAGGAGGATTCTTTACCATTAGCGTCACCTGGGCAGCCCAGAGGTTCTTTTTCACAAGAGGATAAAACTCCTTCACACGCAGCAAACTTTATTCACCTGGGCAGCCCAGAGGTTCTTTTTCACAAGAGGATAAAACTCCTTCACACACAGCAAACTTTATCTTCAAGCCAGGTCTGTCGGTTCTCAGCACGAGGGCGCATCTGCTTCTTCCCCAAACACAGCAAGTGACAGGGACACACGGTCAGCCCGAGTGGCCAGCGAGCTTTATTTGGCTTCCTTCCTGCTGCCGGAGGAGCCGTGTGCGCCTGGCAAGGGTCCGCGCTGGCCTCCCTGGGGGGGCGCCAGGTGCCTGTGGGCCTGATGCCGGCCCCATGGCCTGTCCGGTCCTGGGTGCTGGGCGGGGGGCAGGGGGTGTTCTCCTCGGGCAGGAGGCAGAAGCATGAGGGCAGCAGCCTCCTGGGAGCCCCTGTCAATGCCTGGCTCCACACGGAGGCAGCAACCCAGCCAGGGGAGGGTGCCGGGGCCTCACACCCAGCACGCGTGGGGCTGGAGCGTCGGCCTGATGCCGGCGGCCAGGGCGCGTGGCGTGGGGCTCTCCGCGGTGCAGCTCACGGGCAGGCCCTGTGCAGCCAGGGCTTGGGCTGTGGTGGGGCCGATGGCCACGAACTGCAGGGAGAAGATAGAGGGGTCTCAGTGGAGCCGCAGGCCTCGGTGGGGGGTTGGAGGGGAAGCAGCGGGGCTGGGTGCAGGGCCCGTCAGGACATCCTGTTAGGACGACGTCTGGAATCGGTCAGGACCTCCGTGGTGGGAGCACAGAACAAAGCCTGGAAACGGGCTCTCTGTGAGGCAGGGGCAGCAGCCGGGCCCCCCATGGAGGCAGAGCAGTCCAGACCGGGGCCCGGAGCCAGGGGGTCAGGTTCAAACGCAGCTCCACAGGACAGTGGCCTCAGGGTGACCTACCCTCTGCGGGCCTCCGTCCCCACCTCCATGAAGCAGAAAGGTTAACAG
>NW_011495018.1:6150951-6152215 GCF_000754665.1 Bison bison bison | reverse complement strand
GAAGATGGCAGCCCCTGCCCGGCACCCCCATCCGCCCCTCCCCAGGCAGGCTGGCAGGAGAGAGAACGAGATACCGCCTTCGCACAGTCTTAGGAAGCGGTGGCCTGGTGCTCCTCCCCAGGGGTGTGTGGGGGGCAAGGAAGGAGGCTGCTCGCACAGAAGCTGGGGCTCTTGGAACCCCACACTCCCACCCCTTCCACAAAGCAGCTACCCCTTCAGAGACCTCCCTAAGGCAAAAAATTGAAGCTGGACCCCTACCTCACACCATGCACAAACATTAACTCAAAACGGATCAGAGACCTCAATGTCAGAGTTAAAACTGCAACAGAAAACAGCAGTGAATCTTCATGACCGTGGACGAGGCAATGGTTTCTGAGACACACGATGAAAACCACAAGCAACAAAATAGAACACTGGTTGAAACAAACTTCTGTGCCTCAAAGACGGAGAAGGCAATGGCACCCCACTCCAGTACTTTTGCCTGGAAAATCCCATGGATGGAGGAGCCTGGTGGGCTGCAGTCCACGGGGTCTCTAAGAGTCAGACATGACTGAGCGACTTCACTTTCACTCTTCACTTTCATGCATTGGAGAAGGAAATGGCAACCCACTCCAGTGTTCTTGCCTGGAGAATCCCAGGGACGGGGAAGCCTGGTGGGCTGCCGTCTCTGGGGTCACACAGAGTCGGACACGACTGAAATGACTTAGCAGTAGCAGTGCCTCAAAGAACACCATCAACACAGCAAAAAGACAACTCATGGAATGGGAAGAAGTTTGTGCAAATCATATATCTAATAAGGTACTTGCATCCAAAAAAAAAAAAAAAAACTCTTACAACTCAATAGCAAAAAGACAAATAACCTAGTTTAAAAGTGGCAAGGATGTGAACAGACGTTTCTCTTACAAAGATGTCAAAATGGTAAGACTCAGGGAACTCAAGTTGGTGCTCTGTGATAACCTAGAGGGGTGGGAAGGGGTGGGAGGTGGGAGAGAGATTAAAGAGGGAAGGGACAGGTGTACACATAAGGTGAATTCATGTTGATGCATGACAGAAATCAAACCAATATTGTAAAGATACATAAATATAAAAAATTTTTAAAAAAGAAGGTATCAAACCGGTCATCCTGCCCATGAAAAGATGCTCAGCATCTTTACTCATTAGGGAAATCCTAACCCAAACCACTAAGAAACTACTTCATACCCACTAGAATGACTATAATCAAAAAGACAAAAAAAAAAAGTGTTGGCAAGAATATGGAGAAATG
>NW_011495018.1:6148389-6150851 GCF_000754665.1 Bison bison bison | reverse complement strand
AAGTCACCATATGAGCTAGCAACTCTACTTAGGTATACACTCAAGAGAAATGAGAACACGTGTTCACACACACAAAAGCCTGTATTTAAATGCTCAGCTATTACTCATGATGGCTCAAAAGAGGACACAGTCCAAATGTCCATCAGCTGATGAATGGATAAATAAAAGGTGGTTTGTTCACAGAATAGACTGTTGTGTGGTAACGCAGAAGAATGAAGAACCGATACATGACGACGTGGGTGAGCCCTGAGGTGATCAGGCTAAGTGAAACGAGCCAGGCACCACAGGCTGTATGCGGCGAGACTCCGTTTCTATGAGAAGTCCAGAGCGCAGGGAGATCCGCAGAGATGGGGAGAAGGCCAGTGGGGGCTGGGGGCTGGGGCGTGACTCTCACGGCACGCGGTCTCCTTCGTGGTACTAAAATGTTCCGGAACGAGAGGGTGATGGCAGCACAACTCTGTGAATTTACTAAACCCCTGAACTGTACACTTTAAAAGGTACATATTTAAGTCATAAAAAGCGAATTTCATGGTGTGTGAGTTATATCTCAATAAAGCTGCTTTTTTCTTAAAAAAAAAAAAATTAAAAAAGAAAGAAAGAAACTCCCTAAAGTCGGGAACCGGCAAATAAAAGCGTAATTTCAGCAGAAGCAATCTGGTCACAAGATGACGTTTCCACGTGAGCCTTTTACTCCCCGACATGGGCTGGTCACAGGAGCGGGGGGTGTCTATAGAGCTCTGCTGTCAGACTCACCACCAGGGGCCTGGCTGGACCCACGGAGCCCATGGGGCTGGACCCAGGCTGCGGACGGGGCCCCTGGAGCAGGGCAGCCCACTCCCCGCCGGGCCCCCAACAGCCCAGCGCTAAGGCCAGTGTTCCGTCTCTGGGCACCTGCCTGGGGCTGGGGTGGGAGTGGGGAACCAGTCTATAAGGCAGAGACAGCCCCGACCCCCTGGTGTGCTGGGGCCTGTGCTGGGGGCTCCCAGTCACACCAGCAGCCCTTCCCCAGTCCCCCTCAGGCCCTTTAAGAGCATTCCCATTACAGGGCTGTGATTACTTGCCGACTCCTAAAGAGTACAAATGGAAATCCTTTGAGTTAAAAACCACGAAAAGGAGAAAGGATTTAGAATACATAATTTCAAGACAGATGGGAAACAAGGGGAAGCATGCTCATAACTGAGCCAGGCCTTGAGCTAAGGGCTTGACTTAATTCTTTCAATGAACCTATCAGGGAAGACCATGCACATGTCTACGAAGACCACAAAGGGATACTTGTCCTCACGCAGCACAGGCTCAGAGGTTAAGTAACTTGTGCAAGAGCACCAGCCAGGAAGCGGCACTGTGAGCTGTGCGCAGGGGCCTGGGAGTCCTGATGCCCGCGCTGCACAGCACGAGGACTTCTGGACCAGGGGTGGGACTCCCCGCGGTGGAAGTGCAGAGGCCCGACCCCCGGACCGCAGGGCGGTCCAGCCCTGCCTGTTCTCCAGAGCTGCCATCAGGGACTCTGCGAGGTCAGGAGTGCTTTGACTTCGCATGGAAATTCTAGGATAATTAGTAAAAGCTAAAACAAACAAACAAACAAAAGAATCTGAAAGAAAAAGACCAAAAGCCCACTGAATATCTTACCTTAATTTGGCCAATGCTGTCACCAGATAACTCTTGAATGTGCTTGAGACTGTGTGTCAGGCCAGAGGGACTAAAAAATGTGATACTGGCGGGAACACCCTGGAGAGGGGAGAAGAGAGTCAGTCCCTTGCCAGGGACCAAGGAGAAAGAGGCTCCCCAGCCGATCACCCCTGGAGCCCAGGGTGCACCCTGGGACAGCCTGGGGGCATTCGCAGCAGGAGGGTCCCCACTGAGAGATGCTCCCCAGACGGTGACCACCCCTGGAGCCCAGGGTGCACACTGGGGGCATTCGCAGCAGGAGGGTCCCCACTGAGAGATGCTCCCCAGACGGTGACCACCCCTGGAGCCCAGGGTGCACACTGGGGGCATTCGCAGCAGGAGGGTCCCCACTGAGAGATGCTCCCCAGACGGTGACCACCCCTGGAGCCCAGGGTGCACACTGGGGGCATTCGCAGCAGGAGGGTCCCCACTGAGAGATGCTCCCCAGACGGTGACCACCCCTGGAGCCCAGGGTGCACACTGGGGGCATTCGCAGCAGGAGGGTCCCCACTGAGAGATGCTCCCCAGACGGTGACCACCCCTGGAGCCCAGGGTGCACACTGGGGGCATTCGCAGCAGGAGGGTCCCCACTGAGAGATGCTCCCCAGACGGTGACCACCCCTGGAGCCCAGGGTGCACACTGGGGGCATTCGCAGCAGGAGGGTCCCCACTGAGAGATGCTCCCCAGATGGTGACCACCCCTGGAGCCCAGGGTGCACACTGGGGGCATTCGCAGCAGGAGGGTCCTCACTGAGAGATGCTCCCCAGCTGGTCACCATCACTCCTGGAGCCTGGGA
>NW_011495018.1:6137742-6148289 GCF_000754665.1 Bison bison bison | reverse complement strand
ACATCACTCCGGGACAGCCTGGGGGCATCCGCAGCAGAAGGGTTCCCACTGGTTTGGGTCCTGGGCTCCCTAGAGATGGAGCCCAGGTCGAGAACTGTTTAGAGGGGGTGGGGGAGGCTGGGTGCTGTTTCCTGGGCACTCTGCCGCCCTTGGGTCTGCGTCTGCCCGGCCAGAGGACACAGGCACCGGGGACCCAGCACCCAGGCGAGTGGACAGCACCTCCAGCTCCTGTGGCCAAAGAGCACTGATCAAGTCAGACAGCGGCGAGCCTGCTCCATGGCCCTCTCCGTGCCTTCTGGAGATGGAGCAAATGGGCCCATTGGGCCTCTCTGCTCTGGTTGGTGCTAATGGGGCCTCTCAGGCCAGCAAGGCATTAGGAAGCCTGTCCTGGGGGAGGAAGGGGAGGCGTCTTATTGGGTGCAGACGTGGAAAGCTCCCATCAACCCCACAAGAGCCGAGCACTGTTCTGCCTGAAGCCTCCAAAGGTTCCCGCTGCCTCCCCAGCTTGACCCAGACCACGCCCCACCCCGCGGGCCCGCCTGGTGTGCACCTCGCCCCTCTCGGCCCCTGCCCTGCAGCCCCACCGCTGCCCCACGGCGAGGAACTGTGTCACGGCCACTGCTGACCCTGGGCTTTCTCAGTCTTGAATGCTACGCAGAGGGCTCTGTGTAAATTATCTCCTTTAACCCTTGAAAAACCTTACCAGATGGGTCTGTTCCTACTTCCCAGATACAGAGATGGAACCAAAAGATGGGACACTCCCCGCCCCCCACCGCAAGTCACAAGCTGCAGTGGACAGTAGAACCAGCGTCGGGAGGCTGGTGCCCCTCAACCCTGCCTGTGCCACCTGGGGGCCCCCGGCCCGAGCTCCCGGGAAGCGGCACGCACCTGCTGGGTGTAGTAGCTGGTGAGGTTCCCCTGGATTCCTGGGTGTGGAATAGTCTGGTAGACGGTTACACTCTCCAAGGGGATCCCTGGACACAATGGAGACCAGGAGACACACTTTACTGTGCCGGGAACGGACCACAGGGAACCGTTAGTAGAGGCCCCCCAGGGCCACACAACTCTCCCGGAACAAGCGGCTGGGCACCGAGGGACGGGGGCTGGGCCGGCCCTCCGCACCCCACCCGATGCTGCGGAGCGGTCACACGGTGCAGGAGGCGGAGATGACAGGGAAGGACGGGGTCCCGAAGCCTCAGCCCCTCTTGGGACCACGGATTCCTTTTGTCCCCACATCTATGTGAACTGTCCACAGGCCTGGCCCTGGCCACTCCCGCCATGGCTGCTGTCTGCGTGGACTCCCACCCTGCGGGCTGGAGGCAGACCGCACGGGGGTTTGTAAGCCTGGGGCGTCAGCGGCCACGAGCTTTCGGGGGCCCAGACAGCTCGGTCCCTGGCACCCGGGGATGGAGCCCAGGGTTGGAGTGGGAGCAGGTCTAGGTCAGCTGAGCTGCAGGCCGCCCCGTGCTTGATGAGATCGGCTCTCCCTGAAGACTGGCTTCCCCGTGTGCCTACCTGGGGGTCCCGACCACCCTACTGCCACTGCGGTCCTGGTGAGGGCTCTGGGCCCCCCGCCAGCCCTCAGCTGAGTTGAGCGGGTTGGTGGGGAGCGGATCTGAAGTAGGAAAGTGCCTGCACCCCGAACCTAACATGAGGGGCGCCCACCTCCCGGCCCAGTGGTCCAGCCCAGCCATGCCCTCCCTCGAGGGCTCTGGGGTGACACTTTGTCACTGCGCAGGCGGGCTCTCGGGACCCCGGACAGGCCGGGGCAGGCATGGCCCAGAGGGCCAGTGCATTCAGTCACCTTTGTCCTTGAGCATTTTTGGCAGGATCTCTCTCTTGAGGGTTCCGCAGGGAAACAGAAGAGGCAGTGCCGAAGGCTCCCCTGCGAGTAAACAGGCGGGCGTTGTAGACAGGCCAGGGGTAACGTGTCAGGGGTGTGGGAGGTGCAGCCCCAGGCCCCGCCCTGGGTCAGGTCGGTTCCAGGACCGAGTGGAGGAAGCTCTCAGGGTCATGGTGGGGTGGGGGGCAGCATGTGGAACACTAACATCCACGCGTGCCTGGGGCTGTGGTACCCCCGCCTTCCGAAGCCCCTCCCACCCTGGTGGCCCCGGGCAGCAGTGAGCATGCAGAGCTGGGTCAGAGGTCAGGCCCAGTACTGGCCCCAGAGTAACAGTCTCTGCCTCCTGAGGGGACCGGCTGGGAGGGAAGTAGCTGGAACCTGGGCTCCACGGGCAGGCAGCAAATGGGAGCTGAGCGTGGATGATGAATGTGCAGCCGCCCCAGCAGAGACCAGCTGCAGGGCCACTTCTGTTATGGTGGGGATGGCAGCCGCCAGGCCAGGTGCCTCAGGGGCTGAGGGATGCTGGGGGGAGCCCAGCCTGCTCAGAACGGCCCTGCCTCCTCCCCCTGCGTACATCTCCGCTCTGGGAGAATCAGCTGGAGGCCTCTATTTGCAGAATTGTGGAGACACCATGGAGACAGAAGCTCCCAACAAAACCAATGGGCCGTCAGGTGTCAGAATCCTCCCCAAGAGTGGAGGCTTGATGGCAAACAGCCTGACAGCCTCCAGGGGAATGACGCCCACGGCCCGTCTCATCACCATGGAAACTGACGGCATCTCCCACCAGGGCACTGCTCGACCACACCACTCTTCCTCTTTGTCGTAAGATCATTTATGGAAAACAATGAATGAATGAATTTAAAAAATTCCGTTCTGGGATGAGCTCAGCTAAACAGGCCAGTGTGAAAGCTGGTTGAGTGTTCTGCAGAGGTGAGAAGTGAGGTCTCCCCGGGACGACAGGGAGCGACCAGGGCCTGGCAGGAGTCTAACCCCACACAGGATGGTGAACCTCGGGGCTCGGATGCTCTGCGCTCCTTTAACAGGAAGGGGGCCTGGCCTGCTGGGCAGAAGACGGCAGCTGTGCGGAAAGTCCTTGAGCGCGCGGTATGTGGCCAGGGCAGGGGCTTCAGTCTCTGCAGACGATGCGGGTGATGAGAGGGAGTGTGTAAATGTCATTTCGCTGGAGGAGACGCATGTCTGTGAAACTCTAACGGCCTCCAGGTCTGTGCCCTCTCAGGCCTGTTAGCAGAGGGCACTTAACGGTGGATAGTCAGGATGATGAGGCTGGGTGGGGGTGGGCGCGCGAAGGAGAGCCCAGGAAGTGGACAGGTTGGCAGGAACAAACTGTCAGTCAGCTCAGCTGCAAGTCCAGGGGGACAGTTCAAATAACCTGAGTAACCAATCAACTATAATCCAGGGAGATTAAACATCAATAAATAACCCGCACAATGCCTGCCTCTGACGCCCTCCCCTCCTTCTCTTTCTCTCAGAAGACGCTGTTAAGAGTCATCTTCTACCTCTGACCACTTCACTCATCCTTTCTTTTCCGCCAGCAGGGTCACCCTGGGAGGGAAGACCTGTCCATCAGAACAAGAAACTACCAGACTCACCGAGGTGATGGCTTTAAGCGCTCTAACAGTGCCCGTCACAGAGTAAACAAGTGTTTCAGTCAAACAAACAAGCAGTGACTACGAACTGGCCTTTCTACTCCAAGCACTGGGAATGCCTTCTTGCCTTTTAAGATCAAGCTTCAGAGTGGACTTCCGAGAAAATCGTTAACATCTAGGCGAAACCAGGGGCAAGTCCTTATCAGTCAGGATGAGTTCTCATTTAGGTATGATTCTACTTGGGAACTGAAGGTTCGTTAGGACCCACAGGTGAACGCTGGTCGAGCCGTGGGGAGTCCGTCCTCCCGCTTGTCCCCTCAGAGCTCTGGGACCCTGGATGGTCCCGATCCCCCCCGGAGCTTCGACAAGCCTGCCAAACAGCACGCTGGGCGACCCTGGGGCACCCGGGCCGTCCCTGAGGTGCCCTGAGCCGAGAGGGGTGGCTGAGCTGTGTCCTGTGCTCCATGTGACGGGGAAACACGTTTTTCGTTTTTTCATTTTGATTAATTTAAACAGGCACATGTGGCTCCCACAGAGGACCATAGTGGACGGTGGTGCAGAGGCGCCAGGGCCACGCTGACCACCCGGTAATGCCCAGCCCTCAACACCAATGTGACAGTGACGCGGGAAACAGCAAATAAGATCATTCATAAAAGAAGAGTGGGGAAAGGAGAGTGAATGGGAACCTACAAAATCCACTGTCTGCAGCCTGAGTGCCAGGAGGCCTGGCCCACGGGAAGGGGATGACCCAGGACTCTTGGAGGAGTGCCTCCCGGGGTCAACAGAAACACACAAGCCCAAGCCCTTCACTAACGGCACTGGCTCCTGACAGCAGGGACCCCTAAGACTTCAGAAAGATCGAGACAGGCCAGCGCCACCTGGAGAACAAACGTTCCAACACACTACGCCCACACAAAATGGCCCCGGAAGCCGTCCAAGTCCCCGGTTACGGTGTTGCCCTCCCTGCCCACCCGATGCCAACACCAGGGACACAGAAGACAAAACCCTCTCCTGGACAAACTCACAGCAACACCTTGGGCGTCAGCAACCAACCAGCCCTGTCTCCGAGCCCAGGGAAGTTCTAGAGAGGCCTGTACACTGCGGCCCCGGGTCAGAGCCCAGGGAAGTTCTAGAGAGGCCTGTACACCGCGGCCCCGGGTCAGAGCCCAGCACGTGGTCTACGGCCGCTCTCATTTACGATGGGCAGAGGACGGGCCCGCACAGCCGCCTGCATCTGGTCCTCAAAGGACAGGCCCACAGCCCCTGACCTCGAGGGGCACAGCCCTGATCCCCTCAGTAACAGAAGGTGAGACACCATCCTTCACGTGGGTGTCTGATGTCACGCATCCGTCAGGGAAGGATCAACATGACAAGGACACACGCTTATGTGAGCATCTGTGTGCAGCTGGAGCAGGCATGGCGGGGGGGCTGGGACAGACAACTTGAGTGGGGGCTCTCCTACAGACACACTGAGCCTCTGTTCTTTCTCTTCGAGAGTTCTGCTCCAAACAGAACTCTCATGTCAGAAGCTGAGAATTTAATAACTAGTGCAAAGCCTAATCCCTACTGAAATACAAATCTCCCTAGAACCTGTGCCATTCTAAGTCTCAGCCCATGTGCTGCCCAATGATGAGCTTATGAGGGGGCAGGGGGTGCTTTTTCACGGAGGAGTGGGCTTTGCGGGGGAGGGAATTCAGAGAAGGAAGAGGTTCCCACAAGGAAGGACAGGCGGGAGAGCTGGCAGACAGACAGACAGACAGACAGTGCCCAGGAGCTCCTGCTGCCTCCACCCGCCCCTTACGATTCCCAGAAAATCCTGTTCTGGTTTGTCTCCAACCCTTTCACTCTGTGTCAAGTTCGAGTTGTCTCCTTGGGTGGAGCGGGTGGAGGGCAGTGGGCTGAACCTCAGACCAGCACAGACGGAAGCAGATACAAGGCACCTGATATAAGACAGCAGCAGATGCAAGGCGCCGTGAACGCAGAGGGGCGCACACACTCAGACCAGCCGTGTCGTTACCAAGACAGCACCGAGGAGACAGCCCTCCCCCGAGGTGCTGGCTGGGAGGCCCCCCAACAGCAGCACCGGGCTTCACCGGGGCCCTACTCTACTTACTGAAGCAAATGTATTCTGCAAGCTTTTCTGCGTTTCCACAGGTTTCTCCTTCTGTATGCAGGCCAATTCTATTCACTGGAAAACAACAACATCTATTTGTTTACATGGTTATTTAAGTCCTTTTGTTCCAGGGTCATTTTTTTAAAGGTGCAAAGACGAAGGCAGGTGCTTTACAAAGACATGGAGTGTCTCCCCTTGGAAGCTGGTGTGGGAGGTGGGAGGAGGCATCATGTACCTGAGAGGGAGCTGGGTCCCAGCCCACGGCCCCCCCGCCCCCGCGGCCCCCAGACCTGTGGCTTTAGGTGATGCGGGGTCAAATTAGCAACTTACTCTCAAAAGGTTCAGGAAAAATTAAGTTCTTTGCCTTGTATTTATACCTTTCCTATAAGTTCCCTTCAAAATAAAGATGTATATATAAAACAAGAAACGACACAACCATCACACAGATCTGTCATAATTTAAATTGAACTCTTCCCCTGTTCGTGGACACTTGGGGTTTTTCATTTTTTTACATTATAAGTAACACTATGATATAGTTGTGTATCCCAACCCTACCCCCACAAAGACTCTTGAGAGTCCCTTTGACAGCAAGGAGATCCAACCAGTCCATCCTAAAGGAGATCAGTCCTGAATATTCACTGGAAGGACTGATGCTGAAGCTGAAGCTCCAATACTTTGGCCACCTGATGCGAAAAACTGAGTCATCTGAAAAGGCCCTGATGCTGGGAAAGATTGAAGGCGGGAGGAGGAGGGGACAAGAGAGGATGGGATGGTTGGATGGCATCACCGACTCGATGGACATGAGTTTGAGTAAGCTCCAGGAGTTGGTGATGGACAGGGAAGCCTGGCGTGCTGCAGTCCATGGGGTCGCAAAGAGTTCGGCACGACTCAGCGACTGAATGATAAAAACATTTCTCCTATTTGGGATTACTACTTTGGATAGATTACCAGAGAAAGGATTAGTGGGCCAAAGGGTACAAATAATTTGGCAAAGCCTTTGAATACATGCGGACCAAGTATTTCTCAAAACATGGGAACCGATTTTCAATGCCATTTAGCCATATCTGAATGCATTTATTTTACCACAGCCTTATCGGGATCATTATGTGGTTGACTAATTACTTGTTATAAACTGAGTAAGGAAAAGAATCTGTTTTAAACTGAACCACGGGGCTCCATGAACTAAGTCAGGTCAGTGGGGAAGCACATTTCCTGTTCCCCTCTCTTCTCTGCTCTCCACCACACTCACACCTCTGCTCGCTGGCTGCCCCAGGGGTGGGTTTTCCACACCCAGCAGTTCTCCGGCTCTCCGCTGGGTGTCTGACAACCTAACTCACGTCTGACGCTCTCTCCAAGGAGGCAGCGTCAGATCCCAAGGATGCGGGGCTCAGCCCCCCGGATCACACTGCCCCCGCTTCAGACCTAGGTCATCGCTCGTGCTTCTGACAGACCGGCTCTGAGTCAGAGGGTCTCCTGGCCCACTCCTTGAGTTGGGTCACTTGCTAGAACAGCTCACAGAACTCAGGGAAAAGCTGCAATTTACTGTTGCTGGCTTCTTACGAAGGTATTTCAAAGGGTGTCAATGAACAGCCAGATGGAGGAGCTGCATCGGGCAGGGATGGTTCGGGGGGCCTGGGCCTCCCAGCTCCTCTGTGAAACTGCTCTTTGGATTTTTATGGTGGCTCCATTGCATGGGCACAATCGACTAAATCATTGGTCACTGGTCATTAATTCAACCTCTGGGCACCCCACCATCCTTCTCCCTGGAGGTGGGGGGCAGGGAGGGCAGGATCTGAAAGTTCCCACTGGAATCACGGGACTGGTTCCCATGGCAACTAGCCCCCAGTCTAAGGGCTTCCCAAAAGTCACCTCAGTGAAGTCAGCTCAGATGGAGTTGAAAGAGGTCTGTTATGAATAACAAAAGACACCTTTTTTTTCTTATCACTTAGGAAATTCCAAGGGTTTTAGGAGGCCTGGGCCAGGAATAGGGATAAAGACCAAATATACATTTTTTATTATAATCACAATATCACAGTCATACTCTGGTGTTTTATTTGGGCCTTGACTGCTTACCTAGAGAAGCAGTAGCATTTCCCACCACATACACCGACTTAGCATTCCATTTTTCTTTCAGAGACTTTTTCCAGACTGTAAAACATGAAATTCGATGTGAGCTGCAAATACCACGGTGGCCGTTTGGACTGCTGCCTGTGGCTGTTTGTTCATCCTAAAAAACTTGTGAGCAAGGCAAACTTTTAATGACCAGATATAAAGAAACAGCATCTCAAACTAAAATCCATTTTTATATTCTATTCATAGTCTGCAGGCAAGTTTTTAAAAATCACTTTGGCCAAATGTGTCAGTATGCCTTGCCTGAAATATTAAGTCATTTCCACAGCTGGCACTATAAGCATTTTAATGAATACTAGTAAACAAATATAATGAAGAATTAATTTGCTTGGTGATATTAAAATATAAAAATCTACCCTTTTTCCCTTGGCCATGCCATGAGACTTGTGGGATTTTGGCTCCCAGACCAGGGATTGAACCCATGGCCACAGCAGTGAAAGCACTGAGCCCTAACCACTGGACCACCCGGGAATTCCCCCCAAATCTAGACTTTTAGAGAAAAAAGTTACTGCTCGTGAAAAAGAGGCGATTTAAATCTCTAATAAAGCAACTGCTGTTTACTCACTGTCCTACTCTTTGCAACCCCCTGGACTGCAGCGTGCCAGGCTCCTCTGTCCTTCACTCTTGCAATTTGCTCAAACTCACGTCCACTGAGTGGGTAATGCTATCTATCCACCCCGTCCTCCGCCGTCTGATACAACTGATTTTATCTGGGACATCAACCAAAGCAGTCAACAAACTGTCTTCTGAGATAGGAAGGCTCATTTATCCATTAGGTCAAAGTAGAGATGATACATTTCGGGTTAGGAACAAACACAATTTTATAGAGGACATTATCATTTTATGACAAAAGTAAACATTTTAAAATATGGGTTAAAGAAATACTGGAAAAAAAAGTGTCGTAAGGCCACTTGGCATTCAACACCCTTTTAGGAGATAAGGAAACACTAGTTTTTCCTTCCTAAGATCTGACACCCGTCTGGGCGTTTAGGAGGCAGCACGGTCCGGTTTCCTGGGGACTCGGCACCTCGAAGTGCTCGCTCCCATCAGAAGGCTCCCGGGTGACGCTATTCTGGGTAGGACACTAAGAAACAGCCTAGAAGAGGGAATCTCATCTCATCTTCCCTCCACAGGTAACACAGGCACAAAGGAACTCAGTACCTAAATACTTTTTGAACCAAAAGTCACTTCGCTGTTTCAAACGTGAGGTGCACCTCTTTCTAGACTGAGCATCACCGACGGGATAAACCAGAGTGACATCCAGAGGGATTCACAGCAGACCCCACCCTCACCTTCAGCTTTAGTGTCTTTCTGCAAACACCGCTCCACGGCTTCCACAGCTCTGGGGCTGGTGAAAATGAGTCCCCCGTAACCTTCGGGATGAGACAGCTGCACACCAAACAACGGCAGAGGAATTTTATATGATGGCCAAGTTCAACGCTGCCCAAGATTCAACATCTTCACAAAAGTAGTAGGCAAACTAAATCCATCCATCCATCCATCCATCCTTCCATCCACTCAAGACAGGAGAGCCCACTATGTGCCTGGAACTACTCCAGGTCTTTAAGGTCACAAGGTAAATTCACAGCATTTCCCCCAAACAGCTCACGGTCTTGGGGAGGGACGGGTCGGTGTGATGCGGGGTGGCAGGCATAAGGGAGCAGAGGGGATGTGACTCAGCCTGGGCGTGGCTGGGGTGTAGGCAGGACCGCAGACTGGACCTGCATCCATAATAAACTGAATATTCAAGGAGCAATATCCATGCTGAAGCCCCGGTTTTTGAAGATAAAAATGGGGACAAAACCTACTGACCATGTATTCTGAGCAAGGTGGTGGGCTGTCTTACACACATTCCTGCACCGAACATGTGAAGGCACCCTGTGATGGGTGCAAAGATTTGATCGGATTAAGACACAGAGGCTTGTCGAGGATGAGGAAGCAGCCCAGGTGAGGGCCGGAGCTGCGATCTGAGCACGTGTCTCCACGGTGCCCAGGCCAGAGCACTCACTCACCGCACCACCAGAGCTTCAGAGCTCAGACACCCCCTCAGGAAACAGACTAGCTGGGGGTGATGGACAGGCTCCTGCTTGTAGCATTTTTCTGACCATCGGGGTCCTAGCAACGAGCTCAGATGATGAGCTCTGCTTCCGTTAAAGCTGCTTATGGGGGTCCCTTACATAGTCCTCACAGCACATAGTCAGGGCAGATGCCAACTGTTGAATGAATAATTCAACATTCAGCTCAAACGGAAGGGAGAAAGCAGACAGGTGCTCCGTGAGTGACAGGCAGACTCCAATATGCAGAGCATGGGGGCGGGGTGGGGAAGGGGGGAGCCCAGTGGACAGGGGTGGGCACACCCATCCCGTGAAGCCCCCGGCTCTTGGCCCACGTGTCCAGAACAGAGCCCCTGGGGAGGTTATCTGGTGGCAGGTGCACAGTGGTGGAGACTGCTGGGCACCAAATCTTTAGCTGGAACTGTTCCAACAGGGCTTCCCTGGGGCCGTCCCCAGCTGTAATGTATTACCCCAACCCCGGGGGCAGCAGCCCCAACCCTCCCTCTTATCTTCTGGGGGACCTGGCCAAGGTCCCTGGCCTGGGAAGAAACAACAGCTGTTGGGCTCTTTGCTGAGGTCGGGGGGTGTGGCCTGCAGGAGAGGAGGAAGGGGAAGGGTCTGCACCGCTGAGAGCAGGCAGGTGGGGCCTCGCCGAGGCCCGCCTCTGAGAGGCTCGGGCTGAGGATCCAACAGCAGCTGAGACCTGGGGCAGGTGAGTTCACGTCGCCAGACGGTGAGACGAGTGCTCATCAACGGGTCCTTCCCACTCGGGCCGGGAAGGATGCCAGGGAAACCAAAGG
>NW_011495018.1:6131814-6137642 GCF_000754665.1 Bison bison bison | reverse complement strand
AAACCAAAGGTGTCTCATTGGAAAACGACGGTGCTCAGAGGCTGGCGAACCTTACCTTCTCCGACAGACTGGGGAGAGACAGAAACTCAAACGATAAAACAGGGATCAAAGTGGCTTCGAGCCCATATAATCCCAGCTCCTGCAAATAAAAGGATACAGCTTTGAGCTGGCAGGGGTTTTTTTGGAAAATAAGGAAAAGGGGCCTGTTTCACAATTTACACTGTGCCCACTCCTCAACTGTTAGCAGATCGCCCCACCCTTGATTGACTTCAACACAAGGCAGGGCCAGGCGTTCTGGGACTGGGTGTGCCAAGCACTTACCCTGACGTAGGGGTCCTGGCCACAGTCGTCCTCCTTGGGGTCTTTCAGCAAAAGAACCTTCATTATGGCCTGGCAGTCCTTACAGGGTGCTACGGGGCAGGGAAAGGGGATGTTAACTCGATTTCCAAGGCTCTTCCTGAGCAGGATCAGTGGGCTGGGCGGGCGTGGGGCGCAGGTAATCAGCGGCAGCTTGGCTGGCCTCTCCCTCCCCCACAGTGACTTGGCATTTATGGGCTTGTTCCTTCTGAAGACCCTGTCACTGATAAGGCCCTCGGACAGCAGGCTGGCACTTGATATCACTTGAGAGACTCACAGAAGAGAAGTGATGCAAATTCTGGGTTGAATCAATAATAAATAAGAGAAATGAGTATCTTCTAAGGAAGGGAATAATTACTTCCATTTCTTGATAAATCTACTCAGTTGCTTATAAGCTCTTTAGGAAATGATTATATTGATTCTTCTCATATGTTTTACAATATGGTCAAGTACCATGAGATAATCTTTCAAAAATTTTTGAGAAACCTGGAAAAAAGCCTGTTGATATATATCAAAAGGCGTACATACTTTATACCCTTTCTTCCTATAGTTTCAGTTTTAGAATAAATTCTAAGATGATACTCATAAATATGTGCAAAGATTAACATAAAGGTGTTCATCCTGGTATTCTTTTTTTTTTTTTAATTGACACAGAACATAGGGCAAGTTTAAGGTGTACAGTGTGATTTAATACATTTATACATTGTGACACAATTACCTCTGTAACACTGGCTAACATCTCTTCACTTCATAAAACTACCATTTCTCTTCTGTGGTAAGAGCAATTAAGATCTAGTCTCTTGGTAGCTTTGAAGTTGATAATACAATATTGTTGATTATAACCACCACGCTCTTCATTAGATCCTCAAAACTTAGCTGCAAGTTTGTATCCTGAAGGCAATGGCACCCCACTCCAGTACTCTTGCTTGGAAAATCCCATGGACAGAGGAGCCTGTTAGGCTGCAATCCATGGGGTCGCTAAGAGTCGGACACGACTGAGCGACTTCACTTTCACTTTTCACTTTCATGCATTGGAGAAGGAAATGGCAACCCACTCCAGTGTTCTTGCCTGGAGAATCCCAGGGATGGGGGAGCCTGGTGGGCTGCCGTCTACGGGGTCGCACAGAGTTGGACACGACTGAAGCGACTTAGCATTAGCATTATGCTTTATAATTGCAAATACTTAGAAACAATGTAAATGTCCCAAAAGGAGAGAATGGCTAAATAAATCAAGGTACAAGTCTACAAAAAAAATCACTAAAATACTCATAAACAACTTACTACACGGGTTATTTACTCACAAAATAATGTTAAGTTTAAAAAGGCAGGATACAGAATTACGTAACATGTGTGATCTTACAGATTTTATATACACATAGACATGAAAGAATATTCTTTGCTGCTAGGCTAGGGTGATTATTTTTTCCTCTATCTCTTTCTGTATCATCCAATTTTATTTTTACAATAAACATTAAATTCCTCTTGTATCAAAGGAGGAAAAAGCACATTATAACCACCCAAAGGTCTCAAAACAAAAGCCACCGAAGACCTGCAGAACAAACTCTGCTGGAAACGCAGATTACATCCCGCAAGTAGCATTAGACTAGCAATTACTTAATTAATATACAGTGGTTGATAACAGTCAAAGAGAGTATATTGTTTGGAGCAGAAGTGTGTTAACGCTGGGAGCCATTACTAATAAATAATCACTGAACATATTTCTGGAAACTTATAACATCTATGGGACATCTTAGGAAACTCTGGCTCCAAATGAATTGCTTTGTATCTAAGCAACCAATCCTGGGTGAACTAATAATTATGAAGCCAAGTTCAATTACTGCTGCTTTCCAGCACTTAGCTGGAGAGCGGGGGGACTTGGGGAGAGAGGCAGCAGCATCGTGTGTATCATTTCCTGAAATTACTCACCACGCGTCTAACACAGAAACCAGAATTCCCCCTTTCCGGGATGCTCACTCTTAGGTGCCAACTTGGCCGGGCTCGTTTTCCCCATTTATTCAGAAATGCTAACCTAGGTGTTGCTGGGCAGGTACTCTAGAGAGGTGATCCACGCACCATTCGTTGGCTTTTAGTAAAAGAGGTGATCCTAGGTCACCAGGGAGGGCCTGCTTCAGTCACTAGGAAGGCCTAAAGGGCAGAACTGAGGTTTCCTCGAGGAAGAAGGTAATTCCGCTGTGGCCGCAGCTGCAGGTAGTGCCCGAGCCTGCCCTTCCAGTCGGCTTGCACCGTGGATTCCAGCCTTTCCTCGCCAGCCCCCACAGCTGTGCAAGGCAATTCCTTGCACCAAGTCTCCTGATTATATCCCCTACTGTTCTCTCTGTTGAACCCTGGCTGACACACCTCCCAATCTGGGGGTTCAGGGATGTATGCCGCTAGATGGCAGGAGAAGTGAGTGACAGAAGATGAGATGGTTGGATGGCATCACTGACTCGATGGATGTGAGTGTGAGCAAACTCCGGGAGAGTGAAGCACAGGGAAGCCTGGGGTGCTGCAGAGTCGCACATGATTAGTGACTGAACAACAGAAAGGGGCCTGGGGCTCCCCCAGGGGAGAAGGCAGGCGTGACTCAAGTGCAAGGACCAGGGAGACTCTGGTTCACTGAGAAAGGGGGATCTACCGGATCCCCAGATATCCATTCCTCTCTCGCAGACAGGAGCCCTTCATAACGTCGGGCACATGGATGCCCGGGACAAATACGTGCAGATGGATATGGTCAGGTGAGGAGGTGCTGGTCCAGAGGATGGAAGTTGAAGTGATGCATACACTTCTGGTCCCGCCTGGACAGGAAGTGCCGTTCCTGCCCTTCCCTTCCTGCCTCCCTGCGGGGTGGAGGATGGATGGCGTTGGCCAGTAAGAGCTGCAGGGTCCTGCCTGGGGGCGATGCAAGGAGCAGGACCTCTTTGCATGGCAGAGCCACCAGTCAGCCAGAGTGTTTACATCAGAGGAAAGAAATGTTCTCTTCTGTTCCAGCCAATGTTTATCGGTTCTCTGTTAGAGCAGTGGGACCCACATCCTCACCCATGCAGAGCCCAGAATGCTTCCTGGAGGACCCGATGTTCCTGGAGGATCATGTTCAGACTGGAGGCTGCACAGGTTCAAGCCTGAGGGGTGGGGAGAGGCCTGGGGCGGCTGGAGTGTGCAGGGGAGAGTGGGGAGATGGCCTCGCCTGGCCCTGTTAGGGAGTCTGGACTTAGCAGCAATGGAGATGTCTTGTTGATGGATGTACTGTCCTGCTTGCTCTTTCTCTTCCCTTTTCTCTCTGGGGCAACATAAGGAGGGGAGTGCAGGGTCACCGAACAAGCACAGGGCTAAGGGCCAAGGGAGTCGGGTTCTGGTCCCAGCCTGATTGGCCACGACGTGATCTTGTTTTCGCCCGTTAAATGGGAATACCCTCTGCCCTCCCAAGGCACGGAGTGACTCAAAGGAGATAATGAATGACAGCTACCCAGCTGTTGTTATGTAGTCACTAAATCATGCTTGACTCTTCTGTGACCCCATGGATGGTAGCCCGCCAGGCTCCTCATTTCCTTCTTCAGGGGATCTTCCTGGCCCAGGGATTGAACCTCAGTCTCCTGCATTAGCATATGGATTCTGTATCACTGGGCCGCCTGGGAAGCCTTAGTTGTATGATAAAAACATGTGAGAGCAAACCAAATCTATTCACTGCAAATAAGGAAAATATTTCTTCTGGGTTCTACTCTGTGGTTCTCTCAGGTAATAAAACCGACGCCTTCTGGATAATGACTGCTTAGAAATTCCATGAGATGGGCTGCAGGACTTGAAAAATAAAAATTAAATACTGCCCTTGGCCCTTCTCTGCCATTGCTCTAAGCATCTCTAAGGCAGAACTAAGAGGAGCCACTGCTGAAGCTTCTCGGCCACTCCAGAACCCCTATCACCAAGTTCACCGAGAGACAGATCAACAGACACGTGCACTCAGTCATGCCAACACTCTGCTACTCTTCTTAGTAAATGAAGGTTTAAAGCTGAGACTGTGCAGAGAATCGATTCTCCTCCACATCTACCCTCTCACAGCTGACAGGTACCAGTCACTGAACTACTGGGCAAATCCAGCCCAGGGCTGAATCCAAGGGCTCAAAGAAAGGTCCACAGACCCTGTCTCAACAAGGGAGGGGGTGGGACGTCCCTGCTGGGCCAGTGGTTAAGGATCAACGAGAAGCCTGTGCACCGCAGCTAGAGGAAGCCTGTGCGCAGCAATGAAGATCCAGAGCAGCCATCAATAAATAAAGTTTAAAACAAACATTTTTTTTTTCAGTTGACACCTGTTACCTGCATTGCAGCAACAGGAGGAAGCCTGGAACAGGAAGGGGAGAATGGGGTCTTCTCAGGCTTTTATGCAACAAGGTTTGTATGTGAGTCACTTCGGACTTTGGCAAGAGGCCTGGTGGTGTGGGAGAATCTTGTGCCAGAGGGGCTGAAGCCTGGGTTCTGGTCTTCGCTGTTCTCTTGGTCTCTGTTCTTGAATCTGTGAAATAGGTCTGGGCCTCTGAACCAATGGCTTCCCTGGGGCACTTTCTTCCCCACAGTAGACGCTCAGCAAATATTTGTTCACATTGTGGGAAAACAACGCTTTAGGTTTACTCAGCAATTTTTGGAGCACGGGGAATGGCCACTTTTCCTTAAAGAGACAGGGAATTGACTTGATTAAGGCCTCTTTGCTGCTAAGAGAGCCACGTCTCAAATCCATATTTTTAACCCATGTTCTGCTGCTTTGAGTATTAGCAAGAAAAGCAGCTGCCCTTTTATCTGGCACTTACATGTGTAATTTATGGGGCTAAGCATCTTACAGGCAAGATCTCAATCCTCATTTAAACCAGCAAGGAAGGGAGATTATTCCTTTTTTACAGAAGAGGAAACTAAAGCTCTGAAGGTTTGAGTAATGTGCTCAGGCTGCATAGCACAGGAGTTGGCAGAGGTAATAATAAAATGTAACCCAGGTCTGGAGCCCAGGCCCGGTCTCCCAAGCATATGCTACCAGCTCTCTGCTCCTTTAGGATAAACTCCGGACTCCATTATACAGAGTGGAGCATTAATAAGTCAGAAAGAGGAAAACAAATATCAAATATTAACGCATGTATGTGGAATCCAGAGAAATGGTACGATGAACCTATTTCCAGGGCGGGAAGAGAGACACAGATGTAGGAAACAGACGTGGACTCGGGGGGAAGGGAGGGTGGGATGAACCGGGAGACCGCGATTCACATACATACATTACCATGTGTAAAACACGCAGCTAGTGAGAGGCTGCTGTAAGCCCTGTGATGACCCAGAGGGGTGGGGTGGTGGTGGGGGAGGGGGTTCGAGGGAGGCTCAGAAGGGAGGGGATATGTGTATGCATATAGCTGACTCATGCTGTTGTACAGCAGAAACACAATATTGTAAAGCAATTATATTCCAGTAAAAAAAAAAAAAAAAAGATAAAATTCTGATAT
>NW_011495018.1:6130831-6131714 GCF_000754665.1 Bison bison bison | reverse complement strand
CTACTGCACAGTTGCACTCATCTCACACGCTAGTAAAGTAATGCTCAAAATTCTCCAAGTCAGGCTTCAGCAATAAGTGAACCATGAACTTCCTGATGTTCGAGCTGGTTTTAGAAAAGGCAGAGGAACCAGAGATCAAATTGCCAACATCTGTTGGATCATTGAAAAAGCAAGAGAATTCTAGAAAAACATCTATTTCTGCTTTATTGACTATGCCAAAGCCTTTGATGGTGTGCATCACAATAAACTGTGAAAAATTCTTCAACAGATGGGAACACCAGACCACCTGACCTGCCTCTCGAGAAACCTATATGCAGGTCAGGAAGCAACAGTTAGAACTGGACATGGAACAACAGACTGGTTCCAAATAGGAAAAGGACTACGTCAAGGCTATATATTGTCACCCTGCTTATTTAACTTATATACAGAGTACATCATGAGAAACGCTGGACTGGAAGAAGCACAAGCTGGAATCAAGATTGCCGAGAGAAATAGCAATAACCTCAGATATGCAGATGACACCACCCTTATGGCAGAAAGTGAAGAGGAACTAAAAAGGCTCTTGATGAGAGTGAAAGAAGAGAGTGAAAGAGTTGGCTTAAAACTCAGCATTCAGAAAATGAAGATCATGGCATTTGGTCCCATCACTTCATGTGAAATAGATGGGGAAACAGTGGAAACACTGTCAGACTTTATTTTTTTGGGCTCCCAAATCACTGCAGATGGTGATTGCAGCCATGAAATTAAAAGACGCTTGTTCCTTGGAAGAAAAGTTATGTCCAACCTAGATAGCATATTGAAAAGCAGAGACATTACTTTGCCAACAAAGGTCCATCTAGTCAAGGCTATGGTTTTTCCAGTGGTCATGTATGGATGTGAGAGT
>NW_011495018.1:6130427-6130731 GCF_000754665.1 Bison bison bison | reverse complement strand
AAAAAAAAAAAAAAAAAAGATAAATTCTGAGTTGAGCTGAAGGTGAGCCAGCGGGTTGGCAATCTAGTCCCTGACTGAGTGAAGTTCCCCAGGGTCAGTACTGGACTTTCTTGAAGGACAAAAACCATGGGTAGTCCATTTATTCACATTCACTGCTCCAACTCACACTCTGACCATGAGCTCAACACTGGGGACTAATCCCAAGGCACAAAGAAAGGCTTTTCCCCTCTCAGATGGGAACACCAGACCACCTGACCTGCCTCTCGAGAAACCTATATGCAGGTCAGGAAGCAACAGTTAGAAC
>NW_011495018.1:6121309-6130327 GCF_000754665.1 Bison bison bison | reverse complement strand
AAATAGATGGGGAAACAGTGGAAACACTGTCAGACTTTATTTTTTTGGGCTCCCAAATCACTGCAGATGGTGATTGCAGCCATGAAATTAAAAGACGCTTGTTCCTTGGAAGAAAAGTTATGTCCAACCTAGATAGCATATTGAAAAGCAGAGACATTACTTTGCCAACAAAGGTCCATCTAGTCAAGGCTATGGTTTTTCCAGTGGTCATGTATGGATGTGAGAGTTGGACTGTGAAGAAAGCTGAGCGCCGAAGAATTGATGCTTTTGAACTGTGGTGTTGGAGAAGACTCCTGAGAGTCCCTTGGACTGCAAGGAGATCCAACCAGTCCATTCTGAAGGAGATCAGTCCTGGGTGTTCTTTGGAAGGAATGATGCTAAAGCTGAAACTCCAGTACTTTGGCCACCTCATGTGAAGAGTTGACTCATTGGAAAAGACTCTGATGCTGGGAGGGATTGGGGGCAGGAGGAAAAGGGGATGACAGAGGATGAGATGGCTGGATGGCATCATCGACTCGATGGATATGAGTTTGAGTGAACTCTGGGAGTTGGTGATGGACAGGGAGGCCTGGCATGCTGCGACTCATGGGGTTGCAAAGAGTCGGACATGACTGAGCAACTGAACTGAACTGAACTTATTAAAGTACTACATGCTTATTGAGGAAAATTTGCAAAGTACAAAACAGTATGTTCCTCAAGACATTAAAAATAGAATTCCTGTGATCAAACTGTGGTGGAGAAGAGTCTTGAGAGTTCTTGGACTACAAGACCAAACCAGTAAATCCTAAATGAAATCAACCCTCAATATTCACTGGAAGGACTGATGCTTAAGCTGAAGCTCTATTACTTTGGCCACCTGATGCGAAGAGCCAACTCACTGGAAAAGACCCTGTTGCCGGGAAAGATCAAGGGCCAGAGGCGAAGGGGGCAACAGAGTCAGGGACAGCTCATTCCTTTTTTGCAATCGCACTTCCCACCTACTCTGCTCATTTTACAGAAAGAAAAAGGAAAACTACAGACCTCGCTCTCAGAAAGCTGATGTCTTCTCTAGTGACTTTTTCCCCCCAAATAACATTAACAGGCTGCAGACTGGCAGTCTGCGGGATAAATCCGCCTGGTAGATGACTTATTTGGCACAAGTTTTACAAATCACGTTTTCTGGTAAAAGTCCAGCACTCTCCACGTTCTCTTGCAAAGTGAGAACTGAGAACACTGGCCGACTTTTCCACTTGGCCACAACTTGCAGAGCTGCTGGGTACACACTGTCTAGTTTACCACAGTCCTCTCCACTGTGTTTTCTCAAAATGGGCTCAGGTCTGTCCTTTAGATAACCCCACAGGCCCTGAAAGTGTTAATCGCTCAGTCATGTCCGGCTTTTTTAGACCCAATGGATTATAACCTGCTAGGCTCCTCTATCCATGGGATTTTTCAGGCAAGAATACTGGAGTGGATTGTTATTTCCTACTCCAGGGGATCTTGCCGACCCCAGGGATCAAATCCAGGTCTAGTGCGTAGAAGGGAGATCCTTTACTGTCTGAGCCCCCAGGAAAGCCCTAAGTGAAAGTGTCAGTCCCTCAGTCGTGTCTGACTCTTTGAGACCCCATGGGCCAGGATCCTCTGTCCATAGAATTCTCCAGGCAAGAATACTGTAATGGGTACTCCTTTCCTTCTCCAGGGGGACGTTCCCTACCCAGGGATCCAACCTAAGTCTCCTGCATTGCAAGCCTGGCTTGCTGCAGTCCATGGGGGTCCCCGAGTTGGACGCAACTTAGCGACTGAACCAACAACTTGCCCTAAAGCCGATGAGGTTGATGCGTGATTTTAAAGAAACCTTCAGATCAAGAAATGCGCTTAAGGACAGTGGGCTAAGGGCAGGTATCAGGATCGCATTCACTGATTACGGACAAGGTTGTGCCACCGACTGTGCTGGGCAACGCCTGCCGGATTGGGGCATCTGCTCTGGTCCCGCGACCTTCTTTCCCTTCGGGGACCGCGCACCACGGCCCAGCGCCCACCCAGGCCAGCAGCGACCTAAGGGGTGCTTACGGCGGGTCCCCGTGCGTCCGCGGAAGTCTTGTGTCTTCGCCGGTACCGTGCACAAGCGACACCTACCTGGCGGGGCTGGCGAGGCGCTGGGCAAGAGCCCACGCCGGGGCGGACTCTCAAGGTTTCCGCCTGCAGGCTGCCCGGCTGCTACGCTCAGCGCAGACCCGAGGGCGGCCCCCTTACCACGTGGCCAGCGTTGCCACGACGACAGTCCAAGCCCCCGCCCAGAGTTACTGGTCACCTGTACCCGCGGTGGGGGATCCAGGGGCCGGCGCCGAAGCTCGCGCATGCGCACTGACACCCAGGCGACCTATTGAGATGGCTCAAACCACTGCACAAAGTGGGGGGGCCGGTGGTGAGGAGAGCCTTGGAAAGACGAGCCGCTCAATGGAAGGAGGAAGAAAAGGCCAAGATAGGACCCCCCCAAGTTGGACTTGACTTTCGGATTTCACGGCTGTGGGTCACGCCGGCTCCGCGCCGAGGGTCTTCGTGCCCTCCCACCCGCCCCACCTCGGCTTGAATGGGTGGATCCGGAAGGGCGGGCGCGCGGGGATTGCGCAGGCGCAGAGGCGCCGGTAACATGGCGTCCCGGCCGAAGCGGCGTGCTGTGAGCCGCGTGCCCCCGGCTCTGGGCGATGAGGAAGAGGAGGATGAAGTGGAGGAGCAGGACGAAGACGACAGTGACGAAGAAGAGGATGAAGAAGACGAAGTCGTCAATGAGGTGAGACGCCCGTGCGACCCCGGTTTACCTTCTGTCTGGGGGAAAAAAACAAACTTTTTGACAACCAAAGCCGTGTGAATGGGTGAGCTGCCTGAAGTGGCGGCTTCCCGCTACCTGAGGGTCTTGAAACAGAACCTGGAGGTGAGGAAAGGCCCTCACACAGGCACCACGTCGGTCTTTGACACATCGCAGCCACAAAGGTGTTTTCAAAAGGCCTACCCAGGCCGGGGCGGCGGGGGGCCCTGGGCCCTCCTATCGCCTCACCACCCTCCTCGGTGACTGTGTTTAATTCTCAGGCTGAAGCCACAAACTCTCCTGGGTCCTCAAGGCCCCGAGTCCATCCACTGCCTTCCCCGCGGCCTCCGCGCCGGGGGTCCCGGTACCCGCCTACCTCAAGGCGGCCCAGTCGCGTGTCCCGGAGGCCCGCCTCCTCCTCAGCTGTTCGCGCCGCCTGTATTATTACTCCTGCTGTGATTTCCCTCCGTTGTTCAAGTCTCATCTAAGTCGATGTATCTTCCCTTCAAACCAAGTCCTGGTGACACGTTCTCATAGAACTGGGTCCTACTATAGAGCCTGGCGCTAGGGATACTTAATGTTGTTCGTTAAAAAGCAGAGACGTTACTTTGCCAACAAAGCTCAGTCGGTAGAGAATCTGCCTGCAGTGCAGACGACCTGGGTTCAGTCCCTGGGTCGGGAAGATCCCCTGGAGAAGGAAATGGCAACCCACTCCAGTATTCTTGCCTGGGGAATTCCATGGACAGAGGAGCCTGGTGGGCTGTAGTCCATGGGATGGCAAAGAGTTGGGCATTACTGAATGACTAACACTTTGTTTCAGAGACATTACTTTGCCAACAAAGGTTCGTCTAAAAAGCTATGTTTTTTCCAGTAGTCATGTATGGATGTGAGAGTTGGACCTAAAGAAAGCTGAGCGCGGATGAATTGATGCTTTTGAACTGTGGTGCTGGAGAAGACCCTTGAGAGTTCCTTGGGCTGCAAGGAGATTCAACCAGTCCATCCTAAAGATCAGTCCTGGGTGTTCATTGGAAGGACTGATGCTGAAGCTCCTATATGTTGGCTATCTGATGTGAAGAACTGACTCACTGGAAAAGACCCTGATGCTGGGAAAGATTGAAGGCAGGAGGAAAAGGGGACGACAGAGGATGAGATGGTTGGATGGCATCACCGACTCAATGGACATGAGTTTGAGTGAGCTCTGGGAGTTGGTGATGGACAGGGAAGCCTGGCATGCTGCAGTCCATGGGATCTCAAAGAGTCAGACACGACTGAGCAACTGAACTGAATGTTTGTTGAATGAGTAATTAAGACTGAATGGTCCTTAAGACCCTAGAATGCCTAATAGGTACCCCAAACGTAACACGTCCAAAGCCAAAGTAGTAATTTATGCTCCTAGACTTTGCCATGTCTGTAAATGTTTTCCAAAAACTGGGGTCCCTTCTTGGTGGGTGTCGAGCCTACAGACACAACCAAGCCCAAGATTGGACGAAGGAACAATTTATTCTTGCAGCAAATAAGGAGAACACCGAGGATCTTTCCCAAAGCCGTATCTCTCCAAATAGCAAAACAGGGGTGGTTTTAAGTTGTCGTTTTTCAGTCACTAAGTCATGTCCAACTCTCTGCGACCCCATGGATTGCAGCATGATTCAGTGATGCTACCCAATCATTCTGTCAGGTTGGTTTATTTTTCTCTCTCAGTTCTTGTCTCATCGCCAAGAAAAGTTTGGAATGATGGACTAAAGTGTTTAAAACAACAGAAAAGTTACAGCTCAGTTACAGCTCAAGCAGACAGATCTTTTATTAAATAGACACTCTCAAGACACGGGAGCAGGCCTACCCCAGTGGAGTTACCGTAATGATCCCTTTTGGTTTCCCTCTTTTTTTACTTCCCATCTCCTCCCTTTGGTTGTGCAGTGGGCAGAATAGGGCCTGAACCCACCACCAATCAAGAAATGGGGTGCAAATGGGCATACACTCAAGACCAATTGACAGTTGCATGACAACAGGCTCTGTTGTGCATCTCTTCCCATAATTAAGTCTGTTGTAATCACATGTATCTATGTGTAGAATATTTATGAACCCTTAATAGGCTCCTAGCTGCCTAAGGTTATTTTGAGGAAGCCACTGTGGTTGGTTTGTATCCACCCCATCCTGTGTCTAGGGTCCATCAGGAGTTGGAAAAGTCTCTGGTTATTTTGTATCATATCTGTGAGCTCCTCTAGGCACTTCTGGGATGGGGTTTAGAAATCAACCGGGATCCTTTTTGGCTGGGGATCCTTTTTGGCTGGGCCACCTTCTGCTGCTCATGCCTAACTTCTACCTAACAATTTCATCCTCATCCTTCCTGCCGAACAATTTCAGTCTCCCCCTTCCCCTCTTGCCCCTGCATCAGGGTCTTTCCAGTGAGTTGGCTCTTCACATCAGGTGGCCAAAGTATTGGAGCTTTAACTTCATCATCAGTTATTCAATGAATATTCAGAGTTGATTTCCTTCAGGATTGAATGGTTTGATCTACCTGCAGTCCAGGGGACTCTCAAGAGTCTTCTCCAATACCACAATTCAAAAGCATCAATTCTTCGGTGCTCAGCCTTCTTTATGGTTCAACTCTCACATCCATACATAACTGGTGGAAAAATTATAGGTAGCTTTGACTATACAGACCTTTGACAGCATAGTGATGTCTCTGTTTTTTAATATGCTATCTAGGTTTGTCATAGGTTTCCTTCTAAGGAAGCAAGCATCTTCCAATTTGGTGGCTGTGGTTACTGTCCACAGTGATTTAGAGGCCCAAGAAAATAAAAATCTGTCACTGTTTCCATTTTTTCCCCCTCTATTTGCCAAGAAGTGATTGGACTGGATGTCATGATCTTAGTTTTTTTTAATGTTGAGTTTAAGCTGGCTTTTTCACTCTCCTCTTTCACCCTCATCAAGAGGCTCTTCAGTTTCTTTTCACTTTCTGCCATTTCTGCATATCTGAGGTTGTTGATATTCTGACAGTCTTGATTCCAGCTTGTGAGTCATTCAACCTGGCCTTTCACATGCTGTACTCTTCATAGAAGTTTAATGAGTAAGGTGACAGTATACAGCCTTGACAAACCCTTTCCCAAATTTTGAACCAGCCTGTTGTTCCATGTCTGGTTCTAACTGTTGCTTCTTGACCAGCATACAGGTTTCTCAGAAGACAGGTAAGGTGGTCTGGTATTTCTATCTCTTTAAAAAGTTTCTACAGTTTGTTGTGATCCGTACAATCAAAGGCTTTAGCATAGTCAGTGAAGCAGAAGTAGATGTTTTTTGAGAATTCCCTTGCTTTGTCTATGCCATCGAATGTTGGCAATTTGATCTCTGGTTCCTCTTCTTTTTCTAAACCCAGCCTGTACATCTGGAAGTTCTCAGTTCATGAACTGCTGAAGCCTAGCTTGAAGGATTTTGAGTGTAGTCTTGCTGGCATGTGAAATGAGCGCAATTGTATGATAATTTGGACATTCTTTGACATTGCGATTGGAATGAACACTGACCTTTACCAGTCCTGTGGCCACTGCTGAGTTTTCCAAATTTGCTAACGTATTGAACGCAGCACTTTCACAGCATCGTCTTTCAGGATTTGAAATAGCTCAATTGTAATTCCATCACCTCCACTAGCTTTGTTCGTAGTGATGCTACCTACGTCCCACTTGACTTCACATTCTAGGACGTCTGTTTCTATGTGAGTGAGCACACCATTGTGGTTATCTGGGTCGTGAAGACCTTTTTTGTGTAGTTCTGTGTATTCTTGCCACCTCTTAGTCTCTTCTGCTCTGTTAGGTCCATACCTTTTCTGTCCTATTTCGTGCCTGTCCTTGCATGAAACGTTCCCTTGATATCTCCAGTTTTCTTGACGAGATCTCTAATCTTTCCTATTCTATTGTTTTCCTTAAGAAGGCTTTCTTATTTGTCCTTGCTAGTCTCTGAAACTCTGCATTCAGTTGGGATATCTCCTTTTCTCCATTTCCTGTCACTTCTTTTCTCAGCTATTTATAAAGCCTCCTCAGACAACCACTTTGCCTGCTTGCATTTCTTTTCCTTTGGGTTGGTTTTGGTCGCTGCTTCCTGTGTTGTGAACCCCCATCAATAGTTCTTCAGGCATTCTGTCTACCAGCTCTTATCCCTTGAATCTATTTGTCACCTCCACTGTATAATCATAAGGGATTTGATTTAAGTCATAGCTGAATGGCCTAGTGCTTTTCCTTTCTTTCTTCAATTTAAGCCTGAATTTTGCACTAAAGAGCCCATCATCTGAGCCACAGTCAGTTCCAAGTTTTGTTTTTGCTGACTATATAGAACTTCTCCATCTTTGGCTGCAAATAATATAATCAGTCTGATTTAGGTATTGACCATCTGGTGATGTCCATGTGTGGAGTTGTCTCTTGTGTTGTTGGAAGAGGGTGTTTACTGTGACCAACATGTTCTCCTGACAAAACTGTTAGCCTTTGCTCTACTTCATTTTGTACTCTGAAGCCAAACCTGCTAGTTATTATCTCTTGACTTCCTACTTTTGCATTTCAATCTCCTATGATGAAAAGAACATTTTTTTTTTTTTAAGTTAGGATGCATGTATATTCATGAATGGGCTTAAGCAGAGGAGAATTAAGCATAACATTGAGGCAAAGGTTGATCAAGTCCCAGCTTTAGTTAATTGAAGTTGGAAGGGTCACCATCTTTATTCCATCCTCCACTTTGTGGGGACCTTAGTTCCTGCAGATCTCAAATATTATTAACTGGGACTTTTATCACTGCACTGTTTAATTACCTTTTCTCTGTTCCTTTGTATCCTTCAGATAATTAATTACTGAGACCTGTTTGAGGGCAAGCACTGTGGCCAGGCTTAGAATACAAAGTGGATGAGGCCAGAATGGCTTCTCTTATGTCAAGAAAGCCATTGCTGGTTCTTTTTCACCTGGCACCCCCTAACTTATCTGCTTTCATAAATGGTTCCCAAATTCACGAGCTGCTCAAGATCAAAACCTGAAAGTTAAATTTAATTCCTCCCTTTTCCTCAAAATCTTGTTGGCTTTACCATCAGTAGCCAGACATTTCTCATCAGTGATTCTGTGCTGATCACAGGCCACTCTTCCACTGTCTCTTGCCTGGACTTCTGTAGTACGTTTTAACTGGCTACATTCTTGTAACCTCCAGTCTCTCCTCCATCCACAGCAGAGAGATCTTTAAAAAATATAGGTCTGGGGACTTTCCTCACTGTCTCAGTTGAGACTCCATCCTTCCACTGCATGGGACCTGAGTTTGATCCCTGGTTGCAGAACTAAGATCTCCATGCTGCGTGGCATGGCCAGAAAAAAAAAAAAAAAATGTAGCTCTATTCTCCCTTTCTTGCTCTGACTGCTCTGGTGGGTTCTCGTTTCATTTGTAAGAAAACCCAAAGTTCTAATGGTTATTGGACTGAGAGACAGCTGGTATGGCAGGATCAGAATAAGGAAGAGAGTGGTGGGGAGATGAACATGAGTGGGGGAAGCGTGGGTGCAGGGTGAGGACTGTGGTTATGGGGGGGTGTATAATAACTCATTACTGACTGGAGGATTTTTGCAGAAACTAACATCTGTGGCTTGCAGTTTATGTAAGTGAATATTGAAACGTCTTCAGTCAATGTTTAGGTAACAAAAGATGTGTTAATGTATCTCTGGCCAATAATGTTATAAAGCTCCATGGAACAGAGCTTTCCCTACAAAACAGCTCTGCTCTTTGGCCCCTTCGTTGAACGTGGTCTCATCGTTTTTTATTTAGCACTTTTAACTGGCTGTTTAGCTAACTTTGGGTTGTAGAAATCAGTGCTTACATTAACAAGGGTAATCAGACTACCAGTGACTGCAAATTCGTGTAGTAACCACCACTGACGAGGGTGTGAGAAACAGGCACGTGCGTGTAGTGTTGGTGGGGTTGGTGGGGGGCAGTTGGACAAAATCAAAGCTTAAAATATGTGAATCCTCTGATTCAGCGCTACTGCTGGTAATTTACCCTCCAGCAATAATAGTAATACTAATAAGGCATGATTTAGGATCCTCAAAGGCTGATCTTATCTAGCACTTAGAAGCCTTTGAGGTTTTGGTTTTGGAGTGAAGTAATCCTTTCGTTTATTTATGGAATATTTCAGTGGCGTTGCTTCTTAGAGTCTGCTGCTTCATGGTGCGAGATCCGTTTGCCTAGCTGCACAGACCTTCTGGTTACTTGTACTCAGCATGTTTCTT
>NW_011495018.1:6104051-6121209 GCF_000754665.1 Bison bison bison | reverse complement strand
AGCATGTTTCTTCCTGCCTCAGGGCCTTCATGCGTGCTGTTCCCTGTGCCTGGAACTCTCTTTGCTAGTCCTTAGTTCCCAGCTCAAGTGTCACTTCTCTAAGGGAAGCCTTTCCTGAATTTCTGACTCCTATTACCTAAGCTCTTATAGCCCCATTCACCTATTTGTAGCCTACAAAGGTGTGATCTTCTGTTTATTTCCATGACTATTTCCTTAATGAAGTCGCTCAGTCATGTCCGAATCTTTGCGGCCCCGTGGACTGTAGCCTACCAGGTTCCTCCGTCCATGGGATTTTCCAGGCAAGGGTACTGGAGTGGGCTGCCATTTCCTTCTCCAGGGGACCTTCCCGACCCAGGAATCAAACCTGGGTCTCCCGCACTGTAGACAGACGCTTTACCGTCTGAGCCACCAAGGAAGCCCATTTCCTTAATGTCTGTGTTCCCGCCTAAACTGTAAGCTCCACGAGGGTGTGATCCTTCATGTCTGCTTTTCATCCTGAGTGCCTGTCACGGTGCTTGGTGCAGAGTGGAACTCAGTAAACATTTGCCCAGTGAATGAAGCCTGGCCTTGTATCCATGGGCTAAATCAAGCTCCAGGCAATGCCAGGGACTTTTGGAGTGTTTTTTCTTTGTTCACACTTACTGCAGTCAGGTAAGAGTTTCTCCTTTGCTTTACTCAGAACAGACTTTCTCTGCATTAAATCCAGGTCACTCTGAGCACTCTGTTCTCCAGCTTTGGTTTCAGATGAGATAGTGTGAAGGTGCTCTGTTGTCTGTGCAGATGGCAGTCTTGGCGATGTTCGCTTTTTATTTTGAAGCCTAGACAGTTGTAGTTCTTTTGGTAACATTTTCTTCTTTTCCTCCTTTTGCTGGCATGTTCTGTAGATGGAGATAGAGCCAAAAAGAATGGGGGAGGGGGGAAAGATGGGTGGAGGGAAAAGAAAAATGGGCAAATGGAAAATAATGGCTGAATTGTCTTAGTGAGTTATGTATGATGACTTACTTTGTGTGTCATTTACAGGAAGTGAATATTGAATTTGAAGCTTATTCTATCTCAGATAACGATTATGATGGAATTAAGAAGTTACTACAGCAGGTATGGTCTTTTATTCCTTGCACGTGAGTCTGCTCTTCTAAGAAACTCCAGGCCATTCAATATAAGTTCTGTCAGATTTGAGTTTCACTCTTTCAGAATTCCCATTCCTGCCTGCCTCGCCTGGAGGGAAGATCGCTCTTTTCCTTTTCCAGGGCTTGCTCCCCTATTTGAGCCTCTGCTCCTAGCCCTCTTCCTCTGATGAACACATCTAAGTGTTCTGTGTCCTCAAGTGCCCTCCCTGTCCTCTTTTTATTACTTGTGCCGTTACTCACTTTTTCTCTCATTCATTCCTCAACTTCTGGGGGTTGGAGGAATTCTCGCGTAATCCCCCGTTTCACTGCTCCGCCATCTGGTGTCACAAGCAGCAGAGGGCTTGGCTCTCTACCGTCAGAGCCTCCAGGGTCTGTGGCCTGATGCCCCCCTCCCCTCTCTTCTCCCTATCCTGACCCTCCCAGCACCTCCTCAATTACCAGCGACTGCCTCTTCTCATAGCTCTGTGCCTTGAGTTCTTTGATTCTCTTCGGCTTTTTCTTTCCTTTTGGGTTGCTTTTCTGGGTCATCTTCCTGGTCAACTCATTTGAAATTTCACTATTTTTATTTGCATATGGAAATGAGAAGTTTTATTAGAAACCATTCTTCGATTTTAATTTAAAATAATTTTTTTCTCTCTTAGCTTTTTCTAAAAGCCCCTGTGAACACTGCAGAACTCACAAATCTCTTGATTCAACAGAACCATATCGGGAGTGTGATTAAGGTGAGCAGGACAGTGGTGTTTATTCTGATTAAATTAGCTCTGTATCCTAAGTTCTTTTGATTTACATCACACAGGCCAGAAACTCAGATTGGAAAGTATTACTGGCTAGCAGGCCATCTCGGCAATCCAGGGTTATTAAATGCAGCGATCCAGGTAGTGGCAGTGGGTGGTAGGGAGACACGGAGGCTGATTCAGAAGAGACTGGGGAGGTGAGATGCGACCGGGCTTAGTGAGTGACCGGGTCTGGGGGAGGGGAAAGGAGTCGAAGAGGATTCCGCGGGGGCTGTCTGGAGAACCACAGTCCAAGCGTGGAGGAGGATCAGGTCAGGAAGGGAACCTGACTGTGGGTTTGTACGTCTTGGTTTGATTTGCGTGTGATACGTGCAAGTGAGCAGTGGGGCAGCAGCTGGAGTGTGGGGTGTTTTCAGCAGATAAACGGTCACTGACATCACGAGAGGGGTTGAGATTGCTCAGGGAGGGCAGGGACGGACTCTGGCTGCACCAGCGGTAGCTGAGTGAGTGAACTGAGTGGCAGAGCCTGCAAGGAGGCTCCGGAGTGACAGAAGCGGGAAGGGGGGAAGCTCTGAGTGGCATCATGCAAAGCAAGGGGTGGTGTTTGGAGGAGGAGGCGCAGGCCGGGCCGAGTCCTGCCTCTGCTGCATCCTCCGCTGGCTCCGTCACCTCTGCGGCCTGACAGGCTGCCCTGCAGCCTAGTGTCTGAGGACAGAACAGTTCTGCTTGGTTCATGGAGCTGTACTTGGAACAGAGCTCTGTGAGGCCGGCTCCTGTTTGCTTCAGTCGCAGTAGCTGGAGAGGCTCTAGCGGGGCTGGAGGATTTTCTTGCACGGTGGCTCACTCCCTTGACTCCACTGGGAGCCCAGCGGGGACTGTGGGCCTCCCTACCCTAGAGAGCCAGGTGGAAGTGCAGAGCACCGTGGTACCGATGCGTTTCCAGCATCTGCTTGAGGAGCAGATGTGAAGGTCCGTGCAGGTTCAAGGGGAGGGCACACAGACCCCCCTCATTGGGAGGAGTGTCTAGGTCAGTGTCAGACGAGAATGTGGGATTGGACAAGGGATGGGGACCACCTGTGGACGGCAGTCTGCCCGGTGACCTCACGTACGTCCATGAGGCGCTCTGTCCGTGCGGGTGGTGCTGGTGTTCCTTCAGAGCGGTGGGTGCACAGGGTAAGGTGTGTACAGCCGGGTCTGGTACCGGCGTGGGCTCTGTGCGTGTAGCCGTCTGCATGAAGTCTTTTTTATATCCCCTGCATCTGTCGTCTAGCTTATATAAAAAAGCAAAACAGCTCCACCCCAGTCTAAGGCTCCACTCTAACGTCATCAGTGTCGGCCGCCTCACTTTGTTTTCAAAGCCAAAATTCTTGAAAAAGATTCTGCGTTCAATTCCCACCTCCTCTCCTCCTGAACACCAAACACCTCCATCTGGCTTTTACCCCCAACTCTCCTGACGTCCTGAAACTGATGGGGTCACTAGGATCTTTGCACAGCAGACACTTTGCAGACCTGCAGCCAGCATGCAGAACCTCTGGTGTGCAGTCAGGAGAATGAAAGGAGTGACACCCTGGAGGCTTCCTCTGGCGGGCTCGGTGGGGAGAAGCAGGCCGCCTGCCCTGGCAGCAGGTAGACATGAGCTCTCGCTGACAAGTATCCTGAGACCCGAGGGACACCAGTGAGAAGCGGTCACTTTTATTTTTGACAAAGTTTATTCTCTGGTTGGGGGATTCATCCTTTAATTGAAATTACACAAATAAATCTAAAGTACAGTCATGGCTTTCTTGGCTCCCACAGTGACACCTGAGGTGTCCCAGGGACCAGACTTCTTCCCAGCACAGGGGCTGCCAGAACTTCCTGCACCCTGTGGAAGTGGGGGATTTGGACTGTTCGAGAGAAGGCATTTTCGAGGGTCGTGGAGGGAAGGGGAACGCTGTGCAGACCGCACATGCTCGCTTAGCTGGAGACTCGGGGCCCAAGAGGTTCGGGAGAGGTAAGGGGTGGGCTGGGAGGAGGCTGGACTCGGGTCAGGCAGGGCGGCTCCTGCGGGGAGGCGGGTGGTGGTGGACGAGGCTGGGCTGTGGTGACCAGCAGGCCCCGTGCTGCTGCCTGGATGCCTGATGGGCTGTCGAGGAGGAGGGCTGAGCATGTTCCAGAGCGCTTGTTGCTTTTCGAGGAAGCATTTGGCAGGCTTCGCCCTGAGGGAGCCTTTTTCACACTCCCTGCCCTTGGCCTAGAGGTACCAGCAGGCTTCGTCACAGTGGCTGGGGGGCCACCGTCTGCTGTTGCTCTCAGGGGGCCTGGGCGGGTCGACACAGCACGTTTCCCTCTGCTGCTTTCCCCTCTCCTCCGAGAGCAGGCGTGCCCTTGGCCTCTCACCGGGACTGGTGGTCTCTCCTGAGCCGCCTTCTCATTTTCTCCTTCGCACCTTCTTATTTTGTTGAGCCTATCACTGACTCGATGGACATGAGTCTCAGTGAACTCTGGGAGTTGGTGATGGACAGGGAGGCCTGGCGTGCTGCGATTCATGGGGTCGCAAAGAGTCGGACACGACTGAGCGACTGATCTGATCTGAAGGCTTCCCTCACCTTGGCACATCATTTGTTTGGGTGACCTAGGCCTTAGCGGCCTTGCCTGAGCCACCCTACCCTTCTGTGTTCAGTAGCTGTGTTTTGTTGTAGAGCCTGGTCGCCCCCTTGCCTGAGGTCCCCTTAGTGGCATGGTCAGCTCAGATCCAGGAGCCATGCCCCCTCATCCTCCCCAGGTGCCAGGCCCCCCGCAGCTCTGTCTGCTTTGACTTGGCCCCTGCAGGCAGTTCCACTCTGCTCTCTGTTCCTGCTGAGGCCCTGGCCACAGGAGGCGCCCTGGCACCACCAACTGCTCCTGTGCCTGGCTGAGCGGCGGTGCTGGGACCCCTTCCCGCAGAAGAAGTTCAGGGACACTCAGGGCAAGCCTGGGTCCCTGCTGTCCTTAGGGGGAAGAGCAGCAGCCTCATTTAATTCATTCAGCACATCTTCCCTGAAGACTTAGTCTGTGCCAAACTCTGTGCTGGGGACTGGGGAAGCTGTGGGAGGAGTTTACAGCTTGGATGAGCGGACAAGCAGCAGGTGAAGCGAAGTGTGGCCGATGCATTGAGTAGAGCCGAAGCAGGAGGTCAAAATGTGAAAGGGTAGGGTGGCTCAGGAATCATGTACTCCACTCTTGTGCTGCTTTTGCAGTTTCTTGTTTCCCCTCTCGCCCTCTTCTCCTCTCCTGCCCGTGCGCTGAGGCATTGTTCATCGTCACCTGTGGTCACGAGTGGCCAGTGCTCTGAAGCATTGGTTTTAGGTGAGACAGTGTTGTGGACACACAGACAAGCCTGGGTGGCCTCCAGCGTCACTTAGGAAACAGACGAAAATGGTTTCCTTAAGGAGGGCTTATCTGTTCTGGACTTACAGTACACTGAGAAGAACGTCTTAAGAGTCAAAAAAGGTATTGAGAGCAGAAAGAGATCACCCAGCCTGTAAGGAGAGGACAGAGTCAGGGAGGTGAAATGATGGGAACAAGGCTGCACAGGTTTAGTCTATGAGGCTTTGCTAAGGCATGACAGGAAAACAGTTTTCATTTGAAATGTGAAAAGATAAATGCCGCCCAGATTCCAGGACTTTGTTCTGCACTTCTCAACCAAAGGTAAAATGAGTATTTTTTTTTTTTTTTGGAAACAGCAAACGGATGTTTCAGAAGACAGCGATGACGAAGTGGATGAAGATGAGATTTTTGGTTTCATAAGTCTTTTAAATTTAACTGAAAGAAAGGTTGGTTTCATTGGGTGGCCATTAGAGTGGTTATTCCTTAGGCCAGAACCTACAAAGTTAATTCTATTTAATCCTTGATGAAGGTGTGTTTTATATCAGACAAAGATACTAGATGTGCTCTTGTGAAATCTTACTGTAATCCTTTTTTCAATATGAAGGTATTTTTGTTTCTCTTTAAATAATCTGTATCCAGTTAAAGTCATTTACTTCCTGTGGTATAGAGAACTGTCCTCCGAGTTTTGAAGAATGAGTTTTCTGATGTCGGTGTGGACACAGTTGTTTTTGCTGTCTCTACAGCTGTTTTGATTCTGAGTCTTCACTGCTTCCTGAAATTGAGGACACTCACATTTATTTGTATTTTCATTCATTTTTGACTCATTGATGGGTTCTAGTTAAAAAAAAAAAAAAAAACCCAGGGGGTTTACCCTGCTTAGAATAAGATGCAGGCTACACTTTATCTTGATTTTTAAGTGAACTTTTCAGATACTTTCATCTTATGAGACAGACTAGAGTTTCTATCCCAGTATGTCTGAGTTAGTATGACCTTCTCTGACCACTGAGTATGGACTAGTAAATAACCAGGTGTAGTTACTTTTGAAAATTAATCAACACTGAAGACTTGTAAAGTGAAAGTCGCTCAGTTGTGTCTGAGTTGTGTCTCTTTACGACCCCATGGACTATACAGTCTGTGGAATTCTCCAGGCCAGAATCCTGGAGTGGGTAGCCTTTCCCTTCTTCAGGGGATCTTCCCAACCCAGGGATCAGACCCAGGTCTCTCACATTGCAGGCAGATTCTTTACCAGCTGAGCCACAAGGGAAGCCCAAGAATACTGGAGTGGGTAGCCTGTCCCTTCTCCAGGGGATCTTCCCGACCCAGGAATTGTACCGGGGTCTCCTGCATTGCAGGCAGATTGTTTGCCAACTGAGCGGTCAGGGAAACCCAAAGATTTGTAAGGTTTTTTTTAAAGGCTTTGGCAGGAAACCACACTTATCTATAAGATACTAAAAAGTAATAGCTCTCACTTTTATGTTTTCTCCTGTGGGTGATGGCCTGTGGTAAAGAGTGAGCCTTCTCTCTGCTTTCTAGGGTACCCCTTGTGCTGAGCAAATTAAGGAGTTGATTCTGCGCCTCTGTGAGAAGAACTGTGAGAAGAGCATGGTTGAGCAGCTGGACAGGCTTTTCAACGACACCGCCAGGCCTGTGGGCTTTCTGCTGAGCGAGAGATTCATTAACGTTCCCCCACAGATCGCACTGCCCATGCACCAGCAGCTCCAGTAAGAGACTGGAGAACGCCTTTCAACAGGCTTTCCCCCAAGTAGATTCAGAAATGTGACTCCAATGGAATACATTGGTTTAAGCACGTGTGTGGGGAGTGCCTGAGATGTATGCGTTACTAATAGTAGGCTTTTTAATAGTTTTAATTCCTTAGGACTGTTGTGACAATAGTCTTAATAATCATAAATATTTAAATGGTATAAAAACAAGAGTTTCATATACACTTTAATGCCCATTTGACGGAAGTTTTTCACCTGCTTCATAGATAGGATTTCTGTTACACGAATGAAATGTAAATAATTACAATAACAGAACAGTAAATTTTTGTCTTATTGTTTATCCTAAATTCCATTGGGATATTCTGTGACGAATGCAACCATTGCCCTGATACTGCCTCTCGGGCTTCTCAGGGTTTGTTATTGTTTTGCTTTAATGCAGGAGCTTTAGGTTTACAAGAATCTTTTAAATGTACGGAGAGATAGGAATTGATATTGCCTGTGCTTTGACATAGAGGAGGATGAAATTACAGATGGACACCCAGGCTTTACAGAGTATTATTTCTCAGAGGTAGGGTACGTCTTTGTGATTTCCCTGGAAATAGTTGGTGCGAATGTGACTAAAGTTTGAAGCCTTTTGGTCTCCCATTTTTCCTTTATACAATTGCTTTTTAGTTTCGCTCTTTGTCCCTTGCCCCCGCCCCTTAGCTGCTGCTCATACTGTACTTGCGGAGCCTGCCTGTTTGTTCTGACTTGTCTTTTTTCTGATCCGCTGGAGTTCATGTTTGTTTGATTTCATAGGATCAGCTTTCTCCTGATCCTGTGCAAGAAAGCCGATGTGGGTTGTTTTGAGTTTCTTAACATTTTTGTTCAGCCAGACATATGGGGTTATGTATGATTTAAAGGAAGGAAGGAAAGAGTTAAGGTTTCATGGCTGTCTCATTGACGTGGTAGTTCAGGGCATCTGTCTGGCCATTTCTGGCAGGCCAGAAATAAGTCCCAGGTGCCAGTGAATGGAGACTGTAGAGGTCACCTGCTCTGATGGCATCGGTCATGGCCGTGTACCCTTGTGTGTTTCAGTTAAATGTTTTAGAAAATCCAGATTCTTAGGTATTTTTAACAGAGCAGTGATGTTGTGTGAACTTGAGACTCATCTGTTAAGTTGCTGTGTATCTACAACTCAGAGCATTAATCTGTGAGTCACCATACCATTTATCATAAAAGGCGCTGCCATAATCAACTGAAGTGCCTCTGGCTGCTTTAGAAGCGTCCAGATCTAACGTCTGTCTGTTAAGCCTGTGTCACCACAGAGCTCCTTGAAGAGGTCTCAGTGGTTTTCTCTGTGCGCTGGTTTGTCCACGGATCTTGTCTGACTCAGCAGGCAAACTTTGTGTCTGTGTTTGTACCTTGTAGGAAAGAACTAGCAGAGGCGCACAGAGCTAACAAGCCGTGTGGGAAGTGTTACTTCTACCTTCTGATCAGCAAGACGTTTGTGGAAGCAGGAAAAAGCAATTCCAAAAAGAAACGGAGCAACCAAAATAAAGACGAGTTAATGTTTGCAAATGCGGAAGAAGAATTTTTCTACGAGGTAAGACTGTCCTGTTCCATCTCTCTGTTTAAATGTAAATAAGGATTTTATTAATAATAATCAGGATTTCTTGCTCTCTCACTGTATGCCAAAGTTCAAGTGTGGCCATTCTGTTTTTAAACCTCCATACCTACAGCGCCTCGGAGCCAATAACCGAGTGGGGAGGAGGTGATTACCGAGCCGATCACGCTGATGGTTGGGCATTTACAGTGTGCTTACTATGAGGTCTTCGTTCTCCCAGCGCTCAGAGACGTGGGCGTTAGCCTGGTGCACAGGTGGGGCGGTGGAGCCACTGCCTGGTGGGTGTGGAAGGCGGGGTGGGCCCTGCGCCCCTGCTGCTGGCTCCCACGCTGCCCTGTGCCCTGGGACCTAGAGGCCGTGCCCCTGGCGGGACTCTCCCTGTAAGCTTGTGCCCGTGACGACAGATGCCAGAGCGCATACTTCTCATGCTGCCTGCCTCTCAAAAATGTTAAGTCTCTGAGAAGGACCCATTTTCCTGGATTGGATGATATGACTTATTTTAAAAGGCACCCACTGAAGACAAAAGCACTATAGATTCAGCTCTGTCCTTGTTTTTCAGGAAGTAAGTAAGTGAAAATTGTTTAAAATGTGTACCTCAGCGCTTGAGGTGGACTGTGTCAGGGACAAATGTGTGGGTGTTTTAAGATGGGTTGGTCACACAGACTTACTGTCCTCACATGAAGCTTTATGCCAAGGAAGCAGCTGGGACAGTGCTAAGACTAGCCTCACGGTTCTTCTCATTAACTGTCAAATGTTATGAGTCTTAATTTCACTTGTGTATCCCAAGATTATTGAGAATCAAATGGGCTTGTGAATATCAATGACTTCAGAATTATAAAGGTGAAAGAAGGTGAAAGTGAGTCACTCAGTTGTGTCCGACTCTATGCGACCCCATGGTGTAGCCCTCCAGACTCCTCTGTCCATGGGGTTTTCCGGGCAAGAATTCTGGAGTGGGTTGCCATTCCCTTTTCCAGGGGATCTTCCCAACCCAGGAATCGAACCCAAGTCGCCTACACTGCAGGCAGATTCTTTACCCTCTGAGCCACGAGGGAAGCCAGGGTACTATCACTCAGCTGCTCGTTCATCTCTTAGAAGTGGGACGCGTCTGCTTCCTCACGCAGGTTAGAAGCCGCCTTGGGGAGCGCTCTGTAACGTCTGCCTGACTGTCCCATTTGAGCTTCGTTTTAACTGTCAGCCTTATTACATTTGCCACACTATTGTACTTCTTGTTATTGATTAAATGAGCTTTGCCTTCAGCTTGTGTGACTTTTAAATTTATGGTTCTTTGGTTTAGAAGGCAATCCTGAAGTTCAACTACTCAGTGCAGGAGGAGAGCGACACGTGTCTGGGAGGCCGATGGTCCTTTGATGACGTACCGATGAAGCCCCTGCGAACTGTGATGTTAATTCCAGGCGACAAAATGAGTGAAATCATGGAGAAACTGAAAGAACATCTGTCTGTCTAACCCATCTCCCACGGACCGTGATAGGCTGGGCTGCACAGGTACCAGAAGACTTGTGGAGGCTTACTGAAAAACTCATGACTTTATTCAGATGAAGGTCCTCTACAAAAAGTAGGATTCTGTCACCCGAGTCTGCGACACATTTACAAAATATCTTTGCTTTTTTAAAATTTTGGTCAAATTAAGAACGGTTGATTAAAACTTTTCCAGTAAGAAGAAAAACATGGGGTAGTAACTTAAAGAACTCAATAAAAACTTCTATTTTTAGTTTTTAAATAACACACAGAGCGTTCTTCCTTTCAGGACCCTGTGTGGGCTGTGGCGCCTCGTCCGCGCCGCCCCGCTGGCCGGCCGCCGCACCACCTTTGGGGCGGGTATTGCACATCAGGCGTCGTGGACGCTCCGCAGCGTCACTGCACACTGCATCTCTGTTCAGTAGTTTCAGGGCACTTGTCACACATCTGCTCCTTTTTCGATGTTGAAATAGGGGATAGGTGATCCATGACCTGCTGTAGAATATCCTTACTTTCACTGGGAGGCAGATTACTGAAATAGTATTGTGGTGCCAGTTGCATAAATCTGTTTAAAACAAAAAATTATTAGTGGGGAGAGATTACCAAACAAACATGATTGGACCCTTCCCAGGCCTGGAGAGTCTGCCTCCAGAGTCTTGATTAGTCTGAACTTCTCAGCGGCTCAGTCTGCCTTTGTAGGATGAGTACTTTGTGGTTCTCGGAGGACAAATATAGCTGCCTTTCTAGGAGAAGCTGGGTTCTGTCACTCTAACCACCGGGGAGACTGGTATTTCCCTCAAGGCCTTCACAGTTCTGCAGCAGGTCAGATCAGGTGCTCGGGAGAACTCTGGGTGTGTGGGAGAGGGAGTGTGTTTGCATCTCTTACTAACAGCACACTTTCCAGCTGCTGCAACTGGACACACCTGTAGTTGCTCTGGCTCCTGCCTGGAAAGATCAGCTGCCTGAGCGTGAGTGGCGTCTTCCCAGTGGGCCTGCACCTGCGGTGGCTGTGAGACCGTCCATCCTCACCGCTCTCCCTACAGGCGTTCACTGTGCAGCCAGCCATCTTCCCAACGGAAGATGTTACTCTGGCTTAAAACCCTCCGACTGCCTTATACCGTACTTAGGATCAACTCCAAACTCTCTCTGTGGTCTGTAAGCCCTCCGCCTCTCGTACCTGCCTGCTCTCAGCCTCGCCTCCGTCCTTCCCTTCCCCGCTTGCTCGTCTCAGCGGTCACCTGTCGTGAGAGGTGGCCAGGCTCTCTCTGTGCCTCTTCAGTCATGCTGTGCCCTGTGTTTCTAGACTTATTCTCTCTCTGCTGTAACCTGAGTCACAGGCCTTTCTCAGTCATCTACAGAGACCTGCCTTTAGGAGCTATGCTCCACACAAACTTAGGTTAGCAGTAGTATAAGCTGCTTATACTGAAAACGTAAGGAAACCCGCCTGCCACCTGAGCTTCAAGTAGGAATTTAAGAGAAAGCCCTTTTGCTCCACTGCACTCACAGCTCAGGAGCGATCTCGGAGGCGGTCCTGATGTAGTTGTTGTTAGCGATGCTGAATTTGTGGAAGAGAACCCACTCGGGCATCTTCCTGGCGACGGAGTAGCAGGACAGCGGGTGCAGCTGTGCGACCTGCTTGTGCGTCAGCATCAGGTAGTTGCCCGCCCCGTCCACGTCCCGAGCGATCTGAGGCAGTGTTTCAGAGGAAAAAAGGTGTGAATGTGGAGATGGGTACGGCAAAAATATTGTTTTAAAAATTCCAAACTACTTCATAGAGAATAAACTACAGATTGGCTACACGTTTTCCATTTTCATACAGAAAGTAAGACGTATACATGTTTTGCCCAAAACTTCAGAGCCAGCGATGAGGATGTTGTTGACTAATTTCATCAGTTTCAGGGCAGCATGCCAAAGCAGCACAGCTGCAAAGGTGAATGTTCTGGTCAAGAAATAAAGCTGTTCCCTGCCACATCGTGGACTGCACATGGACATCCAGTCTTTTACACTTGACGTTTGGCTCATTTAATTCCTCACCATAACCCTGTAACATCTGTTTCCATACAGATGAGGAAATCCATGCTCAAATGCCAGTGTTTCTCACTATGATGTGAAGAATGTATGCATTTCTGTAACAGGCTTTATTAACAGTTCAGAGCAGCTGCCTTAGGCTGCCTTTGCTTCAGGAAAGAAACCGACGGGATGCTGTCTACCTGTCGGGCGCCACATCACCAGTTAAGTGGGAACAGCCAGGTGCTGTGAGGAACTGCAACTGACGTTCAGCCAGGGTGCTGTAAGAGCTCCCTCTGTGATGAGAAAAGATCTCCTGTCCGTTCGGACCTTCTAGCTTAGCTCTTCACTCCCTTGAGGGGACGTGTCTTTAAATACTAAACATTCAGTAACATATGAGGGTTTTCACACCAATAAAATCATCCCCCTAAGTGAGACTTCTGACAGGATGTCCTCAACATGTGAGATTTCTGTAAAGACCACGCCGCAGCCAGCCTTACCCATTCTTACCTGCATAAAATAACCAGACAGAAGAGCTTTCTTTATGTTCAGAGTGTTCTCCTTTGAGCCAAAGGCAGGTTCTGTGTAGGGAAGCTCGATCCGCTTGATGATTTCTAAGAGTTCAGCTCGGATAACCTCTGCCATCCTGAGTGCTGAGCAGTTGAGGAAGTAATCGTGACACCACTTTTCCACACAGTCTGGGAAGGAAGCAACAAAAGGCTGCTGAGATGTGACCTGTCACAGCTGAGAGACCAGGCTGGACACGCTCTTATCTCTGTGTCGTCCCCTCTCCTAAAAAGGTCGTCCCGTGAGCTGGTGGCGGGAGGCGGCGAGGACAGAGACCTCTGGTGGCTCTGCCAGGTGCAGATAGAGTGTGGGACCTGCAGCGGCTGCAGGGACTCCAGGATCCCGCCAGCTGTGTAAAGTGCAGAGTCCTAACACTGACCCTTAATGTGGATCATGAGGGACAGGAAAGACTGTCTTAAAGATCAACATTTTGTCCAGTGTGTGTACAGCCAGGATGTACGTGGCCACAACATTTAATCAGGCTAGGAGGGAAAAGCTTACAGTATACATCTCTCTGCTCCATGAAAATATCTCACGTCTTAATTGTAAGAAAAGGATCACTACTAGGCTGACTTGGGAATTAACGTTACAGTTAAGCTTGCCTACCCGAGTTGCAAGTTTTATTAATATATTGAAAGTCAGTCCCCTGCAGCAGTGTGAAGTCCTCTTTTTCTCCATCTGGGATGACGGAAGCTGGACCCGGTTGTGCCTTGGCTTGGGAGCTCACGAGGCCTGGCATGGGGACTGCAGACCTTCGGCGCAGTCCTGTCCACTCCACTCAGGCCTGCCTGGAGCCGTGAAAGCACGCGCTTGGTCACGTGATGACCAAGTCATCCGGCCTGCTCTCCAAAGATGCTGCCAAATTCCCTGTGTACCTCGCTGACAACCTTTTCTTCTCAGCGTCAAAAAACTAACTCCCCGCTCTGTACCATTTTGCCATTCTGACTGCTGTCATATTTTTCGCTTCACTTCAAGTACTTTTTCACACCCTCTGTTGGAGCAGAGGAGGCAAGAGAAGCACCGTGGAGAAAAAGGAGAACAAAATAACCCTCCTTGCAGCCAGTCCTCTGGCTGCTTCCGCATCACTGCGCTGCCCTCTTGGCCCCTGAGATCCCCTTCCTGTCTTTAAGGCTGGAACAGGAGTTTCCCGTGGAGGAGTTTGCCGTCCCCTTACCCCTTAAGTGGGAACATAAGCCACCGTGGTTCAGACACACCCCGTCCTCTGCTGCAGCTTTTCCACAAGCTACTCTACTCCCCTGAACACCCCTTCTCTCTCTTCCCCTCCTCGGCCAAGCTCCAGTCTCCCTCAGCTCACCCGCCTCTTCATTAATTACTACCACCTGGAGCTGGGGGTGGTGTGTGTGTTTTGTTTTGAGTGATCCACATTCTCTCTCCATCTAGCAATGAACCTGCCATGTCAGAAACAGCACACAGTGCAGCTCTGACTGCTGGGCACCTGGAGATGGCAGTTGTTTCCTTTCTCCCCAGGCCCGAGAGGGCAGGGCCGTGCTGGGCCAAGTCCAGGTCTCCCGTCCCTGTGGCCCCAGCAGGCTGGCTCTGGAGGCTGCGGGCTGAGTGCCAGGGTGCGTGGACGCAGGGCTCTGTCTGCGGGAGCAGGAGGGTATCTCTACGGTTAAACCTGTGGGTGCACAAGGGGGCCTGGAGCACCGTGCTGCTCAGGTGACCCAGGGGCTTGGGGGAGAGAGGACGTTTGCTGAGTCATAACGCAGCTTTGTTCTGGGAAGGAGAGGACGACTAGGAGGTGATTTCTGAGAACGCCGAGCCTTCACTTACGCTCGCTGGCGGCGTTCAGAGTCGTGTCCTGGTAGGCCTTGTAGATATTGATGAGGGTGAAGTGATCTCCGTCAGGATGTAAGAACGTCTTCCAGCAAGACAGGGCGGCCTCCTCAGCTCCACGGGGCAGGTGCGAAAAGCAATTAGGAGCTTTAAGACACAAAAAGTCAGAAGGTTGGCGATAATGAGCCACTCCCTTCAGCACAGCAGGTGGAGGGGGGCTCACTGCTGCATGCAGCCCTGCCCGTCTTCTGGGAATAACGTGTTTTCCTTGTTTACTTAGAAATCAGAGACGCTCAGGGTGAGCTGTCTTCACGCGCATGTTTCTGTTAGCTTTACTCTGACGCTTGGCACAGCGGACACCCTGCCTGTATTACAGCGGAAGCCAGGGGACCTGGGGGCTCAGAGGCCCAGGGACAGGACCGGAACCCAGGTTCTGATGCAGCAGAGCCTCTGATTTGTTCTGCCAGTAAAGGAATCTATTCAAACCTGTAAACCAAGGTGAATGAGGTGGGAGGAGACAGGAAACACACACAAGATCGGCAGGGGTAAGGATACTTCCAGTGACAGTGTTTCTTGACCGGTACCCGTCACTTCAGCAAAAGCAAGCTTGGTCACCTGTCTGATTTCAGAAAGTCACTGGAGTTTTACTTAGGTATTTTTCATATTAAGGTAATTCTTAACACTTTTCTACCTTTTCAATCTATTTGAATTGAAAATATTTCATTCCCATGTCAATGGATCTCATTTAAATCTATACCTGCTGCAGGACAAAAGAACCATCCTGAAGGAATACCTGTCACCATGGCAGCGATGGTTAGCATTTCATCGACACAGTCAAATTCACAGGATGCTAAGATGGACTTGGAGAGTTGTGGATCAAGAGGGAACTCTGACATGATGATTCCGAATTCAGATAGGTTTCCATCATTGTCCAGTGCTGCCAGGTAATCTAAGTCTTCCAAAGCCTGCATCAGGCTCTCTGGTGCTGGGGAAGACAAAATCAACAATTAGAAAGTCTCGTACCACCAAGATGGGGTAACAGGTACTGGATTTTCCCTCCCACACACAACCACCAAATGATAAGCAAAATATGTGAAACAACAGTCTGAGAGACAGAGACCACCAGGCAGTGAATGACAGTGATTCCTGAGAGGGGTCATCACGCAGGAAGCTTTACTGCCCTCAGTTTCCAGGCGTGATGGTAGGAGGGGAACTGGGGGAGCTGCCAGGTTCCCTGCATCATGGAGATGGTGCTGAGGGTCCCTGGAGACTCGGGTGGCCAGAGCTCGAAGGTCAGACTTCCTGAGAGAGCTCTGCAGGAGGACTCAGATGGACGAGGGCCCCTCGCTCAGTCAGCAGGGCCCATAGGAGAAACCACTCCAGGCCAGGAGGGACAGGATCCGTGCCTGGTGCACCCATGCAGTCTACCACAGGCCCGTTCCCACCAGCCAGGCTGCAAAGCCTCACGGTTCATGGGGCTCTGGGGAGGAAATAATAACTACGCTCCCCCACCACCCCCTACCCCATAAGCGCAGTTCCAGTGCCACCTACATAATCCTGAAATCAACCCCTGAAAGGATCATCCTGCAGCCCAGGGCAAGCTTGAGAATACTTCTATGAATGTGAAATGTCCAATATCCCAACGCAGTGAGACGGACTGTGTCTGGCATCCAATAAAAACCACGAGGTAGGAAAATAGAATCCCACAATAAAGAGAAAAACACACCAATCAAAGCTGACCCGGAACTCACACAGATGACAGCAACAGCAGACAAGGAAGAGGAAAGAGCTATTTGCCATTTGTGCATTTAGAGACCCCGAGGCAAGGGTGAGGCCTTGAGAAGTCACAGCCCCCAGGAAGTAAACAGATGGGCTCCTTAGAAAAAGTATTTAGTCCAAGATGCCATCAGCAAGCCCTGAAATCAGAAGTAACACCTGACCTGCCCGAGAAGGTGCAAGAGGCAGCAGCAGAAATAAGCAGCTCGGATTAAACAGGGCAGGAGGGCTGGAGTGCAAACTTAATTACTGAGAGCTGCTTAGAAACCAGTTTCCGTAAGTCAGCAAAGCTTCTTCATCGTAAGTTACAGGATCTCTGGCAACTGTCCCTGTGAGGATCAGGCTGGACAGCCAGCCTCTGTCCCCAGAGGGCACCGCTCCTCATTTTTATACCCTGGAGTTGAGTCGGCTGCACCCAGGGTGACTGGTGGAAACAACATCATGACTCTGCTCCCGGTCCTAACAGCGGAAGAAGAGAACTTCTTGGGGGTTTTATTATGCTAGAAAGAACATGCAGATGATACAGGCGAAGGAGCACTCATAAAAATAACCGCATAAGGTTTGCTAATATTACATCCTACGTTTTGAGCCAGCTCCCCAGTACGGCCCATAAAATTGTAGGTAAAAGCAGGGTTTAGATGAGGATTCTTTACGGCAGTGCTGTTTAAGTGTAATCCGTGGTAGATCATGCTAACAAATGGAATGTCGATGTTTTAGTGCCAGGCCTCTTCTTTACAACACTGCAAAATCACGCTGCTTTATTCCAAAGGCAATTTCAATATGAACAAAACATCATTTTTATTAAGCTCTACTGCCCACGGCCGCTGTACTCCCTGCGGGATAGCTCGCTGCAAGGTCACACGCCTGCCCCACTGCCATCACTCAGAGTCACCTGGAGGGCTACTGACACACTCTCTCCTGCACCCTTTTCCCACGGAAGCCCAAATGCCACGCTCCAACGTGGAATCTGCGTTCTCATACCACAGCACCTGCAGGAAGGCT
>NW_011495018.1:6099378-6103951 GCF_000754665.1 Bison bison bison | reverse complement strand
TGCAGGAAGGCTGCTCACAGACAGGCCGCTTGTCTGGGATAAGGGTAAGCCCACAGCTGGACGGAGGGCTCAGCGCTGATCCAAAGCAGGAGCGCAGGTCCGATGGGTCCAGGGCTCTGCTGTGTCATTTCTAGAACCAACAGCCTCACGTGGCATCTTTCCTATGGCCTTGAAAAGTCTGCCAAGATTTTCAATGTCAAATAGCAGGGTCTCCCCTTCCTTGTCACGGGGAACTCCACTCAGGTGCTCAGCAGGAGAGAGAAGAACGCAGAGATGGAGACAGGAAGCCGCGTGCCTGTGCCGTTCAGCCTCTGCCCTCGGGGGTCCCGGAGGCATGGCTTGGGTCACAGGACACCCCACGTCCTTGTCCCGACACCCCTGGGCTGATGCTAGTGTGAGTGGCATCACTGGCACCACCCGCAGCCACAAGAATTGTGATGTGTGGACACCGTGGCATCAGAAATCCTGTCACAAAGCAAGAGCGAATCGGAGCACCACTGCCCTGGGGGGAACAGCTGTGCTCACCCCGTGCAGGCCCTGTGTCCTGTAGGCATGTGAATTACACACATGCACACATATGCAGACAGACGTGGAGAAAGACAGCTGGACAGGGCGGGAGGGCCTGGCGGGATTTAGGACTGGGGCCCGGGCATCGTGTGCACCCAAGTAGAGTGCCCACGGAGCGGAGAAATGGAAGAATCATGATGGTGGCTGGTTGGGGGTGTAGACTCTCGAAAGTCCTGGGACTCTCAGGCAATGGGAGTAAGAGTTTGACTCTGGAGAGGAAGGGAAGGCCCCTGTCTCACTTAATTTCACAAGGACAGGCTCGTAAGTCCTGGCATGTGCCAGCCTCCTCCTGTTACGCAATGCACGCAGCACCTCTGCATAAATGATCTCATTTGCACCTCTTAACCCCATGACACAGGAGGGCAGACCCTCTGTCCTCACGTTACCGATGGGGAAACGGTAAGCGACCTGCCAAAGCCACAGGGCTCACCAGCCTTTCTCCTCAGCTGTGGAAGCAGCCTCTGGACCAGCCTTTCTGCTGGCAGCTGTTCAAACCTGTGTGCCGTCAGCACAGCTGCCTCCAGTCTTGTGTCTTTCGGTTCCAAAGCCCAGTTCAGCTCCTGCCCATCTTGGCTCCTCCCAGGGAGCCCAGTGCGGCCTCCCAAGGCCTGGGCATCAGTACCTGTTTTTCACACCATCAAAAGTGCCTCGGGAGGGTCTCCTGTAGCTTGGGGCCGATGAGCCTTCTGTGTCAGAGTTTGGGTGGACACCACGTGGGTGGTGACAGCTGAGCATGTACTCCACGCGCATCATCGTTCTCGGGGGCCACAGAGAGGAACGAAGGTAATGGCCTCTGCGAAGAGACTGCTCTGATGATGCCCGTGTTCAAATGAACACGCCGAGGCGCCCAGTGGGCAACACGCTCACTGAATGTCACGCAGCTGGTAACGAGGGCCAGGGTGCTGGGGTGCCTGCAATCCGGGCCGCCTCTGGTCCGGTGTGCCGAGGACAGCCCCGTTTCCCTCTCTCCCCCAGCTCGAGGGAGGCTGGCGTTCCCGTTCAGCCTCCACCAGCCGGGCCCAAATTACAGATCGTAATCGCTGGACCCACAAAGAGCTGAACGGGTTCTGAGGGCTGAAGGTGCTTCCTTCTGTGTCTTCTAAGCTCTCCCTCAGATTTTCATTCTGAAAATGACCTCCTCTCACTCCCGAGCGCCTCATGACACTGGCTCGCACAGGTTTCGGCACCTTCATGCCTCTTCTCTGCCCTCCTCCCCGCATCTAGGAACAGCGGTCGGCTCTGTGTGGCCTTGGGCAGATGACATGTGGCCTCTGTGAATTCAAAAACCGAGGTGGGGCCTCCTGCCAGCGCTGGGGTCAAATCCTGGCTGGGGGCGACTGGCAGCACGCTCCCTGCCGGGGATGGAGGGATCCACACCAGGCTCCCTCCCATGGCCCGTTTCCCTCCGATCTCCTCTTCACACAGACTATTAGGTTTTAGCCCCTTTGTAAACTCCAGAGCGGAATCTCGCATTTCCTGCGATGAAGGACCCACCACTTCTCAGGCACACTCACCAACCAGGCTCCTCGGGTGGAAGAGAAAACTGCAGAGCGTCTTGACTCCCTGACTCACAGGCTGAGAAGTCCCAGCCTCATCCCCACAGGTCAAGGGTCTGGATGCGTCTTCGGGGCACTGACCCGATCCTGCCCTTTCCTCCTTCCTCTGTCTCTGAGACGGCCCTGTCTCATCCCGAATGCCATGTTTGGCAAGTCTGCATTTGGGTCCACTCTTCACAGATGGTTCCAATGCCAGCTGTCCGGCCGCCAGCAAAACGAGCTCTGAGGCCAGATACCAAGGTGACGTCCGGCGTAGGCCTGGGCTTGGCAAGCTTGTCCCCGCCCATGCTGATGGCGCTCCCCTGCCCTCCCAGAGGGAAGATGCCTAGGACCACCTCGAGTGGTCGGCTGGCCCTGGACTCCCTGACCCGGATCAACAGGGACTTCGTCCTCCACTCACCATGGAGGTCAGTCCTCAGCACCAGGGAAGAAAACGAGGGATTTTAAGAGAGTTGTGCCAAGGGACCCTGGAGGAGGGCATGGCAACCCACTCCAGTGTTCTTGCCTGGAGAGTCCCTACGGACCGAGGCGCCTGGTGGGCTGTAGTCCATGGGGTTGCAGAGTCGGACATGACTGAGCGACTAAGCACACACGCACACACAGGCCAAGGGAACTGGATGAATAGCCTAGTGACGCCAAATCCACTTCACATGGCTCGCGAGTCCTGTGGAGGGTGGCTGCTCTGCTGCATCTGCGTATTTCATTTATGAGCGGCATTAAATGCAGCAGCTGCCACCATCATCTTTTTTTTTCCCCTTTCAAAACGATGAGTCAGAGTTAATCCACAGTTGTATTTCCCCAAAGCACAGCAGAAAGAGTTACATGCATACTGCCAGGAGACAAGAATAAATCGTTTCCCTCGCCCTTTTGTTCCCAGCTCTCTGCTCTGGGCCCCACGCACGGAGTGAGCAGCTGCGGGTGACCATGAGAAACACAGCAGTTCCTCTGCACTCTGGCTGTGCTGTGCCATTTGCTTTTTAAAATCCTGGACGTTACAAGGCCTGCTCTTCTTCTCTCATCATGCTGGTCCACCAAGTAACTACTGGAATGAAAACAAGATGCCAGGCAATCAACGTGAAAGAAAAGAAAGTGAAGCCGCTCAGTCGTGTCCGGCTCTCTGTGACCCCATGGACTGTAGTCCACCAGTCTCCTCAGTCCATGGAATTTTCCAGGCAAGAGTACTGGAGTGGGTTGCCATTTCCTCCTCCGGGGGATCTTCCCGACCCAGGGATCAAACCTGGGTCTCCCCGGGACTGCAGGCAGATGCTTTACCGTCTGAGCCACCAGAGAAGCCCAGCATAAGCAGTTTTCAAAAATAAAACCTGTTTCTTTAGGGGGTGGGGTCTCCGGGGAGAGACTGGAGAAATGGATGTGAGTGACCCACCCCCACCTTCCAGACTCCTTTTCCCTCAGGGACCAGAGCGAGACCCAAGGGCAGGGGGGGCTTCACCATTTGCAAGGTAAGGGCTCATGGCTAAAGGAATCCTGGTTTCCCAGCCTTTCTGGACCTGATCACCCACCCCCCAGGGCCCCAGCCAGTCCCCTCCAACCACTGCTGTAGAAGAAAAAGGCATTCTGAGTTTGCTTGCCTACATTTGCTTATACACGTTTTACAATCTTCCTGTGACTGCTTCTTTCCTCCGAGCTGCCATTGAAAGGTACGTTTATCACTAATGTATCTATCACTTCAGCTAGTAAGGAAGGGCCCAGGCCTAATGAACCTCTTCTCAGATGGGGAAGCTCTGTGCCAAACCAAGCTGGCTGATACCCTCAGGGTCAAGCCTCAGGCTTGGGACCGCATGGCTGTTATCCCGGTGATGTGCTAATTTTCCCAAGAACCTGAATGCCAAGGCCTTCTTTACATGTGTTCCTTGTAGGCCTCTCTCCCCTGCATGCCTGAGCTTCTGCTGGAGAACAGCGACCCTCTTCCTGCAAGAACAGACGGCTCCCAGGGAGGAGATGGCTATAGAGGAGGAAGGAGGTCTGTCTTGGATGAGACGAGGAGCTCACCCGGTCCCTCTCCTGGGGATCCCACTGCTCCTCTAGGGAGGAGTCTGTTGAAAACCTTAGATTGCAAGGGTGAGCAAAGTAACTGGTCTTCCAAGTCTTTACTGGGAGAGTTTCAATATTAAACCCCCTATGGTTCTAGGGAAGGTCTCAGCGCCACCCCGGCTTCCAATGGCCTGGCCACCTGTCTCCCTGTGTCTCTGTGTCTGACAGCGACAACTTTCCAGTTGTCAGGACGGGTATTTCCTAGAGGGTGGTTTTTATTTTTTACAAATTTTTAGATGACTTCGGAGAAGGTTTACCTCTAGTGGAGACAATGCTTCAGGACAAAACAAAGCCCCGGGCTGCTTGCTCTGCCAGGGGGCCACCCACTCTTAGGACGGGGGTGGGCAGGAGCTAATAGGCAGGGCTGCAGCCAGGAGCCCTGCCAGCCCGCGCCTGCA
>NW_011495018.1:6099020-6099278 GCF_000754665.1 Bison bison bison | reverse complement strand
GGGTCTGTTCATGAAGTCGCAGTGGCCCAGGCCCGCAATGTCCACTCTCTTCATGAAGAGCACCATGCTCGTGAGGTTGGCTTCCTGCATCTCTGCTGGCTTCAGCGGCCGCATGTCCCTGGAGGCAAATTCTTCGGAGTACAGACAGAAGAGTTTTCCTGGAAGAAACCGGGCAAAGACGGGGCTGACGCACCTGGGGCGCCAGCAGACGGGGACCGCCGTGCGTGGCTCCGGGGCCCGTGGGGCTACCTGAGGGGG
>NW_011495018.1:6094450-6098920 GCF_000754665.1 Bison bison bison | reverse complement strand
TACCTGAGGGGGAGGCGCTGAGGATCTGCTTGCGGGTCTCGGCCTGGCTCTGGCTGATGGGCTGCGTGACGAGCGAGTCTGCTCTGATCCTGGGGTTGTACACCTTTGAACGGAAGGACAGGGGCTTGAGCATCAGCTCACTCGAGACCCTGCGGGCTCGCTCGTCTTGAAGTGACTGCTGTTTGCAGCACCTGACTTCATGAACTGCTCTGCTACTGACTCATTCCTTTTGTACGATATTCGCTATTGTTTCACTTGCCTTGAAATGGAAACTGCAAGAGCTTTGATAAATGAATTTAAGGGCTGTCTGCTTTCACTGTGGCTTCTATAAATATGAGGGCTCTGCATCGTCTGCTGAAACATGGATGCCACTTCTCAAAGCGCCACGCTGCCCGATGGGGACAGATACTCACGTGCCCCGTGGACAAAAGGATGATCCTCTGACAGTGCCGCGTTTCCTCAAGCTTCTATTCAAGCGGACTGTGACCCCCACGGTCTCACCTCTATAACGCACGCTGGGCCTTCCCGGTCCGATAGGCTAATATAAAGCTACAGACGGCACTGACAGTGATTCTTCTCAGGGCTAAGTTTAAAGGTAAGTGATAAGCCTGGGTTCTCTGAATGGTGGATTAATTCTGCAAGGTCAAGCCAAACTGATTCCAAGGAAACCCTCCTAATGGCTGGAATGGCTCTGTCATAGTAATCAAGGATACTTAGGAGACCCGTAGTCTCCTACGGGGATAAAAGTGACACAGCACCTTATGACAGTAAACGGAGCAATACTCAGGGCAGGTTCTTTTCAGTTTACAGGCTAGGACTTCTGAAACCCCACTGTCTTTGAGAGCTTGAGCCATCCTATTTCCGTTTTTCCTAATTTTTAAGGACAGTGATTAAAAGCATACATTTTAAAATTTAGGATGGAATTTTACCATGTCAATGATAAAGCCAAAATTTTCTAAAATAAAAGTCAGTGTACTTGAAACTAATCTCCAGTAAATTACCTGGGAAAAGATGCTATTACTTTGATAAAGAGGCCACCAAAAACACCTAAGACATGTATGGAAGCAAAGATTAGCTTGGGAGTCAAGTAATTTGCGTTAGTAGTTGTGTTTCCTTAAAACTTTTTCCGTTAGCACCTCAGTCAATTTAATTTTCCAGACAACCAACCTGCTAACGAAAGGCAGTCACCTGTGCTCAAGACTCTGGTTACCACATGCAACAGTGCTTCTCTGCACACATGGCCAGATACAGAGGAGTCCCCAGATCGCAAAGTGATAGGAACCCAAGACAATGGTCAGCAGTCTGATAACTGCCCTACTCAATTTAGGCAAGTTACCTACTCAATAATAATTACCTTTCTTCTCTCCACACCCACATCAATAACAAACTTGACTGTGTTGCTACAGATCAAAGATTCTCCGGAGCTAGCCGTTAACACCACTCGTCTCTGATAAACTGGGCATCTTTTTTCTGTTTCGTCGTTTGGCTTGAACAGTGCACATTTCTCTTTTGGATACAAAGGAACAACTACCAGCTCTCCAAGATCTGGGTTTAAATTAGATCCTTCTTGGCAGACAATTTCATAGGCTTTTTCAATATCCTAAAGTAAAACAAGAACATCATCCATGAGAATAAAGTACATTATAAACAACTTTGTCCATATTACATAGAACATAAGCAAAACAAGGACCTACTGAACAGCACAGGGAACTCTGCTCAATGTTATGTGGCAGCCTGGATGGGAGGGCAGTTCAGGGGAGAATGGATACATGGATTTGTATGGCTAAGTCCCTTTTCTGTCCACCTGAAACCATCACAATTTTGTTAATCGACTATACTCCAATACAAAAGTTTAAAAAATAAAAAAATATTTTAAAAAATTTGGCAAAAGCTGCATAATGTATTTATGGAGAGAAATATTTGTTGTCTATAGGTATCATCAAATACAAAAAGAAGATATAACTGTGTAAGAACATTTCTTTGGGGAAGTTAAATATAATTTATAAATGATTTCATTGCTTTTAGTCCAAAATGGCTTTCCTTTTGTGAAATGTACTGTCTTTGCCTTCACGCATTTCTCTAGCTTAAGGCAGTTTCTCACCTCTGTTAACAATGACAGGGCAACAAAAGTTATTTTCAGATCGGTGAGAATGCACCACTGAGCTCTGATGGTGGCAGAACTAAGAATTGTAAAGCAATCTCTAGGTTTCCAATAGAAGCAAATATACATACACGTCCCATAATCAGGACTTTAATCTGGGTCATTCTGAAAATGATTACCCACTAGCACTTAGCATTTTAAAAACAGAAATGCAATGAAGCAGGCAGGAAATAATCACTGTTATTTATATATTTGCAAGATTCAGGAATTTAGAAATACTCTTTAAAAATGTTTCATTATCAAATACATTGAAAAAGAGTAAATTATGTGCCCTAAAACTATAAACAAGTATATTACTGCAAAATGCTCAAAAAGCAAGACATTTTACACAGTACTTTTCTATTAAATTTTTCTCAAATCACAACCAGATTTCTGCAACCTCATATAAGAAAGATGTCACAATGTAATTCTTACACCTTTTAAATTTGTTTCCAAAATTTGTTTTTTTTTAAGGGTCTAGCTACCAGATGGAGGAAGTCAGTCAGTTCAGTCGCTCAGTCGTCTCTTTGCAAACCCATGAACCGCAGCACGCCAGGCCTCCCTGTCCATCACCAACTCCGGAGTTTACTCAAACTCACGTCCATTGAGTCAGTGATGCCATCCAACCATCTCATTCTCTCTCATCTCCTCCTCCTGCCTTCAATCTTTCTCAGCATCAGGGTCTTTTCAAACGAGTCAGTTCTTTGCATCAGGTGACCAAAGTATTGGAGTTTTAGCTTCAACAGGAAGCCCCATTTCATTAGGTTAGATTTCACTAAAAGTCTAAGTAAAACAATGCCTTCTGTGACTTTTATAAAGATTTGAGGCTCCTGTCCAGCACTCCAGCTCATCTTTCCTTCCCTCCACACCACCTGTCGGATGGGACTTAACTAACTCAAGGCCTTCGCAGGCGGACAGATCTGCCTGGAAAGTAGCAAGACCTGGGCTGACCCATTACCCCAGAGACCCCAAGGAAGCAGGGCAGAGGCTGTGGCCCACGCTGCAGTCACCTGGGCACCTCCTCCTGTTCACACTTCCCTTTCCTATGGAGCTGGTCTACTTGGGGCAGGTTTTTTTTTTTTTTTAACCAAGCAAAGAGCAGGACTACTGACTGTAAAGAATGAAAGCTTGCCAGCTAGAATAATCAGAATAAAGCTATTTATTCCAATTTTTTTTTGGTATCATTCTAATCATGTCACATATTCAGTGAGGCAAGCTTAGAGATTTGCAGAGAGGAGAGTAAGTCCTTGATCTGCATCTCCTGCACGTGGCTGCTGCCCAGGCCTCACAGGGACCTGGTACGTTCCTTCTGGTGGGGAGGTGGCAACCTTGGCACACACAGCTACCCGAGCTGGAAGAGGAGGCTCCATTCCAGCAGCCCACTCACAAGTGTCCAATCAAAATAAACCTTCAAACTGCACTGCCATAGTTCTCTTTCTCCGAGAATCGAGGCCTGTCATTTTTCATTTGCTTCCAGCTGCTAAAACTTCAGTTATAACAGGATTCTAATGTTGAATTTTGTTCCAAGTGGGGAGGAAAAAGAATTTTTAAAAATCTTCAAAGAGAAATCAAAAGCAGAGCAAAATAGAAACATTACTGTATCTACTTTAGATTCCTCAAGCTCAGATGACAAAAAGCTTGGAGGTCATATCTTCAGAATTTTTAAAAAGTGCCTAAGATACTCATCTGGTGCGTCAAACTGTCTACTCATTTCCTTCTTGTTCAAGGTGTTCAGAGCATTTGCGTCCGCAGGGCTTTCCCATCACACCTGCAACAACGGTGGGAGACGCAGCCCCCTGCGCTGAAGGAAGACATCCAGCCCCAGAGGCAAGGGCCGTGACCAGGTGGGATATTTTCCAGGAAAACCTTCCACCCAAGAGCACCTTCCTGTGACAGCTTCAAGTTGCATGACCACCTGGCTAGACGGTCTCATTTGTCTTTATTTTTGTTTTCCAGTTAATCTACTTCACTTTTTCTTCAAGTTAAAAGACGGTAAAGTGGTTAGGAGCAACACCCTGTAAACACGCAGGCCTCCGTGTCTCGACTGAGCCCAAGACACAGGGAGAGCCTGGCTCGTGGGTGTTAACTCACACGCGAGGGGCTAGGCCCGCGGTTAGGGAAGACGGGAGGCCCCTGAAGTTCACCAAAGCAAAACGACTGAGGGAATCTCCGCACTTTAAAATGGATTTCTCAAAAGAAAAAAAAAAAAACAAGTAGTACACTTCTGTTAGACTGCTTGGCTTTGTTTTCATACGACATTTGGTTTGCTGTGGCAGATTCTAAAGCTGTGTATCGAAATCAAGAAAGATTCAAACAGCAAGGGGAAAGAT
>NW_011495018.1:6086459-6094350 GCF_000754665.1 Bison bison bison | reverse complement strand
TTTCAGGGCAAGACAAAATTTTCCAAAAGACAAATTCTGAGACCACAGCAGAGTATCTTATGCCAGTTAATCCTGACATGAGGAGTAAAAAAGAAAAAAGAAAAGTCCATCAGGATACTGAGCTGTGTTCAGCTTGTCAGGGAATAGATGCAGAAAAGAAACCCAGGTAACAGCTGTGGGATTTGGGGCTGGGCTGCGAGGAAGATCGCTGGCTCCCAGCGAAGGCATGCTCTAGCTGCAGGACAGCTGTCCTTCTGCCCACCAGCTGCCTGCTGGACGAGGAGGAGACCCCCCCGAGACCCCCGTGCTCCACTCGGCCACAGCAGCAGCCGCTGCCAGGACAAGTGAGTCCTCACGCTCAGAGGCTCAGATTGCAAACTCTGCCCCGAGCCTTCCCTGCACTGCCACATGCGTGACTTTAAGACTGCAGGACGGACGGTTTCTTAAGGAGACGTCTTTCCAGTCTGACTTCCAGGAAGATTCTATACCCTTCTAATCCCTGTGGATTTTACAGCTTCTACTACTATCCTACATAGAAATGCATCTTCTGAAGTCTGACAATTAAAAAGTCATTATGACATTACTTATAGCTTCTATTAAAGAATCAAATACTACTCCCAACTTTCTTATGAGCTTTATTTTTCAAAAATCCATTTGAGAATTTTTGGTTACTCTGAAGATGACTACTCACCCTATCAGTCTTAATTATACTGCCCCTGTCCCCAGCATTGAGACATATGCCTTCTCTTAACCTGGCAGCTCTAACTTTCTAATATCTTAGACTCTTTAATTCCGCCCTACCTCCCTTCCTGAGGCTTTACCCAGTTACACTGAAAACCTCTGTTCTCAGAAATCCTTTCCCTGTCTCCTTAATCATTTTATTTCTTCCCGCAGGACTTTCTTGAATATCTTGAATCACGCATGATCAGGGAACGATAATAGAATATATCACTGCAGCAGGCAGATTTACTACTCAAGAAACTGTATAAGCTATACACGAAAAACATAAATATGCTGTACTTTATCACATACTGGAGATTCTGAATTACCTTCTTTACAGAAACAGATAAAATTTACATTGTGAGAAAACTATCTAAAGGTCTCAAAGCTAAAGGCTCAGTCATCCTTCATGCTGACTGTGAAGCAGCACACACACTCCTGAAGGCGTTTCAGAAAGTGTGTGCACGCTGAAGGCGCTGATGGAGAGACGAGGTGCTTGTCTTTGTTCAGCGGGTGGCTCAGCCAGTAGCAAGCAGCTTCCTTTTGGTTTTTGTTTAATCACTGGAATCGTCATGGTCTAAAAGGTAGGGCTTTTATACTCGGAGTGAAATGACGGGCAGGGAGGAAAAGGCCAGGCAGTAAGTCTCTAAGAAGAAAGTCTAACTGTTAAGATTCTGGAGGTTTTTAGATTTGGCCCTCAGAGCAGTGGGAGAGAGAGAAGCAGGGTCAGGGTAACTGTGTTTAGACAAATGCAACCCCAAGCGGACCCTGACTGTCTGAAGGCAGTAACACGCTCAGGTGTACATGTCCCAGCTGTGCTTCTGGAAAGACAGTTTCAAGTGAAGCGTTCTCTCATTCATCTTTTTAAGAACAGTGTAGGGAGACAGCCCTCTGGGTGTGCCATAAACTCTAGTGCTCTGCCTAATTCTCCACTGACTGTTGTAGGAACACCTTTTTTGCTTCCTGATTCTCTGCCAATCGCTTAGGCTATGTTCTGCATCTCCAGCACCCGTTCTTGCCATGAGGGGGGCAGCCGTACCAGTGTGTCCCCTCTGCTGAGAGAGTTCACGGCGAGCCTCTGGGGCAGCCCAGGATCCCACTGCCTGGGGGGCAGGAACACTCTGGAGATCACCCCACAAGCTCCTCGGACTCCCCCCTCCCCCTCCTCGTTCTGTTTCAGAACAATTCCTGCTTTTAGAGGCAGTTCCCTGTTCACCCTTCAAACACAGGCTTTATTTACTCTATTGAACCTTTTTCCCAAGTATAGAGAAATGAGGTGTGACGGAACCAAATATTTAAACAGCTAATTAGCAAACTGAAACCTGTATGTTATTCAAAGCTTCCCAGCAAGGTTCAAAGGCTCCCGGTAGTAACCTTATCACTCTGGAAGGTTGGAGCATCACTCACTTACTTGTTCACAGGCCAGAAAGACAACAATGTCACCCTTCTCACCCGAGTGGTGAATTTCAAAGATAAGGCGTAAAACAGACTCAAAAGACTCCTTCTGAGCCCCACTAAGGTACACAGCCTCCACGGGGTGCTTGTTTTTCACTTGGATGAGAGGCACGTTTCCATAGTAAGAACTGAGTTTGTTGATCAGGTGAGGTGAGGAGTTAATTATGAGTTTCAGTTCTGGTCTTGCTAGTAACACATCTTTAAGAAGTCCAAGTAACACGTCAGTTGCGATGCTTCTTTCATGAATATCATCTAAGATGATGACCCCATAGCTGCCCAAAAAAGGATTGGACATCATTTCTCTTTGCAACATATCATCAGTACAATACCTACAAAGAGGAAACATTAACGTTAGAATGCTTTCATGAAAAAGATCATACAAGAAACTCCTGACATAAGCCACAAAAATGCCTGTCTAGCATCCTTTTGTCTAAATCGGGAGCTTAAAATCTTGATCGGGGCCAATATTCCTTTAAGCTGATAAAATCTACAGACCTTCAAAACCGAAAAATACATATAAACAAAAATTTTAAGCGCAGTTTGCATATGTTCGCCGACCCTCTAAAGACCATCGCTAAACCTTAGGTTAGAGACCTCTGCCTTAAATGTTTATTACAGATATTAACAAGAGCTACACTGAACATCTACCCTGAGCAAAACACTCCTGTCGGGTAAGAGTTTTCCCCTCTTCCGTAAACGGAACGTCAAGCGGGAGCACACACTGTTCAGTGGAGCACACGTGTACACAGATGACTGTCCTGGCTCAGGTTCTTGGCCTGGTGGGTCCAGGAGGAGGACTCTGTTGCTGGCACTTTTTGGGAGATGACATCACCAAGGTGTGAGCATCAACATGTTTGAAATGTCACCCAAATAATACCCACACAAAAGCACCTAAAAAGTAATCACCTATTTGAGGGCAGCATGCAAACTGGGGAGAATTCCTGGAGAAGGAAGGGGTCAGTAGTGATTTTAACGGAATTTTCCAGTAGTTCTTGGGAGGTTTTTTAAAAATAATCACAAATACCTATTAATCATCCAGAACCATACAAACATCATCTTTCTGACAGCGTTCACATATCTACCTACATTATTCCTTGAGGAAGCCAAACCATAAGCTTTATGCCAATTTAAAGAATTTATTTTATCTGTCCCTGTCTATGGCAGGTCTGAAACGGCTATTCATAGAAAGGCCTGCTTGCAAGGGTGCCCCTTGGCTGGCATTTGGGAACTTAGACTTGGGAGTGTTCTCACATTCCCAGAACTGAGGCTTACTGTCTGTAATATGGTCCAACCTGCTTTCCTTCTGGCAGTCCAGAATTTTAGAATACAGCAGGAGGCAGAGGGTGCCTATGTGACCAGTGCCCAGCACAGACCCCTGGCACAGAGTCCCTGATGAGTTCCCCTGACAGGACAGCATTTCACACTCATGGTCACAGCTCACAGCTGGAGGGACGAAGTGTGTGCTAGGTGAGTCCACAGGGAGGGGCTCTTGGACGCCTAGCCTGGTTCCTGTGGGCTGCGCCCCTGGCACCACTTCCCTCTGCTGACTCTGTATCCTTCAGTTCAGTTCAGTCGCTCAGTTGTGTCCAACTCTTTGTGACCCCATGGATTGCAGCACGCCAGGCCTCCCTGTCCATCACCAACTACAGGAGTTTACTTAAACTCATGTCCATTGAGTCAGTGATGCCATCCAACCATCTCATCCTCTGTCGTCCCCTTCTCCTTCCACTTTCAATCTTTCCCAGCATCAGGGTCTTTTATAAGGAGTCAGTTCTCTGCATCAGGTGGCCAAAGTATTGGAGTTTCAGCTTCAACATCAGTCCTTCAGTCGAACTAAATGATAGTTCTCATTTAACCTTTAGAGTAAACCTTCCAGGTAGACACTATTATCTCATTATTTGTAAAAGAGGAACCTGAGGTTCAGACAGGTTACGTATCCTGCATATGCTCATAAAGTAACAGAGAGAGTCAACTTAAGCCTGAATATCTATTACATCTTTTGAACTGTGGTGTTGGAGAAGACTCTTGAGAGTCCCTTGGACTGCAAGGAGATCCAACCGGTCCATTCTAAAGGAGATCAGCCCTGGGATTTCTTTGGAAGGAATGATGCTAAAGCTGAAACTCCAGTACTTTGGCCACCTCATGAGAAGAGTTGACTCATTGGAAAAGACTCTGATGCTGGGAGGGATTGGGGGCAGGAGGAGAAGGGGACGACAGAGGATGACATGGCTGGATGGCATCACTGACTCGATGGACGTGAGTCTGAGTGAACTCTGGGAGTTGGTGATGGACAGGGAGGCCTGGCGTGCTGTGATTCATGGGGTCGCAAAGAGTCGGACATGACTGAGCGACTGAACTGAACTGATCTATTACATCCCACGCCATCATCAAATTATAAAGATCGCTTCCGTGGCCACCATGGATTCATAATAAAGCCCACGTTCCCCCTTTCTGCACCTTTATGGAATCAATCGGATGTGTGCTTTCTGCCCTTCTCCTATACTTGTTCTCATTCTGTGTCTGTCTTACCAAACAAGCAGTGATAAGTTGCTGATTATTCCTTTTCTCAAACTTAAGAAAGAAAATACACTGAATACTACAGTACTATACCTCATGCAAAATAAAAACAGTTGCTGTCAGGTGTTGTGCTGAGATTCATCAGTTTGATACAGTGATGTAAGTGCTACTGGCTCTTGTTTAACACGAGTTATTTTAGTCTGTGCTACTTCCTTAATGTCAGAAATGAAATCTCTATTCCTTTCTCAGCAAAACTCATTTAAGCACTGATCTGACAGGAAGAAATGCTCCTTCTCTGCCAGACAGAGGTATGTATGTGATGGAAAAACGTCCAGGCTTAATCAAAAAGGGAGAAGTGTGACTCACCTAAACTACGAGACAGCAAGCTAGACCTGGCCTTTCGGATGACTGTAAGGAGATCCAACCAGTCCATCCTAAAGGAAATCAGTCCTGGGTATTCACTGGAAGGATGGATGTTGAAGCTGAAACTCCAATATTTTGGCCACATGATGCAAAGAGCTGACTAATTTGAAAAGACCCTGATGTTGGGAAAGATTGAGGGCAGGAGGAGAAGGGGGCGACAGAGGATGAGATGGTTGGATGGCATCACCAACTCAATGGACATGAGTCTGGGTAAACTCCAGGAGTTGGTGATGGACAGTGAGGCCTGGCGTGCTGCAGTCCATGGGGTTGTAAAGAGTTGGACAGGAGTGAGCGACCGAACTGAACTGAACTGAAGGGAATACTAAGGATCAATCCTAAAACTTAGCACACAAATCTCCAGCTTTCTACATAAGACAGAGACCTATTTCTTACCTTATATTAATAAGATCATGTGTACAGTGCTTAAGAAAATGCTGTCCCTGATGACTATGTAAAAAGATGGATATATCTTGGAAATGTCATTTATACCTTAAATTCTTAAGACTAAATTTCTGAAAGCTAAGAACATAATATAGGAAAGTTTAATTAATTTTTAAAATTATATTTATTGAATTTGACCTTAAAAATGTGATAATTAAAAAAAAAATCTGTGTTTTAGAGGGTTCTTATTTGAAATTTATGTATCACTTCCACAAGATATTGTGATATCTGTTAATAGTTCAAAGACTATTTTAGGCATATGATATTCAAGTATCCACTGGTTTGAAAAAAGCCAGGAAAAAAGCTTAAAGAAGAACTACATTGTTCTATATAGAATCCAGAAAAATGGCAGTGGCATAAAGATTATATTTACTAACTGCCTTTTATGTGCCCAACAGATTAGATGCTAAGGAGGTACAAAGAAAATGGAAAAGACAATATCAAATAAGAATACTGCCATCCATAGTCAACAGTCCCCCTTAGAGCCTCTTATTTAAATAGCTTTTCAATCTGAACTTATCAGTAACTATGGTGAGGACGCGTCTTCCAGGCAATGAACGTGGCTGGAGTTTACCTCTTTAGTCATGCAGATCACTAACACGGGCACCGTGCTCCCACGCACCAGGCATGCACAGCAGCTCCCTGAGTTCTCACAACAACCCCTGAGCACGTGTGGCAACCACCACGGCTCAGTGATGAGGAAGCGGAAGCAGAGAGGTGGGGCAAGGCAAGGCAACAGTTGAGCATCTCTGAAATGAGCAGAGCCACGCCACCTGCTCTTTGGAGCACAGAGCAACAGGAAGAAAAGAAAGGATGACTTTCTTTTATCAACACAGGGCTTTTCACTAGCTCTGGCCCCTTTGCTTGCAACTCAAACTCTGTGAGCAACAAATCAGAGTATCTGCTGACTCTGCACTGGCTGGGCAACGTCAGGGGGGAAAGTGCAGCGTCCCAGCAATAAGCGTGCCCAGGAAGTGAAGGGAAAAGACGCGACGGCTGGGCAGCCCGGCAGATGCGGAAGCCACCAGAACCTGCCGTGGTCGCTAGCTCCCCTCTGCCTTCTAAGGTGTGCTGCGGGTCAGCTCCTCCACAGCTTCTGGAGGCTATTTTCTACGTTAAGAAAGGAAAGCTACATGCAGAAAGAGCTAAAAAAATTGTCAACAGAAACTGTAGTCCTGCCTTTGGCTGTAAGGATTGAATGCCTACAGTCCTACAGGGTTTTCCCCGTAAAGCATGAAAGCCAAGTCCCTACCCATAACAGATGTTTAAAAGGTGAGGTGTGTCTCTGACCTGCCCTGATGACATTACTGGGTTACTCCATAAGTGTTTATCTCTATGACTTTCTAAATATATATATATGTACACTTGATCTACATTAATAAGATAAAAACACCAAAAGATTTCATGTTAAAAGGGACCACATCCAAGAGTCCTTTTCATAAGGTTTCCAAAGTTGCTGCTGCTGCTGCTGCTAAGTCGCTTCAGTCGTGTCTGACTGTGCGACCCCAGAGACAGCAGCCCACCAGGCTCCCCCGTCCCTGGGATTTGCCAGGCAAGAGTACTGGAGTGGGTTGCTATTGCCTTCTCCTCCGAAGTTGACATGGCATTTAAGATAAAAACACATCTATTAAATGTAAACTAGTCAGAGCTGTCCTTTAATTAAAAGTATGACCACTTGAAAGGCCACTTTAAAATATAAAGGATGAAAAATTAATCTGCTGAGTGTGGGATCCTTTACCCTTTCAAGGGTGCATGTCCTGCCCAACTCCTCAACTTGTCTGTGAGTTCCCCAAAGCAGGGAGGTTTGTACGTTTACTATTTGCATAATAAACAGTTTATAAACACACACTAACACAATGACTCAGGGACATCATGGCGCTAGTAAGAGAAGATTACATATCTTCGAGAAGTGCAAGTCCCAGGGCTCTTGATGGAAAGGTCCCCTGTGGTTTAACACCGGCCTGAGGATTGATGTCTTCTACTTATGAAGGTAAACGTTTGCGGGAAAGCAGCTTACTGCAAACTGAGTGAGTTCTACAGGCATTCTGGGAGTGAGAAGCACTCGACAGGGTCTGCAGCAGCCGCGGGGACCAGCGCTAGCCTTCCCTTCCATCATCACGGGGGCTGCATGCCCTCCATGGGACCAGCACGTCAGACGCTGGGGGTACGAGTGAGCAGAGACCAGCCCTGCCCACGGTCCTCTGCCGGGCTATGCAATGCCAGGGGATGCCGCAGCATCCACGCGAGGCCAGCAGGGGGCGTTCCCAGGGGTGTGCCCTGGTGCACTGCTGTGCCCACAAGAGGGTGAGAGACGGGCAGACACACTGCCGCCAAG
>NW_011495018.1:6085059-6086285 GCF_000754665.1 Bison bison bison | reverse complement strand
TGAGGGCTGCAATGGAAACCTGCCTGAGAAAATGGCCCAGAGCAGGGCTTTTTTTTTTTTTTTCCACTTTTCTTTTTCCTTCTGCTAAACTCTTGGAACCCGCTGTGTAAAGGAAATCTCACAGTGAAGCTAAAAACAGATAAAAGGATTTTTTTCTCCCCCTCACAACTTGTGGGAGCTACTGACAAGGTCCCTGGAATCTGGAAGCACCTGAAAAGTAGTTTCAGAAACGCTGACCCACAATGCCTACATGAAGGGCTGATATGACATTTTGCAGAGTCCAGCAGAGAGCTTTCTAATTTACACTAAGGGAGGGTTGAGGAGGTCTTCGTAGAGCGGGTGACCTCTGCACAGGGCCGTTCACGACGAGGAGGAAATTAGCCTGGCCTGGAAGAGGCATGGACATTCCAAGCGGATGGAAGAACGTATCGAGGCCCGTGGACTCGGAGAACCACGTGTCACCGTGGCTGGCACATGGACAGCTCTTACATACCCACCAGAGCTGGAGCTCCAGAAGGTCTCTGGGGCCAGCCAAAACAAGTCAGAACTTTTTGCTGAGGATGTGGGGAGATACGGAAGAAGTTTACAGACAGGGGATCTCTGATGGTGTCAGGCTGGTGACAGAGAGATGAGTTACTGTTATACAAGTTACTGGTGCTTAAAGCAGAGAACGCAAAGAACACGCTCTTCTGGGACTGCAGAGGATGAGCCAGGAGCCATACCGGGCATAGCACGAGGGAGCCCCCCAGACCAACCTCAGGATGGTTTCACTGGTACAGCAGTTCTCAAAAGGAATCACGTAGCCGACTTCATGACCAATGTTAACATCCATCTCGTCTGCCACGCGGAGGGCGAGCTGGACCGCCGTGGGCTTGTGGACCTGCGTGCACACCACGCCCCCGTGCTGGTAGTGGATGGAAAGGCAGTACTCAGCACACCACTGCGGAACCTTCAGCGGGACAAATGAGACAGGGTCAGCCCCACGAGCACAACGACAAAGCCCAAGGGCTCGCTCAGATGTGATTTTTCTTTCCACCAGTGGGCTGCGTGACATCGCGTGAAGCTGAACAACCTGTATTTACGTCTCGAATTATTATTAGAAAATAAAGTTAGGAATAAACAGCAGTTAGCACGGACTGTGAAAGTGAGACCCTCAGATGAAAACAGGAAGATTAAAAAAAATAAAAGGCAAAGTAAAAAAAAAATTTTAACCTCAGCTTTTATGA
>NW_011495018.1:6072892-6084959 GCF_000754665.1 Bison bison bison | reverse complement strand
CTTTCTGGTTAAAAGAAAGTACCATCAAAGATACGGCTTCTGGTACCAACTCTTATGCTTTAAGCAATGTAAATATTAAATATCATTTAGATGAAAAATAATCGTTCAAAATTACAACATTTACATTTAACTCTAAATGATCATAACAAAATAACCAGATAAGCCTACTTTAACTTTCCCTGGCAATAAAAGTTAAAATACACTGGCATTTATCAACTAAATATGATGACTAATGAGCTCAGTGAGATAACCAACCAATCTTTTCAGATTTAGAAAGAGTCAGTTACAAGATGGCCAAGTTATTTCTTTTCAAATCCTTGTACTGAAATGTATAATAGTTCAATTAATTCTATCAAGTTTATCTGTGTAAGATTATAGTAGAAAGTACTAATTCATTTGTATGTGCAATCTTTTTAAAAATTTTCTTCTACGTATTACAAATTTAGAACAGTATACATACACGTGAATCTATCTCTCACACACACACGTGTGCGCAGCCATCTTAGGGCACTGTCAGTAAATTACACTTTGTTACATGTATTTTTAAAATAAACCATTCTGAGTGCTTTTTAATAGATTCAAAGTATTTAAGAGTTTTGACATTTTTAATTATCTTCAGATCTGCTATTTACTGGGGCTTCCCTGGTGGCTCAGAGGGTAAAGCGTCTGCCTCCAATGTGGATACCTGGGTTCGATCCCTGGGTCGGAAACATCCCCTGGAGAAAGAAAAGGCAACCCACTCTGGTACTCTTGCCTGGAAAATCCCATGGACGGAGAAGCCTGGTAGGCTACAGTCCATAGGTTCGCAAACAGTCGGACAAGACTGAGCGACTTCACTTGGTATTTACTAGACCCACTTGAGATTCCTAGATTTTACTACTCACTATAACTTGAAAAATAAACATGACTTACCAGAAATCAAGTAACTGCAAAATGAACACCTGCTGTAACCTGCAGATTCCTGATGACTGAAAGTGTAAATGCAGTTCCTCTATTTTAAGATAGGTGTCAGCCTTGTGAACAGGCTGAAAACTAATCAGCAATCATTTACTCAATAGCAGCTTTGTCTGACTCTGTGACTGTATAGTCCATGGGATTCTCCAGGCCAGGATACCGAAGTGGGTAGCCTCTCCCTTCTCCAGGGGATCTTTCCAACCCAGGGATCAAACCCAGGTCTCCCACATTGCAGGTGGATTTTTAACCAGCTGGGCCATCAGGGAAGCCCAAGAATACTGGAATGGGTAGCATATCCCTTCTCCAGCGGATCTTCCCAACCCAGGAATTGAACCCGGGTCTCCTGCATTGCAGGTGGATTCTTAACCAACTGAGCTACATCAGATCAGAACGGTTCACTCATGTCCAACTCTTTGTGACCCCATGAATTGCAGCACGCCAGGCCTCCCTGTCCATCACCAACTCCCGGAATTCACTGAGACTCACGTCCATTGAGTCAGTGATGCCATCCAGCCATCTCATCCTCTGTCATCCCCTTCTCCTCCTGCCCCCAATCACTCCCAGCATCAGAGTCTTTTCCAATGAGTCAACTCTTCGCATGAGGTGGCCAAAGTACTGGAGTTTCAGCTTTAGCATCATTCCTTCCAAAGAAATCCCAGGGCTGATCTCCTTCAGAATGGACTGGTTGGATCTCCTTGCAGTCCAAGGGACTCTCAAGAGTCTTCTCCAACACCACACTTCAAAAGCATCAATTCTTCGGCACTCAGCCTTCTTCACAGTCCTACTCTCACATCTATACATGAGCACAGGAAAAACCATAGCCTTGACTAGACGGATCTTTGTTGGCAAAGTAATGCCTCTGCTTTTGAATATGCTATCTTGGTTGGTCATAACTTTCCTTCCAAGGAGTAAGCGTCTTTTAATTTCATGGCTGCAGTCACCATCTGTAGTGATTTTGGAGCCCAGAAAAATAAAGTCTGACACTGTTTCCACTGTTTCCCCATCTATTTCCCATGAAGTGGTGGGACCGGATGCCATGATCTTCGTTTTCTGAATGTTGAGCTTTAAGCCAACTTTTTCACTCTCCACTTTCCCCTTCATCAAGAGGCTTTTGAGTTCCTCTTCACTTTCTGCCATAAGGGTGGTGTCATCTGCATGTCTGAAGTTATCGATATTTCTCCCGGCAATCTTGATTCCAGCTTGTGTTTCTTCCAGTCCAGCGTTTCTCATGATGTACTCTGCACATAAGTTAAATAAACAGGGTGACAATATACAGCCTTGACGAACTCCTTTTCCTATTTGGAACCAGTCTGTTGTTCCATGTCCAGTTCTAACTGTTGCTTCCTGACCTGCATACCGATTTCTCAAGAGGCAGGTCAGGTGGTCTGGTATTCCCATCTCTTTCAGAATTTTCCACAGTTTATTATGATCCACACAGTCAAAGGCTTTGGCATAGTCAATAAAGCAGAAATAGATGTTTTTCTGGAACTCTCTTGCTTTTTTGATGATCCAGCGGATGTTGGCAATTTGATCTCTGGTTCCTCTGCCTTTTCTAAAACCAGCTTGAACATCAGGAAGTTCACGGTTCACATATTGCTGAAGCCTGGCTTGGAGAATTTTGAGCATTACTTTACTAGAGTGTGAGATGAGTGCAATTGTGCGGTAGTTTGAGCATTCTTTGGCATTGCCTTTCTTTGGGATTGGAATGAAAACTGACCTTTTCCAGTCCTGTGGCCACTGCTGAGTTTTCCAAATTTGCTGGCATATTGAGTGCAGAGGGCATCAGAGGGCAAACACACTGAAACCATACTCACAGAAAAGTAGTCAATCTAATCACACTAGGACCACAGCCTTGTCTAACTGAGCTACATGGGAAGCCCTTATTCCATGAAAGATGAGACATTTAACACACTACCCTCAGCAGAGCTGGAATCAAGGCACACCACAGGAATGGACAAGGTACTCAAGTGGACTGAAGTCAGGAGTTCTAGACTTGACCTGCCACTAGCTTTTGATTTGTAAATATCGATTTTACAAGCTTCCACTCCCTTTCCTGTAAAATGGGGTAAATGGTGAGAGTCACCCCTCGAAGTCTGAGCTCCTGTGCCATTTTCTGCACAGGGCTGGCGGTGATTTCCAGTTACTCCTATACACAAATTCTGCAAGATTAGACTACGACAGGATGCCTGCAATGCCGTAAACATCATACAGGCCTGGCAGTGCAATAAATATAAACCATCCGACGGTCCTCACTGTCCTTTATGCCTCCCCCACAGTAGAGCAAATTGTTTCACCTATGAGGCCAAGAATGTCATTCAGAAATGGGACAGCTCTTCTAAGTATCAGTTAAAATAACCAGCAGAAAGACTGGACACACTCGTGTTGGGCTAACTGTAGGGACTACTCTGCTGACACAGCCAAGCTGAGTTTGAGCACAAGTTACAACTAACTGCAGAGCTCCTCCCTGGGCAGCTCTGGCTGCAGACCATGTACCGCCCCCTTCGGCAACGGTCACACACGGATGACAGCAGTGATGCAAACACAAACTGAGAGGGTCGTCTCTCAACAAAGAGGAGACGCACGAAATCGCCTCTCCTGGTTATTACAGCTTCCGAGCTTCGGCACACCTTCCGAGTCACTCTAGGCAAGCATAGGTGCCCTGTGAAGTCTGGGGCCTTGGCTGAAAGAAATGACGGTTTGGCAAGTGCTGGAAGTGTGAACATTTCATAACCTCGGGGATTTCAGGCACTGGGATTTCAGCTTCACTGGCACTCCTGCATTCTCGGCACTCATAACAAACAGCACACCATGCCATGCCCTGATTCTGAATCTCCTTCAGGAGTGACAGCTTCTTTGCCCCAACAGTCCCTCCCCTCCTCACCGGTAACGTGTGTGCCTGTCGGAGACTTCGCGTTGCTCTCCAGTTTCTCTTTGGAAGACATCCCCCCACTTCCCTCTGGCATCTAGAACATACTTTAATTCTTGGCGAAAGTTGCGCAACTTTACAACCATCTGAGTAAACAAGGTAGGAAGCTGTTTTTTATAACTGAAAAAAAAAAAAAAACCCCAAAACAACCTATTTACAAATTTCCCTGGGAGTTCTGGCAATAGACATCACTCACATTTATGTATGCGGTCTAGAATTTGTCCCTCCTAGAAACCAGGACTTCAAATATTTCCATTCTGAACTCACCTAACGATTTTTTCACATTCTCTTGATCCAGTTAATTTTTTTTAATCTTTGGTGTAGCATGCGGGATCTTCCTCTCCCGACCAAGGATTAAACCTGTGCACCCTTCAGTGGAGGCATGGAGTCTTAACCACTGGACGACCAGGGAAGCCCCCTCAACCTAGCTTTAAAGGCATTTTCTAGACTATGTGATGAAGGCCCACGTGTTGAAGCCCGCCTCGACCCGCTCTGGGTGCACAGTCAAGATTGGAGTGGAACCGGCTCTTGGCTCGTATCCCCTCCCTGCAACCAAGTCACCGGGACCCTGGCCAGTCGGCCGCTACAAGAGCAGGTAAGAGGAGTCCTCCGAGGCCCCAGAGTCTAATCTAGATCAAGGCTTCACCGTCTTGGCTTCATAACTGGAGTCCTACATGTTGCACCAATTCGGAAAATGAAGAAGCCAAGACTCTCCATCCCCCACCCCAGGCGACAGGCACGAGGCTGGGCTGCTGGGCTCCGGGAAGCGGCGGCCAGTGTTCTAGCTGGGCTGATCCAGATCCGAACCAGGAGGACAGCCGCCCGAGTCACGCTGGTGTGGCGCCTCCTGCCCCTCCAGCCACGACGAGAGACTGTGCCCCTCCTCTGGCGGACACATGAGTAAAGGACATGGGACAAAAGGGATCCAGGAGACCCAGCACTACTACAATTAAACCCATTCTAGCCCCAAGGCCCCAGGCCCTGCTTTAGTGCCTCTGGTCTGCCTCGGGTGGCCAGTCCTCTTCTGGGCCACCCAGGGTACAGCTGTGCTGAGGTCCCAGTCGCTCACTTTCACTTAAGCACCAGAGTCGAGGAACCCGAAGTCGAAAGGAACCGTGCTATCGTTGTTCAGTCGCTAAGTCGTCTCCCAACTCTTTGTGACCCTGTGGACTGTAGCCCGCCAGACGCCTCTGTCTGTGGAATTCTCCAGGCAAGAATACTGCAGTGGGTTGCCATTTCCTCCTCCAGGGGGATCTTCGCGACTCAGGGGTCAAACCCGTGACTCCTGCATTGCAGGCACCACTGAGCCCCCTGGGAAGCCTGAAAGGAATTTTAAGGACCAGCAATTCACCCCAAGGCATGAATCGCTACAACAACATTCCTGCAAGCTGCCTAACCTGCCCACATGAACCAGGAGGTCAGAACACACTCCTGAGAGAGGGTTCCCTTCTGGAATAAATGTCACACATCCCTGGATACCATAATCTGTACACATCTTGAGTGAACACAGGTAGACTCTGCCAGCAGAAAACGGGGGTAAGTTACAGATGTTAAAAGGTGAAGTTGTTCAAAGTGAACATGTTCTGTAGCATCCAGCTTCTTAATTTAGGCTAAATTTCAGGTATGTCCCGCTTATTCAGCTCACTAACCCATCCATGTCATGGGAAATTTCAGGACAAGTAAAATAAGACAGCTCCAAAAATATTCCATTCTCTTTTAGGCTTTTTCATAAACTTGCTCCAAAAAAAGGTAATAAGAAAAGCTCTCTAAACGCATGAAACATTGTCCTCTTTTCCAGAGGGCAGTCACCAAATAGCCTTCCATCCCACCTGCACCGCGGAGAGATGGAATTTTTAAGATCCCGCAGAACACCCGTGGTCCTCTTTGAAAGGCTTGGCGCTAAAGTCAGACTTTTCTTTGAAAGGTTTAAAATGCTAAGAAAAAGAAAATAGTCTTGGAAGCTCTTTTAAAAAAAATAACCAAGTTGTTTCCATAACTAAGAAGACAACCGATGCTTTCATTATTAAATTGGTTTAGAAGAGCACTACTCATTTGAGTACTACTTTTGATTTCTCCCACTCTGAAGATACATACTGCCTTCACACTTAACAGAAACAAGCATCATTTATTAAAATGATCAAGAAGTTAAAGATGACAAGAGAAACCACTGCTAGGTATTAACATATTACAGGATAACAATTCTTGCCCTTTAAAAACACACATTCTGTGCTCGCTTCGGCAGCACACATACTAAAATTGGAACGATACAGAGAAGATTAGCATGGCCCCTGCGCAAGGATGACACGCAAATTCGTGAAGCGTTCCATATTTTTCTATGTTCTTTGTGTGTTAGCATTAAATTCTTCATTTGGACACTTTGCCAACAACCACAATTTAAACAAGAGAATTGAGAGACGCATCTTTGCCTCCAGTGGAGTAGAGTATGAGCTGATAAAATCCTTGCCCTTCTCTTGTAACTGAAAGCAGTTTAAGGGACTTCCAGGGAAATAGGAAGTGCCACCTGAAGACGTTTAGATACTGTGTGTGATGAAAATGATTAGTGAGGGTGGATACTAATAACGATGCGTCAGCCAACTGAATTCAAACTAAAGGGAAGGACCGAGTTCTGTTGTTTGATCAATTTTAACCCTTTGTAAAAACCTTTTCCTGTTCGACATCGACTCATTTTTATGTAAACATTGGAATAAAGCTTATCTATGAATACAAAAAAAAAGAAAAACACACATTCTAAAAGAAAACTCAAGTATATATTAAATTTTCTTTTAAACGATCGTGTAGGTTAGCAGTTCTGAAACTAAATTTTGAGTATTATAAGAATGAACACGCAATTGTGAATAATGAGTGCTCAGTTTCTCACAGTCAGAGAAGGAAGTTACAAACACAGAAACGGAAAAGGCTCAGATGAGCGCTGGACAGCTGAACCGGGATCAGAGGCGTCAGGAGGAACCCATGGTTGTTAAGAAGAGAGAGACAGAAACACAGATAAAATGGAAGTATGGAAAGGGAGAGAAATGCAGAGAAGAGAAACAGAAAGAGAGAAATCGAAAGAGCTAGAGAGACGGAAGGACAAACAGCTTCGGAGCCAGAAAGACAGAGAGGTGTGAGCACACACCCCTCGCGTGTTAATTTCCTCACTCTGCTCATGGAGTGGGCCTGAGAGCAATGATAAGCCAACAGCATCCCACTTCTGACACATCTTGGGCTTCCCTTCTGGCTCAGCTGGTAAAGAATCTGCCTGCAATGTGGGAGACCTGGGTTCAAAAGATCCCCCTGGAGAAGGGAAAGGCTACCTACTCCAGTATTCTGGCTGGAGAATTCCATGGACTGTACAGTCCATGGCATCGCAAAGAGACACGACTGAGTGACTTTCAATTCACTTCACTCCACTCGATTTTTTAATATAATTCTCGACTAAAAGGAACCATCAGGGCTCTTTGGGGAAAATGGCTTTTTCTAACACTGGAACAAGGAACATACTAGATGAGCCTGTGACGCCTTCTTGGGCTGGAAGGCAGAGACATGCTCAGACAATGATGTCAAAAGGACACAGAAGTCATCCTGAAGGAACATGGGCCACATTAGGAACCGTTTGAGCAACAAAATAAATGGGCTTCGTAATGAACTATCACCCACAGAATAAGAACTCACGAGTCCACACTGACATAAATAAATGAATAAACAAATAATGAAGGCGAAAAAGCTCAGTTTTACAGAAGAATCCCAAACGTTAAATGTGGGAGGAATCTTGGAATTAGAAAAATCACCGTTTGGTTACTACCACGAAGAATCATGCCAGGATGCTGAAATTGGTAGGTGGATGTGTGATGAGAAGCAGACTGCACACGGTCTCCAAATATCTCCCCATATATTTTAAATGATAGGGGGAAAACCATAATTTTACAAAAGACATCAGGACAGTCACCACCTCGTAAGTTACCCGATTTAACATCACTAGTCATGGGAAAACTCTTCTGTCTGCTGCTATGAGGTCCTGAGGAAGACACACAGCACTTCTGTGCTCCTCCCACCACAAATGCAGAACTGGAGCCTAACCCGAAGGAAACACCAGACAGATCCGAACTGAGGGGTGTTGTGCAAAACACCTATTTCCTTGTACTTCACAGAAACGTCGTGGATGCGAAGGCCAAGGAAGGACTGAGAAGCTGCTTCAGATCCAAGGTGATGAAGGACAAGGACAAGGAGGTGCAGCGTGACTGAGGGTGGATTCTGAGCTAGAATGTTTTTAGCTGCTTCAGATCCAAGGTGATGAAGGACAAAGGACAAGGAGGTGCAGCGTAACTGAGGGCTGGATTCTGAGCTAGAATGTTTTTTTTTTTTAATTAAAAAGATCCTTAGTGGAAAAACTGATGAACTTTTAATGTTACAAGTTAGATTTGGTAATTATATTGTGGCTAGCCCTGTTTTTAGTAGGTACTGCTGAAGTATTTCGAAGTAAAGGGTATGACATTGTCAACTTACTCTTAAAAGGCTCAGAATAAAAACGTGTGTGTGTATGGAGAGAGAGAACAATAAAGCAAATCTGGTAAAATGTTAACTCTGGTGGGATCTGAGGGAACTGTATGTGGAAAAATCTTTGTACTATGTTGCAACTTTGCATAAGTCTAAAATTATTGCAAAATTAAAACTCTAAATCATTTTTTAACTTGCCACTTGTCCACAGAAACCAGGAAAATTACACTCCTTCAGTGTTAATCATTAACTTCTGGGACACACTGAAATCATTCATTGCAGCAACAACTCATCATAACAAAGGGAAAATCATACATAATACACGTTTGATATTGGCAGTCACAAACTAAATTAAAGGGGGGAAAAAAACCACGTATGATTCATTTCACCTCTCTTCAAGCTCCATTTAGAACAAGGAAGGCTCAGAGGTAGTAAAACCTTGAAACAGCAAAGTGTAAAGAGTACTTAGAATGCCAAGACAGTCATGTGACATTCACTAGACAAATGATCACATCCCTCTGGGCCAGAGTTTCATCATCTGGAAAATGAAGGGGCTCTATCAGATTACTTCTGCGGTCTACTCTAATTTGTACATCATGAAAATCTGTAAATTCATTTCATAATAAAAATATTTATCGCTTGCTTTACAAAATATAGATCTCACTCAAACCTCGAGTTCAAACATAACAACAAGGAACTGGCCAATAAGTTGTCACTAGGTTTCCACGCTAATTGTTTCCTCCTCTTTCCTCCATCCCAGGCAAGAATACTGGAGCGGGTTGCCTTTTCCTCCTCTGGAGGATCTTCCTGGCCCAGGGATTGAACGTGTGTCTCCTGCATTGGCAGGCGGATTCTTTACCACTGAGCCACCAGGGAAGCCCTCTGTTATTTCTCAGAGTTTGGAAAACAAAGATTTCCTTGTGTTTTTAACTTTCTGTAGCTTGACCAACATCACCAACAAGCATATCCGTGCATTCTGAGTATCAGACTGCTAGACCTGTAAACACGGCAGTTAATTCCAAAACTTACCGTAGGCCAGTAACATCTTTTAAAATACAACATGCACAACAGAATACTTTTTTTTTACAACAAAATAATTCGTAGATTCTTCTACTAAAGAAAGTTCAGTGGTACAATAAACACGATTGATATCCACGTAAGTATTAACTTTTATTCAGCCGGCTTTCATAAAGGAAATCAGGTTAAGTAACTTATCTGATAAACCTGAATTGCTAAGGTTCCTTTCTGTTCTGTTTTTCAGTTTAGATAATATCATTCTTACAGGAGGACACTATGCTGTGATGCTGTCATTATTTCAGGACTGAAATAGCACAACATACAAAGCCAACCATTTTTTTGCAGGGGCTACTCACCTGAGAGCTCTTGCCACACTTAGCGTCTCCCGAAACGATCACAATTTGACTTTGAAGCAGCTTCTCCATAAAGGAGTATTTTTCCTTCCATATTGGAAGGTCTTCTCTTTCTTTCAGAAGTTTATAGTAACGTGATGAATACGGCAAGCCATCGAAAGGGTTAAGTTCCAAGTCCTCACACGCCAGAATTCCCTCCTCATCCCCGTCACTGGAATCCAGGGACTCGGGGAAATAGCGTTTTTCGGAGGAAGAGTTAGGACATTCCAGGGCTGCTGCTTCCATCTTGTCCAAGGGAGCTTAAGCCGCCGGCATTCTCCCACAACAACCCACTGCAAACAGAGCCGTCTCTGCACACAAACTCAGACGTCCCAGCCTGCGGGACTGCAGGCCAAGGCCCGAGCCAGCTGAATTCCCCTGGTCTGCATCTGTTCTCTGCTGCGTCGGCTGCTGTGCTCCGGCGCTCTCCTGTGCATTCAGTGATGGTCGATAAAGCTGGACGCAAACTAAACAAGAAGGAAAGTCAGGTACACAGACACATGAGACGCTCAAAAGAAAGAGCGACAGGCATTCCAAAACAAAAGCCCGATTTCTTCTGTTAACGGGTTACCGTCTGGCATTTCTGCTGCCTGTTTAAAAGGCCAGGAATAATACAGGCTCGCTCTTCGGGTCTGGTTGGTTGCCGTTTCTCCCTGGCCAGTTTAAGCACGAGCCCACCCGGGACCTGGTTCTCTCTGCTGACCCCTGTCCCAGGTCCCCGCATCTTGATTGACAGCGGAATCGGGAGCAACAGGCGGACATTGTGAGCGTGAGGCTCCATCACGTGGTCACTAATCCCACCACAAAGGAGACGGCAGACCCTCTAACAGGGAAAACTGCTGAGGGCCTGGCGAGTGCTCCCCCACACTGGCTTCAGAAAGCCTACTATTTATTTATTTAGCTTAAAAGAGTATTACATTTTCTTATTCATTTTACACTTGCCTGTGCTAATTTACAAAGCCAAGTGAGTGAATTTATTATTTTTTCCCATCTGAGGCTATGCTAGCTTTGGTTAATGAGGTCTTTTATTTGTTTAACTACACCAGAAATCTCAAGCATATTTCTTGAGATTCCTGTGTCTTAAGCCCAACATGTTAGATTTAAGAGGCAACAAATTACAACACTTAGTTTAAATGAAGAAGAGAAAAACTGCCTAAGAAAGGGTAAAATTTACACGAGGAATAGTCTGTATGTGTCAGGGAAGGGATCCTTCCTTTTCCAATCACTGGTGGTTTTTTAAAAATTCAATCAGTATTGCTGGAAATAAGCACCTTTTCACATTAACCAAGGGAAAACTAAAAGCAAAGAAAAACTCAAGTAAAAAATAACGCAGAATAAACTACATTCCATGATATCTTGTCACTCAGATCACTCTTTTTATGGCACCTCATGTATCAGAATTGTTGCTCGAGATTGTCAGAGTTAGTAGTCTCAAACAGCTAGCTTCTAACCATAAGTAATAAAAACAAAACAAAACACTTCTCCACTGGTCAAGTCAGGCTCCAAGGAAACAGTCCATCACTTAAGAAACAATCTTGAGTGCCTCTCCAGGGCTTAAACTAATACACGAGGCGCTGGTCACACACGTAAGGATACTCTGGGCGTAGGACGAAGACTGTTACAGAACTTTTAAAAAGTCACAGATCACAAGCGGGAGACCCTGATCTCCAGGGTGGGGAAAGAACGTTCCGGCTCTATGAGGGCAGAGTTCTTCAAAATTCATTCTGAAAGCCACTGATTCAAAATTCCAACGGAACTGTCAAGGTGTGATAATACAAATGTAATGCGTGTTAACTTCACAATTCCGCAGAGACCAGATCCACAGAAGAGCTCCAAAAGCACGACAGCCTGAGACCACAGCACACGGCGACCTTGCGACGCTGCCCAAGAATCAGAACCCTCTACTGCTTAAGAGAAGTTACAGCCTGAGACCACAGCACACGGCGGCCTTGCGACGCTGCCCAAGAATCAGAACCCTCTACTGCTTAAGAGAAGTTACAGCCTGAGACCACAGCACACGGCGACCTTGCGACGGTGCCCAAGAATCAGAACCCTCTACTGCTTAAGAGAAGTTAACGCTTAGTTTGTGTTCAGCTTTTGTTTTGTTCTGATTAGAATCCCTTCCAAGGGATCTCATCTTACATGTAAATTAAATTACTGTTACTATGACTGATGATTGCCTTAGGTACTGTTTCTGAATTGTTTTCAGTTCAGTCGCTCGGTCATGTCTGACTCTTTGCCACGCCATGGTCACAAATTGTTTTATCTTAAAAAAAAAAAAAAAAAA
>NW_011495018.1:6072032-6072341 GCF_000754665.1 Bison bison bison | reverse complement strand
CACAGCACACGGCGGCCTTGCGACGCTGCCCAAGAATCAGAACCCTCTACTGCTTAAGAGAAGTTACAGCCTGAGACCACAGCACACGGTGGCCTTGCGACGCTGCCCAAGAATCAGAACCCTCTACTGCTTAAGAGAAGTTACAGCCTGAGACCACAGCACACGGTGGCCTTGCGACGGTGCCCAAGAATCAGAAACCTCTACTGCTTAAGAGAAGTTACAGCCTGAGACCACAGCACACGGCGACCTTGCGACGGTACCCAAGAATCAGAACCCTCTACTGCTTAAGAGAAGTTACAGCCTGAGACC
>NW_011495018.1:6057029-6071880 GCF_000754665.1 Bison bison bison | reverse complement strand
AAAAAAGCAGCGCCATTACTATTACCAAACACGTGTCCTTGAAATGTTTCTCTTACAGTACTCCCTAAAAGTGTAATCATCTTGTAATCAAAGTCTTACTTGGAAAGTACTGACCACGATGAATCCTCGGGAACAGTCACGTTTTCTGAATAGGCATCTTTCTAGAAGAAAGCTAAGGCTGACCTTGCCTCTTTTTACACAAACCATGTGTACAGATACACATCACCTACTTATCTGTTCTGGTGATTCAGAGATGACCCATGGAGCGGTGGACTCTACTTCCTCTCCCTGTGAATCTGAGCTTGCCCCGTGACTTGCTGTGACCACAGGAATGCAGTGAAGTTATGCTGGACTACTTCCGAGGCATTCAATCGCTTGAAAACACTCTCCCTTGGAGCCAACTGTCATTCAGTGAGGTGGAGAAGCCAAGAGGAAGAGACGGAAGCTTGGCATCTGCTGATAGAAGGCTTAGCCCGCCAACCACGTGGGTGAGTGGTGGAAGGCGCCCCACCCCGGCACAGCCTCCAGACGACCACTGGCCCGGCCGACAGGACGTCTGCACAAGGAGCGGCCACGGGAGCCCAGGCACCTGGAGAACCACGGGACGGGCCACCAAGTTCCAGCAGCAGAAAACCAGACTTCTGCCGGCGAAATAGAACACACTCGGGATTTAACTTTTTCTTCATGACTCAAGGTCCATTGGAGAAGACTCGAGAGTCCCTTGGACTGCAAGGAAATCCAACCAGTCCATCCTAAAGGAAATCAATCCTGGGGGTTCAATGGAAGGACTGATGCTGAAGCTGAAACTCCAATACTTTGGCTACCTGATGTAAAGAACTGACTCATTGGAAAAGACCCTGATGCTAGGAAAGATTGAAGGGAGGAGGAGAAGGGGACAACAGAGGATGAGATGGTTGGATGGCATCACTGACTTGATGGGACATGAGTTTGAGTAAACTCCGGAAGTTGGTGATGGACAGGGAGGCCTGGTGTGCTATGGTCCATGGGGTCGCGAAGAGTCAGACACGACTGAGCGACTGAACTGAACTGAACTGAACTGAACAAGGGCACCAACGCACTGGCTCCTGTAACAGAATGAGGTTTCCAGATTTCCCTGAAGTGACGGGGGTCAGAGGCCAGACTGTGGCCACAGAGCCCTCCTTGCCCGGGGATGTGGCCCCCACGTCACACGGTCGCTCTTCCCTGGTGAGGCTCCCATCTGCTTCTCCCACTCTCCTACACGGTGCTGAGAACCAGGCAGCCTTGTTGCACAGAAACGCCTGTGAAGGCTGAGTCCACAAAGGGCTCTACGCTGACCCCAGTCTGAAGGGTAAAGCGATGAAGCCTGCGACACCTATTTTCAGCTCTCTCGGGACCTGTTTTTCTTTCTTTTGGTCTATCTTTATTTATTTGGGCTTCCCTGCTGGCTCAGTTGGTAAAGAATCCACCTGCAATGCAGGAGACCCCGGTTTGATTCCTGGGTCAGGAAGATCCCCTGGAGAGGGGAAAGGATACCCACTGCAGTATTCTTGGGCTTCCCTGTGGCTCAGCTGGTAAAGAATCTGCCTGCAATGCGGGAAACCTGGGTTCGATCCCTGGGTTGGGAAGATCCCCTGGAGAAGGGAAAGGCAACCCACTCCAGTACTCTGGCCTGGAGAATTCCACGGACTGTACAGTCCATGGGGTCGCAACGAGTCGAACACGACTGACCGACTTTCACTTTATCTATTTAACTGGAGGATAACGGGCTTTACAGTGTTGTGCTTCTGCCGTACAACAACACGAGTCAGCTGTGAGCATGCGTATGTCCCTTCCCTCTCGAGACCCCAGCCCCTCATCCCGTCCCTCCCAGGCATCACGGAGCGTCAGGCTGGGCTCCCCGCGCTGTACAGCAGCTTACAGCAGCTTCCCACTGGCGGTTTTATGCAGGTGGTGGTACGTGTCAAGGCTGCTCTTTAGATTTGTCCTGCTCTCTCCTTCCCCTGCTGTGTCCACAAGACCCTTTTACTGTCCTACAGACTGAGTTCCCGATTTGGAGGGGCACGTGGCTGAGTTTTGAGTCTACCAACTCGCAAGACAGACACACACACCTCTCCTCACTGATTCAGCAACTGGCGGAATCCGTGTCAATCACTTGCTCCTGTCATCGTTGTTCAGTCACTCAGTTCTGTCTGACTCTTCACGACCCCATGGACTGTAGCCCGCCACGCTCCTCTGTCCATGGGATTTCCCAAGCAAGAGTACTGGAGTGGGCGGCCGTTTCCTTCTCCGGGGTATCTTCCTGACCCAGGGATTGAACCTGAGTCTCCAGGACTGGCAGGTGGATTCTTTACTACTGAGCCACCAAGGAAGCCCCACTTTCCCCCAGATGTAATTAAATACACACAAGAGATTCCTGTCCTGGCCTTTGGCAAATTTAATAGTAGCAACCTAAATAAGGGAAAACAAGTAATACAGGCTACACATCACTCAAAATAAAAATGTTACCTGTCCTGATATAAATATAAACTACATTCTATGACAAGAATTTTAAATCTGAAAGCAAACTGGCATTTCTTCATTTTTCAAAGCTATCCTACATGAGACTGTAGATCACATAATTTGTCAAAGACTGCTCTCTGAAGTGAATCTATTACAACTCTTAAATGAGCATTTACGAAAATAATACATTATCCAGCATAACATGAAACTGCCTCACCAAGAAAAGAATCAGAAGTTAACACGTGGCTAATGAGCTACATGTTGGCCATTTATATTTTGGCTCTGGGCCAGTAATTCTAGAAATGTAAATGAAGTCCATAGACAAGGATAAAGCTTTCAAGGGAATAAGTCAAATAATGTGGTGAAATTTGTCCTGAATAACCGTTCCACCGTTTGATGCTCCTCTTCTGCATTTCCCCGTCACGTTCAACAGAATATCAATGGGTGCTTCACACCTACCAAACCTCACCTGTACAATTTCAGCAAGTGCACAGGTCTGGCGGCCCCCAACACTGAGTCTCTCTGTAAAAGGCTGGTGAGTTCTCACCCTGTTTCGCTGCTCTGATGCCACCGTTTGTGGAGGTCTCCCCGTTTATATGTCCCGTCAAGCCTCTCTCCAGGAACCCCAGTCTCGTGTATTCAACTACCTACTAGTCATCTCCAATGTGGATACTTAGCAGACATTTAAAACTGTATGTACCCAAAGCTGAGCGCTGACATCTGCCCCAAAGCCATACATCTGGGCTGCTCATCTTCTTCCTTTTAACTGCTCAGACCCCAAAATATGAACGTAGTATTCTTCATTTTTCTTTATCTCAAATCCCATCTCTGATCCATCAATGGACTTGCCAGACAGAACAGCAGCATCCAAAGATGTGCGTGTCCAAAGGCCTGGGATCTTCAAAATGTACTCTGCTTGACAAGAGGGCTGCAGATGTGATCAAGTTGAGGACCTTGGCCAAGGGAGATCGAGCTGGTGGGTCTGAGCTAATCGCAGGGTCTGAAAATCAGAGACCCCTTCTCAGGTTTAGTCAGAGGGGACACGACCGTGGAAGAAGGGTTGGGGAGATGTGATGCTTTTGGCTCTGAGGAGGGAGGGCGGGCTTGTGAGCCACAATGTGGTGATCTCTAGAAGCTGGGAAGCCAAGGAAAGGAATTCTCTCCTAGAGTGTCTAGAAAGCACCATAGCCCTGCCTGATTTTAAACAAGTGATGAACATTTAAAAACGTGTATTTTAATTTTTATTTCTTTATTTGGCTGTGCTAGGTCTTAGTTGCAACACGTGGGATCTCTAGTTGAGACTTGTAGCATTAACTCTTAGTTGGGGCCTGTGGGATCTAGTTCCCTGGCCAGGACTCCAACCCGAGCCCCCTGCATTGAGAGTGCAGAGGCTTAGTCACTGGACCACAGGGAAATCCCAAACCATGACCAACTAACTTCTAACTGAAGCAAATTATGATAATAAATTACCACTAAATTTGCGGTAATTTGTTACAGGAGCAATAGTTAACTAATACATCTGGTCATGCCCGTTCTACCTTCAAAATATATCAAAACCCCCGTAACTTCCACCATGAACAGCCAGTCTGAGCACTAACCTCTCATCTGGATTACTTCAGCAGCCTCGAGACTGGCCTTGGTTCTACCCTTAGTCTCTTGAAGTCAAAGAGATCCTGGTAAAGTCTACTTAGGTCTCCTCTGCTCAAAAATTTCTCATGATTTAGAAACTTCACCTTACTCCAAGGAAAAACCACAATCCTTAACAGGACCTGCAAGGCCTGTGGGATCCAGAGGCATCACCTGCCTGCCCGTTTCCCTGGCTCCCTCTCTCACTCACACTTCTCTGCTCAAGCGGCCCCCTCACTGTTCCTCAAACACACGGCACACACCTGCTTCAGGACTTCATACCCGCTCTGCTCTCCGCCTGAAACGCTCCTTTCCTCCGATACCCAAACAGCCAGCTCCCTTATTTTCCTAAAGACCTTCATCAAACGTCAACTCTGCCACGGGGGGCTTTCCTGCCACGGGTCTGCCCTGTCTGAACTTTCAGCCACGCCCCTGTGCCCCACACCCACTCCCCTAGCTCCTTAGCCTGCTCTGTTTCCTCTTCACATCTGTTTATTGTTGGAGCCCTCCACCGGAAGGCAGGCACCTCGAGTTGGGGAGGTGTCTGTTTTTCTCCCTGCCTTTACGGCAGAGTTGGCACATGGAAAGCATTCAACAGATACTTGCTGAATGAATCAATGATGTTGCTAGCACACCAGGGTACTGCTGTTCAACTATCTGGGTTGCCCTCTGTTCAGTCAGTGACCAAGTCCTTCAAATGTCGCCGCATTCTGTCCCTTTCATCTCGCCTTTCATCCCAGACGTCCGTGGCCACCTGCCTGTCTCCCCAGGCGCTCCACTGCAATCCTCGTGCACAGATCTGCACTTTCATTATATTACTCTACTTAAAGTTCCAGTTGGCTGACTACCGGTGCATCAATAGAGCTGAAACACTTCTGTTAGGAACTCACTATGTTTCTGGATTTCAGTGACTTTTTTGCCCCCGAATATGACACAGAATAGACCCTTGCTGTTTTTAAAGGTTACGGCCTGAGAGTCTGGTGAATTAGCACATCCATCAACTGAAATATCTGCGAGCTTAAGTTTTTGCATGAACCATACACTGAAATCACAAATTAGCTCCTTTTTCAACATTTCTTAGAGCTGCTTTTTTCTTGATGAATGAGAAGAGTGGTTGTGTAGAAAATCAGTTACACTGAGATTCACACAGCAGCGTGCCTCAAGCACGCTCCGGCAGACCCCCTGATCTTTCCGGTCACTTGTCAATAACCAATATGAGGAGGCAACATCCCTAAGGATTAGGGAACTACTGAACCATCTGTACTACACACTATCTTTCCTTTCAGTCTCTCTACTCGAACCACCATCGAGCTATACCCTCTTTGGCAATTTCCACAGTCTGAACTCAGATACAGTGGGTCTTGATTAGCAATCAGAGGTTCAATCACCTTCTGTCCTTTGGGGATTTTATGCTTTTAAGACTAACATCTGATTGTGTTTTATTACAGGTATTATTCTCAATCTAATAGGTTTTCTCTGTTCTCAAGTCTTCTCATCTTCAATGCCTGCATTTTCATGTCTTCCGTTTTCTTATTCAACCAATATTTGACTGTCTACTAAGTATCTGGCCTGTGAACATACGAGTGACTCATATGCACAGGTGAACATACAAGTGACATGTGAACAGGCAGGGCTGGGTCCCGTCCTCATGGGGCTTACAGTCTAGCTGAAAACGAAGGTGGGGGTCAAAAAAGACTCTTAATCTTGTAGTCAAATAAGGAAGACTTCCTGGTAGCTCAGATGGTAAAGAATCTGCCTGCAGTGCGGGAGACCTGGGTTCCCTCTCTGGGTCAGGAAGATCCTCTGGAGAAGAGAATGGGTACCCCCTCCAGTGTTCTTGCCTGGAGAATCCCATGGACAGAGAAGCCTGGTGGGCCACAGTCCATGGGGTTGCAAAAAGTGGGACACGACTAAGTGACTAACACTTTCACCTTCTTTCAAGTAAGCAGAAGAAGGAAGAATGACAGGTATGCAATAGAAAAAAGAAAAGATCCAGGGACAGGTGCATTCACAGATGAGACAAGGGCCAAATCAGGGAAGACTGGATAAGCTATTAATAAAACTATCAAGTTTTATTTTAAATGCCATGGGCCTAACTCAGTCATTTCTTGATTAAAATTTTTATCTTTTAAACATTTTGCTTTTCTTTACAATTTTGTTAAATCTAATGTGTTACTCAATTTTCCAAATATTACCTATGATTTTTCTAATATCTACCTTCAGCTTTCTTAATTACTAGTGCATGACAAGTTCCAGGAGAGCTGGTGCCAACTGAATGTAAATGGCAGAATGGAATGGATACTGGAATTATGAGCAAGCTTAATGAACAGGGCAGTAAGAGAAACCAGTAAATGGCAGAATGGAATGGATACTGGAATTATGAGCAAGCTTACCGAACAGGGCAGTAAGAGAAACCAGCAAATCACATTCAAGTGAAAAATTATCAGAAATATTAAAAACTAAACACCACTTCTTGACTATTTAAAACTATTTTCACAAAGGCCTGTGAAAATAGGTCTTTTCTATGCTCTAACTCATAGCCGGTCCTTTTTCATCCCCACTGCTTAGGAAAAGTGCTCTGGGGAAAACACACTTACACAAACACCTTGCCTTTTAAACAATTATTCTTTTAATGTGACTGACAAATTTGTTTTGACACTATTTATGTGACCAACGCATTTTTCTTGAAGAATTTGTGCTAATTTTTATTGAAAGTTTTTAAAATAATTTAATAACTATTTAAAGTCTCTTCATATTCTGCAGAAGAGGAAATTATTTATTATTCAAATGTTTGCAAACAGAATTAAATGGAGAGTCCAGTAACTTCTTAAAAATCCTAGAGGATGTCCCTGGTGTTCAGTGGTTAAGAGTACACCTTGCAATGCGGGGGACACGGGCTCGATCCCTGGTTCTGGAAGATCCCACGTGTTGCAGAGCAACTAAGTCCAAGTACCACAATCACTGAGCCCATGCTCTGGGGCCCTTGAGCTGCTACTGAAGCCCGAGTGCCTAGAGCCTGAGTTCTGCAGCAAGAGAAGCCACCCGAAGGAGAAGCCTGTGCCCCACAGCAAAGAGCAGACACCGCTCGCGCATCTAGAGCAAAGCCCCGCCACACAGCTACAAAAACCCAGCACGGCCAAAAATAAGTAAGTCTTTCTAATGGATGTGAATCTGAGCAAACTCCCGGAGACAGTGAAGGACAGGGAAGCCTGGGGTCCTGCAGTCCTTGGGGTCGCAAAGAGTCGGACACGACTTAGCGGCTGAACACCGAACAAGGGGAGCGACTTAGTAAAAGGAAACATCTGTCTAGGTGGAATCTTTGGAACAACGCTGGACACTAACGCAAACTCAGCACACGTACTCGACACATTCACTCAGGCTTTCACGTGGCGTCCTCTAGCTCTAGGTTTATGACAGACTTCCTAAGGTCAAGATCCACTTCTGAGTCTTCTCTGCAGAGTCTACAACGTAACACAGGCCTTTGCTAAGATTATGTGACCAATAATAAACAATATACTCGTGAACCATGATGACAAGGTTTAGAACAAAGGAAGGTTAATGAGGCATTACAAGTGAATAATGACTGTCCTCAGTATAGAGGGCTGTTATTTCTTTGGAGAACAGGATCATTAGTTTCATATTCCACACCAACCCTATTCAAAGTGCTTGTTTGTGACACGATAAGGAGCTTGCACTGCAGTGTAAGTTAACTGGCTGCTTCCTTCCCTGAAGAAATCCTGCTATTACCCTGAACTAACAGTATGATTAGGGCCACAGTCTATTTACATTCTGGCACCAGCTCCTAATCTCACTGCAAACCAGTAAGTCTGTGGACTGACACTGGTCTGCACACTGCACTTCGAAAACAAAGGTCCTATCCAACCACCGAAGCTGGACTAGTACTAAGGACAGCGATAATGATAATGAGGATGATTCTACCAATTAGCCTTTACAGAGTGCTTACTGGGCGCCAGATGCTAGAAGTACTTAAGCAGTTTATATGGATTATTTCATTTAAACTCTTAAGGACCCCATGAGGGTTTACTTTATTATTTCTATTTTTTTTAATGAGGAAATTTAAGCCTTCAGAAGCTTAGTTAATTCACTCAGCTTTGAGCTGCTCAGCTGGGGTAGAGCAGGTGCTGAAGTCCTGCAGTCTGCTCTCAGCTTCGCCCCAGGTATGTGTCCCAGGTACGGGTCTAGGGTGTGCTCGACTGTGTCGCACCACGCTGCTCCCTGCCCGCGTTAAAGAATTGCAGCAGGCTCCTGCGGCAACACTGTGGGTAGAGAACCACTCGACATTACAGGAGGTACCAGGCAGGGTGGCCGGGAAAACATACCATATGACAACAGTTCTTCACGGAAAGGAAAACATAGCTGTAATCCCCCATATTGAGAGCTGCAGTCAAATATGTAATACGAAAACTTTATTTTCCAGGTGTATTCTATTTTAATCAAAAACAATGGACTTAACATAACTGGGCTTTTAAGAAGATTACTCCTTTGCTTTCCTTTGTTTTAATTGGCTCAGAGCTCCCCAAAGCACATCCTATTGTATACTGTCATCCTGCTTATTTAACTTACATGCAGAGTACAGCATGTGAAAAGCCGGGCTGGATGAAGCACACGCTGGAATCAAGATTATTGGGAGAAACATCAATAACCTCAGATATGTAGACGACACCAGCCTTAGGTCAGAAAGTAAAGAAGAATTCAAGAGCCTCTTGATGAAGGTGAAAGAGGAGAGTGAAAAAGCTGTCTTAAAACTCAACACTGAAAAAATGAAGAACATGGCATCAGGTCCAATCACTTCATGGCAAATAGATAGGGAAACAATGGAAACAGTGACAGACTTTTATTTTCTTGGGCTCCAAAATCACTGTGGATGGTGACTGCAGCCATGAAATTATAAACACTCGCTCCTTGGAAGAAAAGCTATGACAGACCTAGACAGCATATTAAAAAGCAGAGACATTACTTTGCTGACAAAGGTCTGTATAGTCAAAGCTATGGTTTTTCCAGTAGTCACGTAGAGATGTGACAGCTGAACAATAAAAAAGGCTGAGCACCAAAGAACTTTTGAACTGTGATGTTGGAGAAATTCCTGAGAGTCCCTTGGACAGCAAGGAGATCAAGCCTGTCAGTCCTAAAGGAAATCAACCCTGAATATTCACTGGAAGGACTGATGCTGAAGTTGAAGCTCCAATACTTGGGCCACCTGATTCGAAGAGCTGACTCATCAGAAAAGACCCTGATGCTGGGAAAGATTGAAGGCAGGAGGAGAAGGGGACGACAGAAGATGAGATGGTTGGATGGCATCATTGACTCAATGGACATGAGTTTGGGCAAGCTCTGGGAGTTGGTGACGGACAGGGAAGCCTGGCGTGCTGCAGTCCATGGGGTTGCAAAAAGTTGGACACAACTAAGCGACTGAACAACAACAACAATGGTTTCTAGTGGAAGAGCTTGGCAGGTTACAGTCCATGGGGTTGAAAAGAGTCAGACACAACCAAGCGATATCTCAATAATAATAATATACCAAACACAGCTTGAATAATCAATCCTGCACAATTTTTTTTCAAGAATCCTACATTCTACTGGCAATTTGCACATACAGAAAGACTTCCCAAGCTCAATCAATGTTTGTATATCATAATAACATATTACTCCCTACATGTAAGTCTATAAATCAAGGGTTTTGTTAGAATTTCAAATGGCTGGGCCACTCAGTGCTTTTTAACACTATTTTGATGATTATTTTTACTGGATAATATTCTAAAAACTAACACTTGAGTAAAAGCAAAGTTAATAAAGTATACTAAAATATTAATTTGACTTATTTATGCAGTCTAGTTAGATATCTGAACAAAATGCGTGAGCCAATCAAAGTTGAAAACTAAAAATAGGCTATTGCCAGTCTCCTTAAGGAAGTCACCGTATTTATTTTACCTACAACATACACAAAATGAACTTTCATACAACTTCTTTATCAGACAGTATTGCTTGGGGCATTATCATACCTCCTGAAGTTATATTCTACTTGAATTGTTGCTCTCAACGAGATTGTGAAAAACGAAAAATACGAGGAACCTTTTTCACTAAGTATGTGTGTGTGTGCGTGTTCAGTCGGTCGTGTCCGACTCTCTGCGACCCCATGGACTGTAGCCCGCCAGGCTCCTCTGTGAGTGGGATTCTCCAGGCAAGAGTACTGGAGTGGGCTGTCATTTCCTCCTCCATGCTAACAAAGTAATGGGTAGCCATTCTGCACCAACTTTATTAAAACAAGAATCAATCGATAAACTACATTGCGCACTCTAAGGCAGGTGGAGGAAAACAGAACCACTTCAGGGACTGCCAACACACGAGCCCGGAAGAGCAGGGGTTCTGTTCTGTTCATCTCTCCAGATTTTCTGGTCCCTCCTCTCTAGTCTCTGTACCCCAGAGTTTTATCCCCAACCCTCTTCTCACTGCACATACCTCCCCAGAGAATCTCACTCACATTTTAACTTCAATCACTGAGTGCTTCACCCGAGTTCCAGCTTCATCTCAGACTTCCTTCTACAGCACCAGAGCCACACGTCCAAGTACTACTTATGGGATGTCCCAACTTAGATAACAGGCAATTTCAGGGTTAACGTTCAAAACTGAACTTGTCATCTACCCCATTCTCACACTTCTGAGAAAGAAAACGCTTCTTTCACATTCCTGATTCAGCAACTGACAGAACAATGCCCGTCAGCAGGAAGTCATCCTGGCTTCTCCCCCACCTCCATGTCCAGCACCTCCAAGGCTGCTGATTTCACCTCGCTCAGCGGCCCCTCCTGATTCCCGACACCATCACCACCAGAGCCTTCGTTATCTTATCATTTTTTCACAGAATTGCTGCAAAATCTCCAGTTTTGCTTTTCTGCCTCTATCTGTGGCTCTCCGTTAACGTGACGTCATTCACAGGCTGCCGGTGATCTCTGTCAAATGCAAAACTGGTCATGTCACTGATTCAAGTGCTTTTTATTACCTTCAAGACAAAAGCCTCACTCCCGGGTTCTTTTTGACTTAGTCTGTATTTGCTTCTCCAGTCTTCCAGAATGTTCTCTCTGCTCCAGCCACAATCCTATCCCCTGTACCTCTACCCAGTCTCTTCCTCTGCCTGGGAGGTTCCCCTGCCCTCACAGACAATCAATCCATGGAGTCATTTCCTAGTCCTGTCCCTCCTGGAGAAGAAATCCAGGTCCCAGGAAGTACCTAACACATTATAGGTGCCCACCGAATATTTGCTGTGTGTATGCTGGAGTTAATGACAACCCTTTACATTTAATACATTCTTTGTAATATACAAGGAATTTTCATTCACATCTATAATCACATTTGACAACCACTGCAGGTTTTATCATCCTGAGTTATCAATGAGGAAATAATGGCCCCTGACTTTCCCAAGATGGAAGAGCAGGAATTAATGCAATCATCCCTAACTAAAGGCTTGTCCTCTATTATTATCCTACTTAATTATCAGGTACATACTGAAAACCCACTATGAGCTAAAAGGAATATAGAAGCAGCCTAGGTCATGGACTTAGCTCTAAAATGTTTAATCTCAACAGAGGCACAAGACCCATACACACAAAAAAATGAGAGAAAATTCTACAAGATAGTATAGTATATATACAAAATAGATAACCAATAGGGACCTACCGTATACACAGAAAACTATATTCAATATCTTATAATATTGAAAAGAATCTTTAAGGTAAAAGTATCTGAGAAGGAACATATATGTATATATATATGGCTAAATCACTGTACTATACACCTGAAACTAACACGATATCGTAAACTAACTATACCTCAATTAAAAAAAATTCTAAGAAAAAAAAAGAAAGTATAGTGTAGTATCGGGCTAAGTGCCAAAGTGCGTAGTGACCCAGGGAGGAACAGAAGTGCACTCAGTGGCACTCACCTATCCTGGGGGCTTCCTGGGCTCAGGGGGTAAAATATCCCTCTGCCAATGCATGAGATACAGAAGACGCGGGTTTGACTCCTGGGTTGGGAAGTTCCCCTGGAGAAAGGAATGGCAAGCTGCTCCAGTGTTCTTGCCTGGAAAATCCCACAGACAGAGGAGTCTGGTGGGCCGCAGTCCAGGGGGTTGCAGGGTTGAACACGACTGAGTGACGGCATGAACACACGCGCGCCCACCCTGGAGAGGCCCTCCAGACAGGAGATGGGGGAGAGGGCAGCATGGCTCTGTAGCCCAGTTATACCATGAGTGATTAAAAGGGCTAACAGAGAGGCATTTCTTAAGTCCAACAATTTGAGTGCAGACCATGACAGGTCTGGAGGACAGAAAGGAAACAGCAAAAATGGAAATTTAATTGTTTTCTGTCTTTGAACAAATTCCTTCTGAGTTTTAGAAAGTAACAGAGGGAAGAGTTCCCTCACTATGGAAAAACAGAAATCCAGAAACAAAAATGAAAACTTCCTCTGACTTACGAGAGTAAGTTTATGAAACAGAAGTACATTCATCTGCTTTATTTTCCTTCTTTCCTTTTGAAATCATCCTACTTGAATTAAATCACGTTAACTTCCTAAGGGAATTACTTTTACTTTGAATTCTGATGTGGACAAGAGATTTAAACAAGAAGAAGAAAGGCCACCTCTGTCTCTTAATTGCTACCTTGTTATTTCCTGGGACAGTGCTTTGGCTTGCTACATGTAGTTGAGCATCAGCAAAGTAAACAATAATGTAATTATTCCCTCCAGTGAAGAGCTGGGAAACTTTTCCCAACCTGACAGTGAAAACAAATAGAAAAAGTAGTACAGAATCCCCAAAGGGACGACCCATACCTTTACCATTCATTTCAACCCCCAGCAGCTAGCAACCAACCTCAGGCCATCCCCTCCAGTAATAAAGCAAGGCCCTTTATCTGGAGCAATTTCTTTAAAGCTCTTCTCAATCATTCAATAGACATTTAACAAGTACATTGTTACCGGAGAAAAAGAAACTGAATAGCAACCCCTGCCTTGGACACTTTTGTACCTACCCTTCCTCATTTTCACCCCCTTCTTTAGTCCTATGTTCCACAGGCACACAATCCCCTAAGACAAATGCTGTTTTTCCGTTGCTCAAGTCACCTATTACCTAAAATATGTCAATGCAAGATTGCCTCAATGTCAAGCTCATAGCTATCGATAAAATCATTCATCTATACTACAAAATATTTACCAATACACATCTCCATTTTATAACACAATTATCCTCTGGTAAAAAAAAAAAAGAAAAAAAGTCTGCATATAACTATTAAATTCTCGAGTCCTTGTTACATGAAGATCTACAATTTTGGTTCTTTCTTCTTTTTAAATACAAGTACCTAATCCTTTACTATATGGGAAAATTTAACCCTACCTCCTCTTTTCTTTCTGTTAATAAAAGCCAAGCTTTAATCGTTATCTTGTCACTTTGACTATGAGATTTTCAACGAACATCATTATGTTTGTTTCTCCAGTGAAAAGACCAATTCATAACTTTGCTAATGATGTGAAAACGAGAATTTGAAAAGACTGTACTACAGAAGAACTGTTGATCTCAGAACCTTTCTATCTAAAAATCCATTCCCTGTCTCCAAGTAACAAGAACAGGTAGTCAAGGTACCTACCATGAAGTCTTTACCTTCCAACTTGAATTTATTACTTTAATACTGTAGCTGTTGAATTACAGGTTCTGTGTATATCACACTGCTTGTCAATATCCACATAAGCATAAACCCTGTGGCTTTGACAATGAATCTGAAAAAGTCCCCATACAGCCTGAGAGGGGAGAGCCCAATTTGGTGGAGTATAATAAATGTCCCTTTCCATCACAGAGTATCTGCTTCTCAGGTTCAATTAACCTCTGAATGATTCTCTTTCTGAGAGGAAAGTAATCCTCCTCGATGTCCTTGTCATCTACAGGGTGGAAAAGAATGAGTAGTCACTAACGTGACCCCAAACCACTCTCTTCTTTTCATTCCCCTCAAGTCCTGTCTAGGGCAGCAGGAGGAACTGATGGAGGGGCCAAAATCTTCAGACCCGAGCACTGCATGGATCATGGATCATGCCGTTTCCTCCCACCTACCCGTGCATCCCCTTCCTTTCCTTCTCTCCTCTCCTTAGCGTTGCTCTTCTTGACCTATACAGCACTCTCCCTGTGGTCTGAATTTTTACAGCCTACCAGACAAAATGCTCGGTGATCCCCAACGCTTCCTAAAAGCACTACCTGCGTCGATGTTTTCAAAACCACTCTTAAGAGAAAAAAAGACTATGGTGTGGGATCTTGCTACAAAAAAAGATTACGGTGTGTTTCACTTGCCCTACCAAGTTTTGGTGCAGAACGTGTGGGCTTGGTGCCCACAACTTGGAGCGAAAACCAGGAGCTCTAAAACAAATACACCCACACACATAGACACACATACTTGGTGATACAACCTAGAGCGAAAACCAGGAGCCCTGAAACAAATACACACACACACACACACTTGGTGCTACAACTTGGAGAGAAAACCAGGAGCCCTGAAACAAATACACACACACACACACACACACACACACACACACACTTGGTGCTACAACTTGGAGCGAAAACCAGGAGCTCTAAAACAAATACACCCACACACATAGACACACATACTTGGTGATACAACCTAGAGCGAAAACCAGGAGCCCTGAAACACACACACACACACACACACACACACACACAAAACTAAAAACAGGT
>NW_011495018.1:6056733-6056873 GCF_000754665.1 Bison bison bison | reverse complement strand
CGGAAAGATCCGACTGGGGCCCGCGGCCTGAAAGGTGACTCTTGGGATGACAGTGCAATGTGCGCAGCGGAGGCGCCTTCTCCCCGCATTTCGGGACTCGAGCGACCCGCTCGCCCCCCTGCCGACCACTTGCCCCCATC
>NW_011495018.1:6044764-6056241 GCF_000754665.1 Bison bison bison | reverse complement strand
GCCGCCCCGGGGCAGCGCGTCTTCCGCCCGCGAGCCCCCTCCGCCCGCAGCGCTCGCTGCCCCGCTGGAGACGCGCGGGCCCTTGCGCTCGTTCGCGTTTCCTGGCGTCTTTTGGTCCCTCCCTCTCGCCGTCCTTCCTGCTCCTCCTCCTGCCCCCACCCCCACCTCTGGGTTGTCAGGGCAACCGAAGCGACGCCGGCCCCCGGGAGGAGAGGCGTTAAAAGGGGCTTGCGGCGCCGGGGGCTCGGCCGATAGGGGCCCGGGAGCAGCTTACTCTATGGAGCTCCAGAGTAAGGGGGCCGGGGCCCGGGCCGGGGCGGGCCTCCCCCGGAACGGGTGTGGGCGCCCTGCGCGACGCTCCGCAGGCTTTTTTAAAACGCTTTCGACCTGGATATAAGGTCTCCCTCTCGCGCTTTCTTCTTCGAGGGAGTCGAGAAAGGGGCTAAATCCCGCGGAGTGTGACTGTCGGGAGCCAGAGGGCTGCGTGAGCTCGGGAATGTGGGCTGGAGGAGGCAGCGCCACCAGGGTGTTGCTTCCTAAAATGACCCCCCAAGCAAATCCATTTCTTGTTACTATTGCTGTCATTATTATTGGAGCTTTCCTGGTGGCTCAGATAGTAAAGAATCCTCCGGCAATGAGACACAGGTTCGATCCCTGGGTTGGGAAGATCCCCTGGAGGAGGCCATGGCAACCCACTCCAGTATTCTTGCCTGGAGAATTCCATGGACAGAGGAGCCTGGCAGGAATACAGTCCACAGGGTCGCAGAGTCAGACACGACTGAAGCGACTTGGCATGGTGCAGTCCTCCACTGTTTTGTTTGGTACTTTGATTCACTGACCATAAGTAGCCATTCAGCTTCTAAAATGTCAGCAATTGAACCTGCAAGGAGGCTAGCTAGCTCTTGTACTTATTAGAAGATATGGCATCCTCTTCACAGTAGTCGGAGATTTGAAAGAGAGAAAACTTTTGAGCTTTGTGCAAGAGTGTTTAATAAGTTGCTAGAGGTTCTCCGACTCATTGGAAAAGACTCTGATGCTGGGAGGGATTAGGGGCAGGAGGAGAAGGGAACGACAGAGGATGAGATGGCTGGATGGCATCACTGACTCGATGGACGTGAGTCTGAGTGAACTCCGGGAGTTGGTGATGGACAGGGAGGCCTGGCGTGCTGCGATTCATGGGGTCGCAAAGAGTCAGACACGACTGAGCGACTGAACTGAACTGAGAGGTTCTCCGAGGTAGGCTTGGACACGCAAAAAGGAAAAAAAAGTTACGATTTCCTTTTCTGTTTCCCACTTTGTTTGACAAAAGGTGAGCCGTCTGGAATTATCAGATCTAACACAAGCTTTAACTTACTGTGTTTTTGACTGTTGTTCAGTGTGCTGTGCTTAGTCGTTCAGTCGTGTCCAACTCTTGCGACCCCATGGACTGTAGCCTACCAGGCTCCTCTGTCCATGGGATTCTCCAGGCAAGAATACTGGAGTGGGTTGCCATGCCCTCCTCCAGGGTATCTTTCCAACCCAGGGATACAACCCAGGTCTCCCACATTGCAGGCGGATTCTTTACCATCTGAGCCACCAGGGAAGCCATTGATTGTTGTTATATTATTAGTACTGCTACTACTACTATTCAAACCTCTCTAGGGACACAGAGCTCCGTCCTTTTTTCCCAAGCTGTTTTATTGCTCCTTTTGTTCTTAAAATAAGAACGGTGTTTCATGTGGAGACTAGAAAGACCTGGAACTTTTCTAGGAGGATGCAGTGTGACTCTGAAAACCAAGTTGTCTTTTCTTGCACAATTTCAGAAATGAAAGTACTCAGACCATGTCCATTCTCTGGGGTATATGCTGATGTTGTTAAAGGTCGTTAGTTTCCAAGGAGGTTTCTAAAGAGTTTTTCCTTTCTTTTAACTCCCTTGCTGAGCAGAAAGCTTGTAAATTGAGAATTATAGTTTGAGTGGATTTTATACACTGTTCTATCACTCACACTTGTAACTCTCTGGATTCTGTGTGTTGTCTAACCTGTTGAGAGAAATTTAACTAACAACAATGTTAGAATTTTTGTATCATTTCAAACTAATGCCAGGGTGTGTATGTTCTCTCTTTAGAGAAGAAATAAAGTGAAGTGAAATATCTCTCTTAAAAATACCAACTTTATTTCTTCAAATTTATGTTACTGTTTAACTGTGTAAACTAAAAATTTCAAGTATGGTATTGAATTTGGTATTTCCAATTTCAATACCAATACCAATTTCAAATTCCAATATCAATTTCCATGGTATTGTGTATGTTCTAAATACCCTCCTGGGGTGGAGGATTGAACAGTGAATAAAACCCTGTTAGCTTTGGTTATCCCTGGAAAACTGAGCAGACCCTTGCCCAAGAACTTCTGAAAACCTCCCTGGGGTCTGAGATTAGGGGATGGAAATGGACAGAAGGCTTCCGGCAGAATAACCCAACAAAGAATGAGGGAAAGGGGTTCCAGACAGGTCCCTGAGACCAGAGAGAGCAGTGTGGGTTTAAGGTTCAGAGTTCAAAGATCAGTAGAGCTGTAACTGAGAAGACTGAAGGTGGAGGGGAGGAGGAAGAAAAGAAACAAGGCTAGAAAAGTGAGTAGGAACCGGATCCTGGAGACTTTGTAAAACTGTGAGAAATTTATTACTTCTATGAATGACACATCTGATTTATATCTGATCACATTGGGTCTTAACATGGAAATATTTGTTAAGTAATCTTTTATGCCTGGGACACAGCTGTATATTTCTTTTTTACATACTCTCAAATGCCGTCACCAGTTTAATTTTAGATAATTCAAACAATGACCACTTACCTTAGAGGATTCTTTAGCAGCCTAATAGACATCATTTTGGGTGAATATTAATTCATTTGCTGTTAATAAATATTTTAAAGGACAAGATTAGATGGTCTTTAAGATCCTTTTTAATGTCAAGAAATGTACCCTACCAGATTCGACCTGAGACTCAAGTTACTATTTTATTCTCTCAAAGATATTGGAAAATACTATGGCTGTGATATTAACAAATACTACAATTGTACTGTTATCAGTATTATATTAACAATATAGTATGTTGTTATGCCAATATTATCTGGCATATTTTAAGCCTGGTGTGTACATGACACCATTTGTTATTGGGGGGTTTCAAGTAGCATTTTACTGGTGTAGCTCAATATAGCACTAGTAAATTGATTTAAAAGGAGGCACCTTCTTCATTGCCTTTAAGGATTAAACATGTATCTAAGGACACCACCAAAGAACTACTAGAAATAACCCCCAAGTCAGTCTTACTCATTCTGTTTCCACACGCTTAAGTTTCTATTACTTTTAGGAGTGACCTTTATTAACAGAGTCATTAAAATCCCATAAACGTAAGCACTTCAAATCCCACAGCTGGATCACACTCTGGCAATAAGCAGAGGGTGACTGGGGCTACCACTGTTTTGCAGAATGATAGTAAGTCAATGATCCAAGAAATGACTCCTAGGGGAAAAGGGCAAATTAAATCAGCTTACAACCCTGGGCTCTTCGGAATAGTTTTGGCTCTTGGCTTACGTATTTTCATCTTTAATTATTTTCTTCCTAAACTAACAATGCTGTTGGAAAGATAACCCATGTATGAAATAATATGAAAAATGCACATCAAATTCCTACTTTAAAAAAATGCTTTATTTTTGGCTGTGCTGGGTCTTCATAGGCTTTCGCCAGTGGCAGCTAGTGTGGGCTACTCTCCAGCTGCAGTCCAAGTGCTTCTCATCGTGGTGGTTTCTCTTGTTGGGAACACAGGCTCTGGGTGCGCCGGCTCAGTAGTTATGGTGCATGGGCTTACTTACCCTGCGGCATGTGGAATCTGCCCCAACCAGGGCTTGAACCTGTGCCCCCTGCATTGGAAGGTGGATTCTTATCCACTGTGCCACCAGTGAAAGTGAAAGTTGCTCAGTCGTGTCTGACTCTTTGCAACCCCGTGAACTATACAGTCCATGGAATTCTCCAGGCCAGAATACTGAGGTGGGTAGCCTTTCCCTTCTCCAGGGCATCTTTTCAACCCAGGGATCGAACTCAGGTCTCCCGCCTTGCAGGCGGATTCTTTACCAGCTGAGCCACACGGGAAGCCCAAGAATACTGGAGTGGGGAGCCTATCCTTCTCCATTGGATCTTTCCAACCTGGGAATCGAACTGGGGTCTCCTGCATTGCAGGCAGATTCTTTACCAACTGAGCTCGCCAGCAGGGAAGTCCCAAATTCCTTTTTTTTCTTTTTCTTTTTAAGAGAAGATTTATGTTCAACAGTACTATCTCTTCCCTAATATTTTAGTAAGTGGCAATGCCAAGGAGTAGCTTTGCAGGTCTTTAAACTTTGCTCTCATGATCTTCCCTAGCCCACCAAATCCCCCTAAACAAGCACATTCTCTGAATTTTAAAATGTGTATATCTATGAAGTGCAGCATCAAGATGCACCCTTAGCTCCCACTTACAACCGTACTACCACCTGCCCTCTGAACTCCCCCTAAATAAAAAATGCTGAGCCTAGTTCAGGCCAGGCAGCAGTTTCTTGAGAGACACCTCCCTTTTCAAAGGAATCCTAAATGGGATTCTAGGTTACTCCAGTGACTAAGAGACTGAGACATGGCCTTAAAGGGGTGAAGACCTATTTCTCCAAACCTGTTTTGCCACTGGTCTGCCCCATATATGGGTAGGATTTCACCATCTCCCCAACTACTCCAGCTGGAAATCTGAGTGTCATCCTGAGCTCCTCTCTTTTATTCAGCACCCCTCCCACTCACCCCACCCACCAGCGTGCCTGTTTATTCCACCTTACACACACCCTAACTCTGTGTCTTTCTCTCTGCGGTCATCACCCATACTCCAAGCCACCATCTTGCCTAACCTGTGATGGGAGTCTCTGCTGATTTCTGCATTTCCTCTCCTGACCTGTGCTCACCTGGGGACCAGAGTAAGCTTTTCAAAATGCACAGGTCTTGTCACTCCCCTGCCAAAAGCCCCCCACTACCCCCCTGCAAGAGTTCTTATCCAGCTGCCTCTGCAACCCACCGCGTATAGGATCTTGGGTACACTATGCTTCAGCCCAACGGTCTCTTCGTCCCTTCAACGTACCAAGCTCCTTCAGGACTGCGGGTCTTTGCACAGGCTTTTCCCAGGGCAGGGGAGGCTCTCCCTCCTGCTCTGGTCCCACTCAGGGTCTTCTGGTCTCGGCTTAAATGTCACTCCTTTGTGCTTCGTGTTCAGTCGCTCAGTCGTGTCCAACTCTTTGTGACCCAATGGACTGTAGCCCGCCAGGCTCCTGTGTCCATGGGATTTCCCAGGCAAGAATACTGGAGTGGGTGGCCATTTCCCTCTCCAGGGGATCTTCCCGACCCAGGGATCAAACCCCTGACTCCTGTGTTTCCTGCATTGTAGGCGAATTCTTCACCGCTAGGCGGTCAGGGATGCCCCATGTTGAGTGCTTTTCTCTGATTCTCCAAAGAGGGTCAGGCCACCTCCCTCTGTTACTCCTGCCTCTGCAGTGATCAGAATCTGTAATTCTTTTGTTAATTTTCGCCATCTGTGTTCTCCACCCGGGCTGTAGGGTGGCTGAAGAGGGCCCAATCTACCATTCTGCTTCCAACACTTATCATGGAATAGGCCCCGAACAAGCATTTATTGAATGGATGGCACTGCTGTTAACACCTGGGTGCCTTATTTAATTTTATTTCCTTAAGAGTGTTGCGATGTGCTTCAAAAGAAAGCCATTTTACTCTGTAACAGAAAGGGCTGTGCACCAGTGAGATTTGAATTGCCTCTTGTGTTGTATGCTTTGGGTAAAGTTCATTTAAATCAGGAGCTTGTAAATGTCAGGTGAATTACAAGCATGGCATTTCTTTTTCTTCACTAGTTTAAAAGGGGGTCTTTAAAGTATATCATTCTATCCACTAAAATTAAGGAAATAAGAAGGCAATCTTATCTGGGGGGACCGAAAGACTGCCAGTTCATAGGTTCAGCAAAATCTTTGCACTGCCATGGAGTACCTGCTCATTAATTATCTGAGACACTGCTGAGTATTTAAGAGCAATAAATTAGTGAAACCCAGGAGTGTTTTTTAAAAGTCTGTGTAACAATTTTTTGTCAAGTAGTCTTAGTCTCTTACAGAGTGAAGCAAGTCAGAAAGAAAAACACTAATACAGTATATTAATGCATATACATGGAATTTAGAAAGATGGTAACGATGACCCTATATGCGAGCAGCAAAAGAGACACAGATGTAAAGAACAGTCTTTTGAACTCTGGGAAAAGGTGAGGGTGGGATGAAATGAGAGAATAGCATTGAAACATATATATTACCATATGTGAAATAGATCACCAGTCCAGGTCCGATGCATGAGACAGGGCGCTCAGGACCAGTGCACTGGGATGACCCTGAGGGGAGGGATGGGTTGGGGAGGAAGGTGGGAGAGGGGTTCAGGATGGAGGACACATGTACACCCATGGCTGATCCATGTCAATGTATGGCAAAAACCACTACAGTATTGTAAAGGAATTAGCCTGCAATTAAATAATTTTTTTAAAAGAATATTAATTCTATCAATTAGATTGCAATTCAAAAGTTACCATTGAGAAATAAAGGCTTATTTAAATCAAGTTTAAAACTTAAAAAAATTCAAAGCAACAGGTTTTAAATAGCTATAAAATCCCCGTCGAAACGCTGACGTTCATTGCCACCCTGACCTCAGGGTGCTCAGTCCGCCGCAGGGAGGGGCAGACCGACTGGATGGGCGCAGCTGTGTCTCAGCAGAAGCTCAGCGCTATCCTCCAACCAAGTCTGTACTCGATAACTTGGATTCCACTCCCTCTTGCTGGGGAAAGAAAGCACTGTTACCACCTGCTTGGTCTGGGGAATCTGCCCAAACACGCCCAGGAAACTGAACTAAACCGACCAGTTTACTGGAGGGGCTTGTGCCTGAGCATCACCCAAGAGTGGCCTGGATGAGTCATTGAGTACAGAAGGTGGTGCAAACTTGCTCACAAATAAACAATTCACACCAGTGTTCTGTGCATTTCCCTGCTCACCTGGCTGGGGCAGAACTGGAGATGCTTATCCTGGGACCCTGCCCAAGTCTGGGGACATTTCTGTCCTGAGTAGCAGAAAGAAAGGAGGAGACATCCCTTGCTTTTAAATTCCTTTAGCTGAAGCTCCAATACTTTGGCCTCCTGATGCGAAGAACTGACTCATTTGAAAAGACCCTGATGCTGGGAAAGATTGAGGGCAGGAGGAGAAGGGGATGACAGAGGATGAGATGGTTGGATGGCATCATCAACACAATGGACATGAGTTTGGGTAAACTCTGGGAGTTGGTGATGGACAGGGAGGCCTGGCGTGCTGCAGTCCATGGGGTCTCAAAGAGTCAGACACGACTGAGCGCCTGAACTGAACTGAGCTGTAACCCACCCCCTTCCAGGCTGTCAGGGACGCCTTCCTGGCCTCACCTTCCTGGGAGAGCTCTCTCATTCTCACACTCTCCTGCCTCCTTGTTTCTGCCCGGAACCCACTCAATGCCCATCCGTGAATCTGCCCTTAAAAGCATCTCGCCAATGTTACCATCTCTTAAAACACTCTGCCTCTCCGTTTACTCTCCTCCAACCCAAATCAGAGTTAATTTCTTCCTCGTAGGTACTGTCTGCATTTTATTAGTACTTTATTATTCTAACGTGTCATGATTGATATATATTTGTATGTTCAGCTCTCCCATTAGAAGTTACCTTGAAATGGGGACTTCCCTGGTTGCCCAGTGGTTGAGAATCTGCCTTCCAATGCAGGAGATGTGGGTTCAATCCTCGGTCAGGAAACTAAGATCCCAAATGCCTTGAAGCAACTAAGCCCTCACACTGCAGCTTAGAGAAGTGCCCCCAGTGAAGACCTAGCACAGACAAAAAAAAAGAAAGTTCACTTGAAATGGATTAAGGGCTTAAATGTAAGACCTGAAATTGTAAAGCTCCTACCAGAAAACAGGGAAAGAGCTCTTCAGCATCAATCTTGGCAATGGTTTTTTGGATATGACACTAAAAACACAAGCAACAAAAGCAAAAAATCAACACGTGGGACGTCAAAGGAATAATCTTCTATACAGCAGAGGAAACAATCAACAAAATGGAAAGGCAGCCTATAGAATGGGAGAGAATATTTGCAAACCATCTCTCGATAAGGGACTGATCATCTCAAACATATTAGGAACTCATACAACTCAATAGCAGGACAACAATCCATTTTAAAAATGGATAGGAGACCCAAATAGACATTTTTTCCAAAGAAGATATATGCAAATGGTCAACAGATTCGTGAAAAAGTGTTCAACATCACTGATCATCGGGGAAATGTGAGTCAAAGCCACAGTGAGATGCCGCCTTACACCTGTCAGCACAGCTGTTATCAGAGAGACAGAGGTAAGTGCAGGCAAGGGTGTGGAGAAAGGGAGCCCGGTCCACTCTCATTATGCTGCCCTATTCATTATGAGGGGCTACACAAGTGCCTGAATAGCAGAGGGTGAGAATCATCGGCTATCTTGGAAGCTGGATATCACACAAATTGTATCAGTTGTATTACTCTATTTAAAGGATTTTTATATTTATTTTCATATTTTTATATTTGTATTTTCTCTGGCTTCCCTGATAGCTCAATTTGTAAAGAATCCACCTGGAATGCAGGAGACCCCGGTTCAATTCCTGGTTCGGAAAGATCCTCTGGAGAAGGGATAGGCTACCCACTCCAGTATTCTTAGGCTTCCCTTGTGGCTCAGCAGGTAAAGAATCTGCCTGCAAGGTGGGAGACCTGGTTTCAAACCCTGGGTTGAAAAGATCTCCTGGAGAAGGGAAAGGCTATCCACTCCAGTATTCTCCAGTATTCTGTCCTGGAGAATTCCAGGGACTGTATAGCCCATGGGGTTGCAAGAGTTGGACACGACTGAGTGACTTCCACATTTTCTCCATTATGCATTCGTTTTCTCTTTGATCTTTCTGCTTATATCTTTACTTCCATTATTTCAATTTACTGTTCTTTTTAAAAAGTTTTTTTTTTTTTTTTGTGATAGATTCTTACATCATTGCTTTCAGCTTTCTTTTTTAAATAAATGCATTTAAGGCTATGAATTTCCCTCTGAGCCCAATTTTTTTTTTGAATTGTTTTGCAATATACAGACATATAAGAAAGCAGACAATGTTAAATCTACAGGTTGATGAGTTATCACAAAGTAAACACACTCAGTTACTAGCACCCAGATCAGGAGAGGGACTGCTGCTGCTGCTAAGTCACTTCACTCGTGTCCGACTCTTGCGACCCCAGACGGCAGCCCACCAGGCTCTCCGGTCCCTGGAATTCTCCAGGCAAGAACACTGGAGTGGGTTGCCATTTCCTTTTCCAATAGGAAAGGGACTACCGCTAGTTATTAAGTCTGAGTCTCATAGTATTGCCATCTATTTTAAAGATCATAGCTGATCATTTCAACACCTGAATCACTTGTAGGTTTGTTTCTCTTTTCTCTTGTTCTCTTAATATTCAGTCATTTGGTCATGTATCCTGGAATTCCTGGTAATTTTTGATTGAATCCTTGACATTCTTTGTGAAAAATCATAGAGGTTTAGGTAGGCATTATCTATAGAGAACTTTATTTGCTTTTAGTTGGCGTTTAGGTTACAAGTAGATTACCTTGCCTCAGTTGAGGATATTCTGTTTTCAGTTTGCCCTTTTTTCTAGGATGTAGCCAGCCATTTCAGGGACATTGGCTGAAAATCTAGAGTTTTCATGAGTGTCCTTCCTTTACAGCAGGTCTTATACTTCATTTCTTGATCCCTAGCACCATGATATTGCCCAAATCTCTGCTTATTCATGGTCAACAACTTCCCCAAGGAGCAGTTGCTGGGCTCATTTCCCTGTGTCCCCTTTTCACTGGAATCTTGGCCCATTAAGCCTCAGATGTTTTGGCAGGCTTCAACTCCAGTGTTTTTGTGTGACTGTTGCAAGTTTTACTTTCTATTTGTCTTGCCCCAGCTGTGAATCAGCCACAGGGACTGTAGGGGGACTGTAGGGGGAATGTAGGGCCAGTTTTTATTTCTTTCCAAGTGACCCAGATCTGATCCAGGATTGTACACTGTGTTTAATTATCAGTCTTTTAGTCTTTAATCTAGAAAAGTCTTTCATATTTTTATTTTTCTTTCATGACACAGTTTTGAAGTGGCCAGCTGTCTTTATGGAATGTCCCAAGCTAGGTTTGTCAGATTGTTGCCTGAAGATGTGTTCAGTGAGGTATTTTCACAACGGATGTAACCTTACACTGAGGCTGCGGATTCCAGCTCTGTATCCTATTTTGATACAATGTCGTGGCTGTAGCGGAAAAGGAAGAGATAATTTTCTGGAACACAAGGGAAATTCGAGTAGTTGAAGAATCTCTTGAGAAGAGAAAAACTAGTTTCTCTGGGCTGTCAAGACTGTGCTACAAGGGCCAGTCAGTTCGCAGTGCTAAGCCACCCCTCGGTGCTTCCTACCATTGTAGGTGTGGGGCGGCAGGGCGGCAGGCAGCCTGGGAAGGAAAGGCGTGCCCTTCTTTTCTAAGAAATCTGCTCCGAGCAGAGGAGAGCCTGACATGCGTGAAATAGTTTTCCAGTGGAATAAGACAGTATACCTCAGCTTAGAGCCAGGGCCCAGATTTGGGCATGGCCAAGAATGAGTGAATCAGTGGCTTGTAATTGGGCCAAACCCTGCTCTCCGTATCTTTATTTGTACTGCTTCCCATTATCCACTTATGACTCTAACTAGACCTGTGTCTTTGCAGCCTTCCATACGCACTACCCCTGGAGAAGGGAAAGGCTACCCACTCTAGTATTCTGGCCTGGAGAATTCCTCGGACTGTATAGTCCTTGGATTCACACAAAGTTGGACACGACTGAGCGACTTTCACAAACACGCACTGCAGTCATTCATGCTTTTATTCCTTCATCCAGTGCCCCGCCCTCCTCTGCTGTCTACTCTGCACTGGTGGGCGGCTCCTAAGATGTCCCCCAGGCCCTCTCCTGCCCCCAGCATCCTCTCCCTGGTCCCCTGCTCTGTTGTGCCAAGTTGGCTTGCGTGGCTGGTGGCATGGGGCCGGTGGCATGGGGCACAGTCCCTCCCTTGATTAGGTTGTAGATGACCGGAAGGTCTGCCTTGGGCCGATCTTCAGCCTCTCTCACCCTCTCTTTCTTTCTCTCTCTTCCCAACGTTGCCAAGACATGAACCCACTCAAGTGTCCCTCTGACCGGGAACCAGTGAGGACTGACTCCTGCCAACAACTCAGGGAGCTCGCTCGTAGCCAGATTCTCCAGGCTCAACTGAGCCTTGAGATGCAGGCAGTCTTGGCTGGCAAACTGACAGCCACCTCACGGGAGGCTCCGAGCCCTGTCTGCCCAACCAAGCCATCCCCAGACTCCTGACCCTCCAAAACTG
>NW_011495018.1:6042320-6044664 GCF_000754665.1 Bison bison bison | reverse complement strand
TCAGACACCGTCTTGTGTCTGTTACTGTAGCCCTGGCCTTCCTGACTCCAGGCAGCACTGATCTCATCCAGGCAGAACTCCTTTTGCACTTTGCCTCCTTTTCACTCTTTCTAGAATTTCTTATTTTACTTTTGAGATAAGTACTATGCTATGCTATGCTATGCTAAGTCACTTCAGTCGTGTCTGACTCTGTGTGACCCCATAGACAGAAGCCCACCAGATTCTCCCATCCCTGGGATTCTCCAAGCAAGAACACTGGAGTGGGTTGCCATTTCCTTCTCCGATGCATGAAAGTGAAAAGAGAAGTGAAGTTGCTCAGTCGTGTCCGACTCTTAACGACCCCATGGACGGCAGCCCACCAGGCTCCTCCGTCCATGGGATTTTCCAGGCAAGAGTACTGGAGTGGGGTGCCATTGCCTTCTCCAATAAGTACTATAGTCTGTTGCTATTGTTTAGTCACTAAGTTGAGTCTAGCTCTTTGCAACCCCAGGGACTGTAGCCCTCCAGCCTCCTCTGTCCATGGGATTTCCTAGACAAAAATACTGGAGTGGGTTGCCATTCCTTTCTCCAGGAGATCTTACTGACCCAGGGATTAAACCCATGTCTTCTGCACTGGCAGGCAGATTCTTTACCACTGAGCCACCAGGAAAGCCCACGTAACATAGTTACAAGTTTCAAAAATCCAAAGTTACCAAAGAGTACATAGTGAAAGTGACCTCTTCCCGTGACACTGTCCCCCAGTTCCCACCTGCAGGCAAGCACCTTGTTGATTTTTGATGTATCATTCCAGAGATAGTTTAAACATTGTGTATATATGTCTATACAGGTAAATTATATAAACTACATTTTTTTTCTCTATTCTATACTTTTTTTTTGGTCACCTGTTTTGGAGAGCTTTCTGTTCAATCCATCATGAGCTTTTTCATTTTTTTTAAACAACTCTGCAGTATATACAGAATGAATTTATCTAATTTATTTAACCAGCCTACTGCCGCTGATCATTCAGTTTGGTTCCAGTCTTTGCTACCATGATAGGCTGAACAAAAGATGTCTATTTCCTAACCCCCCAAACCTGTGACTGTGTTACCTCCCATGGCAAAAGGGACTTTGCTGGTGTATTGAGTTAAGGCTGGTGAAATGGGGAGAGTGGTTGTTTTATTCAGGCCCAAAGTAATCAACCACAAGTGTCTTCCTAAGAGGGAGGGAGGAGAGTCAAACGCCAAAAGCAGGTGTGAGGGTGGAAGGGGAGGCTGGAGCGATGCGAGGTCAGGCACTGCGGAATGTGGGAAACTTCTAGAAGCTGGAGAAGTCTTGGGAATGGACTTTCCCCTAGAGCCTCGGAAAGAACAGGCCTTGAGTTTCAGTTTTCGCTGGATAAGACTCATCCTGGACTTCCATCCTCCAGAGCTATAAAAGAATACATTTAAGCTACTTTGTTTGTGGCTTAAACCTCAAGGCTCAAATTGGTTACAGTGGCAGGAGGAAACCTGTACAGCTATTCTTACCACCACCTTAGACAAAGTTGCGCTAAATAACATGTCTTGTGCCTGACATTTTGCATTTGTGCTGGTATATTTGTAGAATAAATGTCTAGGTGTGGGACTGCCTAGAGTCAAAGGCAGTGAGAGTTTGATCATCGCTAACATCCTCCATGGCAGCCCACTCCAGTACTCTTGCCTGGAAAGTCCCATGGACAGAGGAGCCTGGTGGGCTGCAGTCCATGGGGTCGCTGAGGGTCGGACACGACTGAGCGACTTCACTTTCACTTTTCACTTCCATGCATTGGAGAAGGAAATGGCAACCCACTCCAGTGTTCTTGCCTGGAGAATCCCAGGGACGGTGGAGCCTGGTGGACTGCCGTCTATGGGGTGCACAGAGTCAGACACGACTGAAGTGATGCAGCAGCAGCAGCAACGTCCTCCACAGGGCTTACACTAATTTCCTTTCCAATAGCAATATACATCTCCCTCTCTCCATAACCTCCCCAGCATGTGCATTTTCAGACTTCTGCATTTTTACCATTCTGCGAGTGATAAATCCTAATTTCCTAGTGTGACTGAAAGTAGGGGCTGGCTGCTCACCGCTCAAAAGCCAATACAGAGGCCAAGTTTATTGGTGGAAAGTTTGCTGTATTTTGGATGCCGGCAATGGAGGTGGAGGGGGGACAGACACCCGTCCGAGGGCTGACTGCCCCAACCCCCACCCCTCACAGTCGGGGGCAAGAGCTTTTATAGACAGAGGGAGGGGGTACATGCGGACACAGCACAGTCAGCTCTGTCGTCTTGAAATTGGTCGTCAGTGGTCTGAGCAGTGTCATCTTGTTTTCAGTTCAGTTCAGTTCAGT
>NW_011495018.1:6041591-6042169 GCF_000754665.1 Bison bison bison | reverse complement strand
CTCAGCTTTCTTCACAGTCCAACTCTCACATCCATACATGACCACTGGAAAAACCATAGCCTTGACTAGACGGACCTCTGCTTTTCAATATACTATCTAGGTTGGTCATAACTTTCCTTTCAAGGAGCAAGCGTCTTCTAATTTCATGGCTGCAATCACCATCTGCAGTGATTTGGTTTGTTTTAGGTACAGTTAGTCTTCAGTTCCAGAGTTGGTTTGTTTCCATTTCTTGAGGCCCATTCTTGGAATCATGGCAGCCTATGCCGTGGCTAGAGTCAGGTCATCGTGTAGTTAACCTCTCCACCTGGTGGGGGTTCCAGTGTCTACAAGAGAGCTCACAGGATATGGCTCAGAATATTATCTACAGCCTTTGAGGAAGAGCTAAAGGTCCTTGGCTTTGCTTCATGACTACATTGTTATCATTATTTGACTGTTCTCCTTTGTTTCTGCATGTTCTCACTTCTCTGATTAAACTTGTTCTTTGGATAAAGTTTTGCCGCAGAGCAAAGGCAGGCAGAGGACCTGGGGGAAGGGCCATAGGCTCCTGCTTCGTTTCCCCAGAACGGCCTGATTATTAA
>NW_011495018.1:6018014-6041491 GCF_000754665.1 Bison bison bison | reverse complement strand
GGGCATGACCTTCAGGGCTAGGATTCGGTGTTTATTTCTGCCTTATCTTCCACCGTTTGCCTTTGTGCCCCTCCCGCTACCTGACATAAAATGGGTTCTCCCCGGAGAAATTAGACAAGGAAATACCCAGAGGCAGGGATAAGAAATGTGACACAGAGTCCATTTTATCCATCTCTCTATCCCTCAAGTTCCGTTTGGAACACGAAAATGTCTATTTTGGACTCACATATCCTAATCTGAGTCCTTGACGAGTGAAGGGTTAAGGAACAGTTGCCTGGCAACGAGGGATCATTCTTGCTGTTGGGTGGACGTGGGCAGGGTCAGCAAACACAGCTAGTGCACGGCCCCACCTCCGACCCCAGCCTTTCCCCTGGAGGTCAACACAATCCAGGCTCCTCGCCAATCCTCGGATACTGTTTGCTCACGAAATAAAACCTGCTTGCTGTGCCCAGTTCAAGGACTGGCAGCGGCATCAGGAACTGTAACTCAAGTTGCAGTTTTCCTGTGAAGGAAACAAATGGAAACTTCCACCACCTTCCTCCTGTCTCCTTATCTTGGGGTTGAGCTACACCCCCATTCCTCACGTTTTCTTCTTCATTTGTACGGTTGACATCTTTTAAAAAATATTTCTTTTCCAAGTTTCCAGCATCCTTATTTACTTTTTTTGAGATCTTGAAACTTCAGGGAAAGGAAAAGCTATCACTGACTTAAAAACACTGGAGAGGAAGTTTGTTGCTTTTGTTTATAATGTAGACTGGTTGGTCTGACATTTTAAAAAATTTTAAAATTTTGAGAAATCTCCTGGTTAATAACTTGAACTCAGCTGATTTTTAAAAAAACCTGTTTAATGTGTAGTGTTTAGCTTCAGTGTGAACCAGTGTTAGACTATGGGTTTAGGATTTTCAAAACTTCCAAGGAACAACAAAACTTAATGAAACAAATGTAATAAATCATGGATGTACAAAGGACCCCAATTACCATTTTTTCCCCCCTGCTGTTTCTTGAAGAGGAAAAAGGATACAAAACAGTGAAGCCTTTTAAGAGAAACATGTACCTCTGCCTCTTTGTATTCTGAATGGATAATGACAAAAATACCCAACAAATGATTTTAAAGGTAGAACGGCGATTCTGTTTTCTTTCTGATTATGCGTGCACATCTTTGTTGGCACTCACTCTGCATGGCACCTAAACTTTAGTGTCTACCAGAAGGAAGGCAGGAGAAGGCAATGGCACCCCACTGCAGTACTCTTGCCTGGAAAATCCCATGGATGGAGGAGCCTGGCGGGCTGCAGTCCATGAGGTCACTAAGAGTCGGACACGACTGAGTGACTTCACTTTCACTTTCATGCATTGGAGAAGGAAATGCCAACCCACTTCAGTGTTCTAGCCTGGAGAATCCCAGGGATGGGGGAGCCTGGTGGGCTGCCGTCCATGGGGTTGCACAGAGTCGGACACAACTGAAGCGACTTAGCAGCAGCAGCAGCAACAGCAGCAGAAGGAAGGCATGCTAGTAAACAGACTCGGTCCAGAGGCCTGGTTTCCAGGTGCTTCCAACTGTAACTTGATGACAGATAACTTAGCGAGAGTCAGGCCAGTTTGCCACACTGGTGTCTACTAAGGCTTTCTTATGAGTCATCGCCATCACTGCTTCCCCAGTGGTCTTACTTCTGAGTATATTTTGTCATTGTGTAGTCACTCAGTCATGTCCGACTCTTTTGTGACTGCATGGACTGTAGCCTGCCAGGCTCCTTTGTCCATGGGTTAATTTTAGATGAAAACAGATTGTGGTCATGCCAGCAGCTCAGTGAGGCAAGGTAGCATGGATGGGCACGGGAGTCAGTCAAGCCTGGGTTCCTGTTCACTGGCTCCGGGATGCTTCCCGTTTCCCGTGGCTCAGGGAGACAGTGAGCCTGACCGTGCAAGGTTCCCATGAAGGTTAAGTGAGACAGTGCGTGAACCGTGTCCACCACTGTGGGGCCTGGCTTGTTAGTGACCATGTAGGTCACACGCTAACACTTGACATAAACTGTGAAACACGACCTGCAAGAAAACGAATGACATCAACCCAGACTGATCCGCCAAACGGAAGGCTGTCTAAGCACCACTGAGAGAGGGGGTTCGTTTTCTATCACTTACGTAACCATTAGAGTGATCACTTACGAGCTCACCAATGTCCCATGACAGTGTGGGACACTTCTGTTTTTCCCTGAGGAAAGCGACTTCTACGGACAGTTCCCCACCCCCAAAAGACTATGTAACAGTCTTCATTTTTTGAGATGTCACATTCTAAATTTGCGTTACTTTTTCCTCATTCTCTAAACCACCTTTATGCATCACATTTGATATTTTAGAAAAGATTGGAGTAGTCCGTTTATGGGGTAAGTTCCACTAGACTTGCAGCTAGACTGCAGGCCCGGTGAGGTCAGGACCCAGCCCTGCCTGTGCACGTACGTCATCTGCAGGCTCATGAAGGACAGCGGGTGGGCACTCGAGTATTGACTGAATAAGAGAATGGAAGACGTGGAAATGTAGGCAGCATTGAAACCCAAAGACAGAGAAACGTTATGGAGAGATGGGTGAAGAAAGGCTGACGGAAGGCATGTATCCCAACCATTTTCACCATATTTTCTCCCCTAAGGAGAAAAACTAAATTCTTCCTAACAAGAGAAATTAAATACTAAGGAACAAGATATTTGTCATGTATGGTTGAGTTTTGACAGACCACAAGCATGGTAATATCTAAGACCTTCTTTCTCCCTGATAACGTACTGTTGTGTGTTAAAGGGCTTCCCTGATAGCTCAGTTGGTAAAGAATCTGCCTGCAATGCAGGAGACCCCACTTCGATTCCTGGGTCAGGAAGATCCCCTGGAGAAGGGAAAGGCTACTCACTCCAGTACTCTTGGGCTTCCCTGGTGGCTCAGCTGGTAAAGAATCTGCCTGCAATGCGGGAGACCTGGGTTCGATCCTGGGGTTGGGAAGATCCCCGGGAGAAGGGAAAGGCTACCCACTCCAGTATTATGGCCTGGAGAATTCAGTCTATAAACTATACAGTCCATGGGGTTGCAAAGAGTTGGACACAACTGAGCAACTTTCACTTTCCTTCTCTCTCCTCCTGGCCAAGAGCACATTTGGGAGGACAGGTGGAAAGTGTATAACCGAGGCCTGGAGCTTCAAGCCCACGTCTAGCTCCTAAGCAGTTGATTCACTGCAGAAGGGCAAGGAGGTGCCTGTGTAATGAGAAGTATGGTCTGTGAGCTCCTGGATCAGGCTTGGCATGGAGGTATAGGTAACAGGAGAGTTTCTGGCAATGAACTTGCCTCCACACAGAAGGAAGTATGCTGAGAGGGAGCCAGGAAGGCAGGGAACAGGTGGAAAACCCCTGGAACCAAATGACTGAGGCTGGCAGAGCCAGTCCCTGCAGGCTGGGAGATCAGTGAGCGGTGAGTGTTAACCCACTGTGACTTTAACTTCAATGTATCCTTGAAGGAGGTCTGGTTAAGATTCAATGCTTCCGATAAGGGGCCCAACTTTCTGCTTTTCTAACAAAACCATCCCAGGTGATGCCTTCTACAAGCCATATTTGACTAGTATGAAATTAGCACAATCTGTGGATGCTACTCATATTTAAGAGTAATTTTGTAAACAACAGTAAAATTATGACTCTCAGATATAGCAAATACATGTTAAACATTTACTAATGAAATAACCACTAAGACGTTACCACCAGTTCCAAGGCGGATCCAAAGGACAGACACATGTGTAGATCACGAATACTGAAATAAACTGAAATGAGGCCAAAGTGGCTTTGCCCTGTGGCGGGAGGGCTGTTCTTCCATGGAAGAAGCCATCTGCATATCCGGGGACCAGAATCATTTGCAGAGTCATCACTTCTTTTCAACTTAGCCCGTAAAATAGGTGGAGGGCAACGCCAGCAAAGAGTCAGACACAACTGAGCAACTGAACTAAACTGAACTGAACGCAACACTAAATTGGAAAACCTGAAAGGGTGGAGTGATCTGAGCAGTGTGTAGTTTTCCCATTGAAGCACAGATTTCCGCCCCCTATAATTTGTATTTGAGTGGCATTTTCAAAATTTGGACTGCTCTATGTATCAACTTGACAACTTGTATTCAACTGTTTGTGATTAGCAATTTCTTTTCTTTTTTTTTTCACTCATAATTTAATTATTCTGCTCCTCTGGGTAATGTGAAAAAGTAGAGAGAGCCCTTAAATAGGATTTCCATCAAGAGGAAGTAGGAGCTATCAGCTTTCCCTGAAGGTAGGCTCAGGAAGAAGATACTGTTAAAAGAGAACCTTTGTGAGGCCAGGACAAACTGTTCTGATGGCTCAATCTGGATTTTTGGTATATAAAAAGAAAATCTGTGGTTAAAACACTTGCCATTTGCATTATTCACAAGAGCTAAAAGATGGAAGCAACCTAAGTGTCTGCTGACAGATGAGCAGATAAAATGCTATTTAGCTTTTTAAAGGCAAGGAACACTGACACGTGCTACAACTTTTTGTATTTTTAAAAATGTTTTTATTGAATGGTTGACCTACAATGTCGTGTTAATCTCTGCCGCACAGCGAAGTGACTCAGTTGTACATATGCCTGCATTCTTTTTGTGTTGTTTCCCAGTGTGGTTTATCACAGCACGTTGATATTCCCTATACTGCGCAGTGGGACCTTGTTTTCATCCAGATGCACGTTACAACTTGGCAACAATGTAAGTGAAGTGAGCCAGTCCCAAAAGGACAAGTACTGTAGGATTCCAGTGTCTAAAGACAAAAGATAAGACCGCTGGGTAGCGGGTCTGTCCTGTATTCAAGAGAAAGCAACACATGCCCTGGAGGGCACGGGGCAGGAGGAGCCCTCAACCCCACGGTGTCTGGGCAAGAGTGAGGCTTGCAGCATTGGAAGCAGTAACAGAGACATGCCGTGGTTGGCTAGGGGTACATATTGGACCTTATTTAGAAACATTAAGGAGTGAAGAAATCAGGTGCAGATCCCAGAGCTGAATTGGCTGGCTGGATACACCATTTCTGGGGAAGCGGAGCATTTATAGGAACACGGAAGTTTGTTTTGCTGGTGTGGAACCCTGGCAGGAGTGGCTGCGTGTGGGGCCTAAAAATTCGTGTCCGGATCTCTCACCTGGAGTGGTCAAGTTCACAGAGACAAGATAGCGTAGCGGGGCCCGTGGCTCGGGCAGGGGTAACGGGCCGTTTGACAGATGGGTGCAGGGTTTTAGTTTACGATGACCAAGTTCTGGAGATGGGCAGTGCTCATGGTTGTACCACGGTGTGAATGTCCTTAGTGCTGCTCAGCTATCCACGGAAAAATGGTTTAAGTGGTAAACTTTGTCACATGTGTTTGTTTGGTTTTTTTTCCTACCAGAATAAAAAGATTTTGAAACACTTGCCATTTAAACACCTACTGTGTGACCTAACAGTCGCACTCCTGGGCATATACCCAGAGAAAACTATAATTCAAAACGACACAAGCAGCCCGATGTTCATTGCATTTATTATAGCCAGGACATGGACACAACATAATTATCCATCAGCAGAGGAGTGGATAAAGATGTGGTGCATATAGCCAATGGAATATTAATCATAGAAAGGAATGAAATTGCATCATTTGTAAACATGGATGGACTTAGAGATTGTCATACAGAATGAAATAAGTCAGAGAGAAAGAGAAAAGCAAATGTCATATATTAACAAATATGGAATCTAGAAAAATGGTACAGTTCAGTTCAGTCGCTCAGTTGTGTCTGACTCTTTGCAATCCCATGGACTGCAGCATGCCAAGCTTCCCTGTCCTTCACCAACTGCCACAGCTTGCTCAAACTCATGTCCATTGCGTTGGTGATGCCACCCAGCCATCCCACCCTCTGTCGTCCCCTTCTCTTTCCGCCTTCAATCTTTCCCAGCACCAGGGTCTTTTCCAGTGAGTCAGCTCTTTGAGTCAGGTGACCAAAGTATTGGAGTTTCAGCTTTAGCATCAGTCCTTCCAATGAATATTCAGGGTTGATTTCCTTTAGGATGGACTGGTTTGATCTCCTTGCAGTCCAAGCACCACAGTTCGAAAGCTAAATTCTTGACCTAGGGAATTGCTTAGTATCAAATAGAAACAAATGCTCAAAAACCCTGGAGGTGAGACTGCTCCTTTGTTTCTCCTGGGACTGACCTGGGAGACCTTGAGGAATGAGGGGGGGAATCAGGCCTTGCCTTGTGATTCACATGAACTAGTTAAGATGAGCTAGCCCCTCAAGCTGTGGACTTGTGAACCATGATATCTAGAGAGGTCAATTTTCTGTGAGATACAAGGGATTTGAAACTGGTCAAAGGTATGCAAATTCAGCTGACTGTTGCTGACCTTAGCTGTTGGAGGTTCAGTTTTTCTGGCTGGGGTTCTGTTGGGCCCTTTTTCCTTCTCCTGTGACCCTGGGTGCACCTTCTTCCCATTGCCTCTGAAGGCTCCTTAGTCTCCGTGGGTGATGAAATTCTCGGAGGTTGGCCATAAACCTCCAAGTGAGCTCTCTCACTGAATTTGATTGTATTCCGATCTCTTCTTTCTGACCTGACTTTTTAACCAACTCCAAAGCTGTGTGATTTTGCTTTTGAAATTTTATGATGTCTCTTGGGGCCTCTCATTCTTGATTCTTCACTTCACCACCCAGTAAGTGTGTGACTTTGTTTTTTTCTGCCTATACTATTTTGGGGATTTCTGTTAAGTATTGTGACTTTTCACAATGAGAAGAATATAGACTTTGCTGATTCGAGCTTTCCTGGTGGCTCCGTGGGTAAAGAATCTGCCTGCAGTACAAGAGACACAGGAGATGCGAATTGGATCCCTGGGTAGGGAAGATTCCCCTGGAGGAGGAAAATGGCAACCCCCTCCAACACTCCTGCTAGAAAAACCCCATGGACAGAATAGCCTGGTGGGCTGCAATCCAAAGGGCTGCAAAGAGTCAGACACGCCTGAGCGACTAAGCACAGCACAATCAGTATTCGTTCCTTTCAGTTCAGATGACACTGAGGCCATGCCAGATAACACAGGGCAAGAATACGGACTTAGGAGGTAACTACTGCCCCTCGCACTGTCTGTGACTGGGCTTTTAAACATTTTAGCATATTTGACCTCATTTGTTTTTCTCAGTGCTTAAGAGCATTGCCAAACATAAAATGGAATTTCAGACTAAAGTGAAGAAACATGATACAGAATACAGAATAAATCAGCAATCATTTGGCCTATACGTTTTGCTTTTTATTTTTCTGGATTTAAGATAAAGACCAAACCTTTATCTCTGGTTTGAGTCTTGCAGTACTGTGATGGCTCGTTTAGCTCAGTTTTAGATGTGACACTGTTTCCTTACAGCCATCTTTATAAGGTGTCCAAATGAATCGATACTGTTGATCACAATTCATTGATTTATTAAGCAGAAAATGAACTTTCTTTTTTCTGAAAACTTTCTTAAAAAAATTTTTCTAATACATAGATTTTCTGTCTCTCGGAGTAGTCCTAGTAATAAGTGCAAACACTGGAATGATCGTTGTTTTGGCAGAAGGCCATGGAAACGCTGCTGTTGCTCTATGTGGTTTACGGGAGGGGTTGACAAACATCGTTAGAGCAATGATCATAAATAGAGACTGTGTCAGAGTCTGGGCTCAGCTGCTGTGGTTGCTGTTGACCCAGAGCAAGCACTGGGAAACTTACATGCCAGCGGCGGGGTGCAGAATTTATAGCAATGGTTTTGCAGCTTGCTTGCCAGAACTCAAAGCCATCAGTAGACCAATACTTTATGTTAGGTGAGGCTCCTTGGTTAGGGTCTCTTTTTTGAAACAGAGGCTTAGTATGGGTTTATATATGTTTATAAAACAAATTTTTAGGAATAAAACAAATAAGTAGGAATACTTACACCTACTATTCTTTTGTGGAGACACATGCTGACTTTGCTGGCCACCTAATTATTTCCTTCATTAATCTGAAAACATTTGTGTCTACTCTTACTTCCTCTCCCTTGAACTTGGCTGCTCTTGCCTTTTGCACTTACATAGAAATTTTAATGAGACCTGGGATATCCATTGGGATTAAATCAATAGGTCATTCTGGTGAGAACTTTATAGTACTGAATCTTCCAATCCATGAATTTATCGCACCATTTATTATGTCTTTTCATTCTAAAAATGTGATTCTTTTCTTTGAAGGGCAATACATCTTGTAGATTAATTGCTAAGTTCATTGCATTTTTGGTGCTTTGTAAATAATTAAAATTTAATTCCGAATTGTTAGGTGTCTGACTAGCTAACTTGCTATATTTACCTATAGATTTTTTTTGGAGTATCAGTGTACATAATCACCTTATGTATAAATGGATTTTTTTTCCTTCATTGGCAGTTCTTTTGCTTTTTATTTTCATTATCGCATTGGCTAGGACGCACAGTAAAATGCTGACCAGCAGTGCTGACTGGTCATCTTTGTCTTCCCAATTTCAGAGAATACTTTGTGTTTCATATCAAGAATGGTATCTATTGTTGTAATAGACCTCCTCTATCAGAATAAAAAAAGTTCCTTTCTATTCCTAACTTGCTTACTATTTTTTAAAATCATGGAATGGGTTTTGAATTTTAACAAGTACTTTTTATGCATCTGAGATGATCGTATTCCTTTTTCTTTAATTGCCGGATGTATTGATTATCTTAATTGTTTTTCCATGTTAAAATCAATCAAGCATTCTAGTATAAAAAATTTGGATTACACTTCTTACATTATCCTCTTTATATATTGTGGCTTTAGTTTACAAAGACATCTTTAAACTTTGTTTTCAAATTTACATACGCTACGTGTTATCTTTTCTGATGTGTAGTTCTATGAAGTTGCTCTGTGTGAATGTAAGTTTTCATTTCATGTGGGTAAGCGCCTAGGAGGAGGGTTTCTGATCAGTACATGTTTGTGCTGATTGTCAGTACATGTTTGACTCTGTGAGGTACTGCTGAATCGTTTTGGAAGTGGCCGTACCATTTCAGTGTCTTTAACGATACAGGCGTATTCACGCAATTTATTCTTGAGTCTGGTAGCACTTCATCTGACCTCTCTGCAGTTTTCAGCTGGGCTCTTTAGCAGATAGGTTAGCAAAATAAAAACAGTGTATTCACTTGCACACTGTGCATCTCACAGGAGAAACTTCAGTGAGAAGTAACTCTTCCGTGGTGGCTTTGAGTTCTGGCTTCTATAGCATCTTCAACAAAGAGCAGTACCTTTGTAGAGAAATAACAGGGGAAAAGGAATGCCGTTTTCGTCTTTTAAGGGTGGCAAACTATGGTAAGGTAAATACACGAAAGGAAAACTTTAACGGAGTCAGGCTTGTCCTTGTGTTGTCGGTGGGCTGATGAGTCTCTAGTAAGAAAAGCAACAACAAGAAAACCCCAAATAAGTTATTCTGTCTTTAGGCAGAAATGGAAGAGGATGGAGAGCTTTTCTTGTGTATGCTGCTGCTCAATTCCCTTCAGCTCAAAAATAGTTTTTATGTCAGAAACTGACATCAAAAATTTAATAATTTTTAAATCAGACATTCTGATTTCCTTTGGTATTTTGCCTATGTAATCTGATCTGTAAAATGTATATGCATAATGTTTTATGTGGTTTCTTGTTTTTGATTTTTTTTTAGTATCCCTTATTAACTTTCTAATGTCTGTAGGGTCTGTAATGATGCTCTCTTTTTCATTCCTGATGTTGATTATTTGTCCCTTTTTTCTTGCAGTCTGACTACAAGTTTATCATTAAAAAGGAAAAATCCCCCACCCCCCCAAAAAAAGCAAGCTTTGGCTTTCATTGATTTTTCTGTTTTAAATTTTCTTGGTTTAGTCTCTTTAACCTTCCTACTGCTTGATTTAGATTTATTCTGCCTTTCTTCATCTATTTTCTTAATGTAGATGCTTAGATAATTGACCTGGTATTTTTCTTTTCTGATGTAATAATTTAGTGCTATAAACTTTCCTCCAAGGAGGAATTTCGACAAGTTGTTTATTCAGTTAAATATTTCTTAATTTTCCTTGAGACTTCCTCTTTGACCCATGGATCATCTAAAGTATACTATTCAATTTCCACATGTTTGGAGGTGTTCTAGAAATGAGAACATACTTTATTTGATTTCTATTCTCTAACTTTATCGGAATTTGATTTATGACCCAGGAATATAGCCTATTGTACCCTGCCATACTGACCATTCTTCAAGTTCTGAACTTCTTTTCTCAATCTGCCTATTATTTACCTTTTGGAATCCTCAGGTCACGGGTTATATTTTGTCCAGCGTTTTTCTTTGAATCAGTGGGAATGACAAGCTATCACACCCATCCTACATAGAGGGTAGACCACAAATTGTCAGTACATTAAAATTTTTTTTGATTCACACTGAACAACATTGGCCTGTAAAGCTCTTTTCTTGCACTTGCCTTAGGTTTTGATTTAAAGGTTATTTTTTATTTTAATCTCATAAAACAAATTGCAGAGTGTTTCTTTTTCTATTCTTGGAAAGAGTTTGTGTTATATATATATTTTTTAACTTCTATGTTTTGAAGGAAATTTTGATGAAGCCACCTAAGCCTGGAAATTTCTTTAAAGGAAGATTTTTTGACTACTGAATCAATATATTCAATATAAGACTGCTCATTCTACTTTGAGTCCATTTTGATGTTGCTTTTTACTGGATATTTATTTTTCATATGTACTTGAAAATCTGGCTTAAAGTTATTCATAGGGAAGGAAGTTTAAGAGGGAGGATTTAAATTGGATTTAGCAGTTTAACAATTTTTAACTAGGTCATTTAGTCAATTTGCATATATTATGTGCCCTGATATGGGTTCTATACTTATGGTTGAGGATCTGATATATATATATATATATGTGTGTGTTGGTCCTACTTTTACGTTCTCTCACCCTCACTTGTTTGCCTTTTGCTGGATTACTGTGATACTTGTAGTCATTTGGGAGTCTTTGTATTTTTTTCAGTGGTTTTCATGTTCATCTAAACATGTATATGTAACTTGTAAGTGTCTAAATTTGATTCATCCTTCTGAATGATAGAAGAGCTTTAGAGTACTTTAATTGCCTTAACTCTTCTTGAGTTACACAATTATATTTACATTCATTTTCAGCTTAGTATTGAAATAATTGCAGAACTACTTGTGACTGTCAGAACTGGAGATCCTGCATACCCCTCGCTCAGCTTCTCTCAATGTTGGTTGGTTGTTCAGTTGCTGGGTTGTGTCCGACTCTCTGAGACCCCACGGACTCAGCATGCTAGGCTTCCCTGTCCTTCACTCTCTCCCGGAGCTTGTTCAAGCTCACGTGCATTGAGCCAGTGATGCCCTCCAACCCTCTCATCCTCTGCCTTCCCCTTCTCTTCCTTGCTTTCAGTCTTTCCTAGCATCAGGGTCTTTCCCAATAAGTGGGCTTTTCACATCAGGTGGCCAAAGTATTGGAGCTTCAGTATCCGTTCTTCCAATGACTATTCTGGATTGATTTCCTTTAGGTTTGACTGGTTTGATCTCCTTGCTATTCAGGGGACCCTTAAGAGCCTTCTGCAGCACCACAGTTCAAAAGCATCAGTTCTTCAGCACCCAGCCTTCTTTATAGTCTTACTCTCACACTCGTACATGACTGCTAGAAAAAACCATAGTTTTGACTCTACGGACCTTTGTCGGCAAAGTAATATATCACAACCAGGAAACTGATGTTAACGCAGTCTTCTGATCTTGTGCAGATTTAAGCAGCTTCACAAGTACTCATCTGTGCACATTTAGTTCTATGTATGTTTATGACGTCAGTGAGCACTACTGTTGTTCACACACAGAAGAGTCCAGCAGAAGGGTCCCTTGGGCTGTTTTTTTTAGCCACAGACATTGCTCTCTCCCTCTCACCCCTGGAAACCTCTAGTCTCTTCGTCTCTGTAATTTTGTCAAGAAAACAATTTTATAGGTGTATAAGGCATCTATGGATAAGTACACACAGGTATGAGACATATACAGGTAAGTTTATACATGTACAACTCAATGGATTTTTGCATAGTTAGTGTATAAGACTTGGAATATTGCCAGCACTCCCAGAAGCTTCTCTCTTGGATTTCCTTCCAGTGGCTACTCTTACCTTCTCCCCAAAGAGATCTCCATCTCTGACTTTTTACACTATAGTTTTGTCCACTCTTCATTTTGTAAACAGAAACTTATTTTTCCTGTGTCTGCCTTCTTTTCCTCAATGTGGGTCTTCTGAGGTACATCGTGGTGATGCCCTTGAGTACTGAGTTCACGTTCATTGTTGTATGTGTTTCATAGTCATGTACGGATGAGAGAGTTGGACTATAAAGAAGGCTGAGCACCAAAGAATTGATGCTTTTAAACAGTGGTGCTGGAGAAGACTCTTGAGAGTCAGTTAGACAGCAAGGATATCAAACCAGTCAAATCTAATGGAAATTAACCCTGAATAATCATTCATTGGAAGGATCGAAGCTGAAGCCTCAATTCTATGGCCACCTGATGGGAAGAGCCGTCTCACTGGAAAAGACCCTGATGCTAGGAAAGATTGAGGACAGGAGGAGAAGGGGGTGACAGAGGATGAGATGGTTGGATGGCATCACTGACTCAATGGGCATGAGTTTGAGCAAACTCTGGGAGACAGTGAAGGACAGGGAAGCTGGGCGTGCTATGGTTCATGGGGTCACAAAGAGTTGGACGCAACTTAGCAACTGAACAACAACATCCCCCAAGGTCTTCATCTCTCCTGGCGGTTGTTTTCAGTTGGGTCTGTTATAGGGAAGTTGCATCTTCTGGTGTACATGTGTATGTGTCTACTGGATATGTATCAAGAGTGGTAGTGGTGTTTTATAGAGTATATGTGTGTTCAGCTTTAGGAGATAACTGCTAAAAATTCTCCACACTGGCCATGGCAATTTATACTTTCACTGCCTGTGTTTGAATGTCCCAGGTTTTTTTTTTTCCCCCCCATTCTTCTCAATACTTACTATTGTGTCAGCTTTAAAATTTTTTTAGATTTTGATTTAGTCATTCTGAGGGGTGTGTAGTATCTCACTGTGTTTGTAATTTGATTTTCCTTGATGCCTAAATAGATTGAGCATCTTTCCATGTGTGTTAGTTTTGGCCGCTTGAATATTCTCTTTGGGGGAGAGGCTGCTTGAGTCTCTTGCCTAACTTCTATTGAGTTGCTTGTCACTTTTATTATTGATTTGTAGGAATTCTTAACTGTATTCTAGATCAAAGTACCCTGGTTATATTTTCTCCCACTTAGTAGCTTGCTTTTCCATTCTCTTCATGATTTCTTTTGATGAGTAGAAATAATTTTAATGTAATCAATCAATATTTTCCTTTATGGATAATGCTTTTGATGTTTTTCATAGAATTTTTTTTTTTTGTCTAATCACAGTTCTTGACAGTATTCTGTTATCTTATAGAAGCCTTTTCACATTTTTATTTGTCATCTGTCTGGAATTGATTTTTATTTATGGTGTATATTTTTTAAAAATATGGCTGTGCTGTTGATAAAGCATCATTTATTAAAATGACCATTTTTTCTTCACCATTCTTCAGTGTACATTTTATTATGAATTAAGCACTATCTATCTATATATATATATGGACTCTTGTCAGGTCTCTAACCTCATTCATTGATTAATTTTGTTTTGTTCTGGGAATAAGAAGCCTAATAAAACTGTCTCTGCTCTTAAAGTGCTTACAACTGAATGTAGGAATTAGTTAAGTAAACTGCAAATTTCAATGTGATGGGTTGTAGAAAGAAAAAGTATTAAAATTGTGCTGTCATCTAAGCTTAGGATTAAACTGTTAAGATTCACGTTAGTACAGAAACTATAGTGCAGTAGTAAGAAGATTCTCACAGCTGAAAGAAATTTTGCATTTCATTTCCTAGACTTTCTTTATAGTTCACCATGTACAAATATATCCCTAAACATACATTGTTTAGTTTTTTTGCCTGTTTGGCTTTAATATCAAATGACATCAAACCACGTGTATTCTGCACTGTTGTGGTTTAGGTTCAGTAAGCTTTTTAAGACTAATTACATTTTAATGATGGAAGTTTTTCAGGCAGTGGGGAAACCTTTGTGCCAACTGCTCCCATTAAATCAGTAGTTCCTAAAATATGGTGCTCAACGTGACTTTAGGCATTAACATTTTAGCACGTGGTTCATTTTATATTTATTTTTATAGCTGCTTTCTGAAGTTGATTTAAAAAGATGCCAGGTTTTTCATTTGCTTACGGCATAAAATTTCAAGTTAACTTGAGAACACTGAAGTCGACAGTTTTGCAGATGGTAGACGCTTTGTGCATCTATGGACAGGGAAGAAATTTGAGGAAGCGTGAGGAAGACATACTTGGGTAACACTGCCTCATTTAGCCAGGTAGTGCCTTTTTCATGGACTTCCTGGTGGCTCAGACGGTAAAGCGCCTGTCTACAATGTGGGAGACCCAGGTTCGATCCCTGGGTCGGGAAGATCCCCTGGAGAAGGAAATGGCAATCCGAAGGAAATGGCAATCCACTCTAGTACTATTGCCTGGAAAATCCCATGTACAGAGGAGCCTGGTAGGCTACAGTCCATGGGGTCACAAAGAGTCGGACACGACTGAGTAACTTCACTTTCAGTGCCTTTTTCTGGCCCAGGGAATGGGCAGGGAGGCGGGGGGATCTGTCATTGCTTCCTTTTGACTGAAGCCACTATCTGGCAAGGTGAAGGTGCTCCTTAGGAAAGTTACCATAGGCTGAGACGGCAGCAGTGCACGAGGCAGGATTGTGAGAAAGGTGGAAGGGAGCTTAGGTCTGCCATTCTGCCCTGGCTGCCTGTAAGGATGGACATGATTGAATGTCAACAAATCTGCAGTTTCTTTGGTTATAGGATTAAATACCCTCTTGTTGTCTGGTCTTCTTCCCTGGCAGCTGGGAAGGTAAAGGGTGGTATAAGTGTACTTGCATTTTGAATTGAGGAATGGATGTGCAAAAACTGTGCTCTGTCTTGAGCGGGTGGAGCCTCAGTTTCAGAAAGAGGGATGCTTGGAGGGTGGATGTCAGAGGATGGCAGAAGCTAAAGGCAAGACACAGAGCCGGAGCAGGAGGGTGGGGATAGAAGGGGAGAGGGTGCGTGGGGAAAACCTCCATCCAAAGTGAATGCATGAGGCCACAGTGCCTTTCAGTGCTAACCTAGAGCGGATTTTATAATGCGCTCAAGGTGCTCAGCCATCTGCCTGCAGAAAGGAAGTGAGAATCAACAAGACCTGGGACTGTGGATGTGGGGGAGAAGTTCAGTTAGTTTGGGAGAGATCGTAAGAGTTCAGGTGTTGGACAGTGGAAGCATGATGACCTATTCATGACAGCAAAGAGCCAGCTGGAGGTGGACAGAAAGGGAGGCTCAGTTACCCTAGGAAATCTGAGGTTACTGGGGCCAGTGCATGAGGCTAAAATGGTCACCACAAAGCTAAGCAAAGGTGCCAGGGGTGGGATCTTAGCCGGCTGGAGACAGTAAGTTAGAGCTATGGGAGTGGCATGAGAAGGAGACAGACAGACAGACAGACTGACTCGGCGCAGAGCCCCAGGAAAAAAGCAGAAGGCCACAGCCAGTGGTGGTGTCCAGCCGAGTGCCTCCTTGTGTACATTGTTGGTGTTCAGTCACTGTGTTGTGTCCGGTTCTCTGCAACCCCATGGACTGTAGCCTGCCAGGCTATTTGAAATGTTTGTTAAATACCTGTGTAGGTATTGGATGTCAGAAATTTAAGAGATGTAGTAAGACTTCAACTTTTGGAGGTAGAGTTTGTGGCAAGCTTAACCTAGGAATGGGGTCTTATTCGTGGTGGTGAAATTTAAAAAAAAAAAGAAAAAGAAAAAATGACCTGCGAGTTCTTGTAGCAGTCAGCTTGCCTGAAATAGAGCCTAGAGCTTGGCTTCTCAGCCTCTCACTCAGAACCCGGTATGGCTCTCATTTAACACGTGCTTTTAAATAAGCGTGACTCTCTTTGGTCCTTTTCCACAGTTAAGTTAGAACTCAGGCCCGAGGTGACATCTGGCAACGTGGTCTGGAGGGAGGAGACAGGAAGCAGAATCAGATTGTGCTTGATGACTGGACACTCCTAAGGGTGCTGGGCTCTCCTAGAGCTGGGGTGGGTTACATGCTAAACAGGTGAACAGTGGGCCAGGTCAGGCGTGCAGGTCAGCCAGGCAGGCCGGCAGCATCTGACAGCGCTCGGTAAGGCCTCGGAGGAACCTGGTCCCGCGGGAATCTAGCTTCGGCAGTAGGTGGCAATGTCGGCAAGTCGATGAAAGCTACGTTAACACATGAGAAAATATCATCATTTTAATAAAAGTAGAAAAGTCATTTGAAAGTCAGCTCTCAAGTATGGCTGAAAACGCTTAGCAAATAAGGAATTGGGGGTAGGAATGTTCTTAGCCTGATAAATGGTTTGCACAGATTTTTTTTTTTCTTTTATATTGTGTTGCCTTTAAAATCAGGATCAAACAAATATAATGTTTCAGCATTGCTGGACAAGGAGAACAAAGGCTAAAGACTGGAAAGGATGAAACCACCAAATAGTTCTTTTATTTTTTGCCGAGGTTATGAGTATCTACCAAAATGGTAGAGTTTATATCATATACAATAAAAATGAAAGACAAATGATTATCCCAGAGTCTTACAAGGTGACCAGCAGATCAACAAACATCAGTTGGTACATTTCTATAATACTGGTTAAAAATTGTTAGCACATTTTAAAATATCATTATGCCAAATTAAAGGAACGTAGGAATATCCATTTTGCTAGATGTGAGTCTTGTAATGAAGAAATTTATGCACCTTCACTGAAAAATAGTACAAAAGACACAATGATAAATTTCACAGGTAGGTGGACTGAGAATTGTAAAGTTATTTCTAATCAAAATTGTGCTGGGACAGCTATCAATATGAGGGAAACCTATGAAATTGGATCGCTATCTCCCTTTATATATAAAATCAGTACCAGATGAGTCAAGAATTAAATATGAAAGGTAAAATTTAAAATGTTTGGGAGGATATATAGGAAAATGCATTTCTAATTTTGGGATGGGCAATAACCTTTTTCATAGAAAGATCATAGAGCAAAGAAACAAATCAGTCCTGCAGAAATTGTGTTTGCTGCCAATCTGACAAAGTAGAGGGCACGTGGCAGTTCTCTGTACCGCTCAATTTTGCAGTGAACCTAAAACAGCTCTTTAAAAAAGCATATTAAAATAATGTCCAGGAAATTCCGTTTCAAAGGGATCTGAAAATTTGACAGCATGCTGTATTCCTGAGGGTATGGAAGTAGGTGTAGAATTGTGCTGGGTGTGTGTGTGTGTGTGTGTGTGTGTGTGTGCGTGCATGCTTCCCAGGCGGCGCTAGTTGTAAAGAGCTCACCTGCCAGTGCAGGAGATGCTAGTTCGATGCCTGCGGTCGGGAAGATTCCCTGGAGGAAGGCATGGCAACCCTCTCCAATATTCTTGCCTAGGAAATCCCAAGCGCAGAGGAGCATGGTGGGCTACAGTTCACGGGGTCACAAAGAGTTGACACAACCGAAGTGACTTAGCATGCATGCACAGAGATGGAAGTCATATTAATCCAATTTAAACGTGTGTGTTCTCTGATTTTATCCTCTAGACACTTTCCTACATGAATGGAAAGGTAAGTATACACATTGTTTATGGTAGAAAAAGGTTGGAAACATTCTCAAAGCCCTGTAAAAGGAAATAGGCTAAATATAGTGCATTCATATAATGGCATACTTCCTAGATATCAAAAGAAAAAGGATAATCCAGTCTTTTTTTTAAAAAATATTTTAGAAGAGTTTCAGCTTTGCATCTTTTTACTGGTAATTCCATGTACATTTTTAGGATTTTACTGACAAATTTGCTGAAACTTCTATCAGGTTTTGCTTTTTCTTTTTTTTTTCCTGTGTGACCATTTCACATTTTGTCAGACCAGGGTTATCACACATATTCAGTAAGTTGAGAATACTTGTTATCAAACATTTTTTAAATTGTAAAGATTGAGGGCAGAAGGAGAAGCGGGCAGCAGAGGATGAGATGGTCAGATAGCACCACTGACTCAATGGACATCAGTTTGAGTAAACTCTGGGAGACAGAGAAGGACAGGGAAGCCTGGTGTGCTGCAGTTCATGGGGTCACAAAGAGGTCAGACATGACCTATCTTCATAATAGTGGCAATTATGAGTTATATTTTATCTTTAATTTGCTTTTTAAAGGAAAATTCAGCAAAAGTTTTCACTATTTTCCCCATTGTTTTATCTGATTCACTTATCTCTTAACTGGATTATCAAAACAAACACAACAGAAGATTCCAGGGGCCTGTTCATTGTGCTTGAACTTTTATCCCTTCCCTTTAATTACTGCTTTTATTGAGAACTGAAAATTTTTCTCTGACAACTTACTTCTGGGTGTCAGGATGATTTTTACCTTATTGTTCATTTTTAATCACCTTCATGTCACATTTCAACAATTTCCTGCATTTTCTTCTGTGCTTAACAAATAAATTGAAACCCTTCATATGTCCAAATATGAAATTTAAGATATTTTTACTGCCCTCATCTAAAATAGTGTCTCAAAATTGCAGTTAAAATGGCAGTCAACCTTTGTTAGTTTTTAAAATATTAAAAAAAATTTATATATAAGATACACACCTTTTACAAGTGTACAATCTAGTGGATTTTTTAGTATGTTTACAAAAATGTGTAGCTATCACTACGGTCTAAATTCATTTCATGACCCCCAGAGGAGATCACATACCCATTAGCACTCATTCCCCTTTCCCTGTTCTCCCTGCTCCCTGCACCCATTCATTCACTTCTGTCTATGGACTTACCTGTCTGAACTCTTCATATAAACAGGATTCCATGGTATGTGGCCCTTTGTACCACTATCATTAACTATTTTTTCCCTTTTTTATCACTGACTTTTTGAATAAACATTTTTGTGCCTAGTTTATGTTCAGATTTTCCTTTTCACTCATAGAAAAGGTTTTAGAGTCGTTAAAATGTCATTGTACTTTACAGTGTTGTTATGCTTCAAGATTTCATTAATTTAGAACGGGCGAGCGATCTAACTACCCTTCTCAGTTCAGTTCAGTCGTTCAGTCGTGTCTGACTCTTTGTGACCCCATGGACTGCAGCACGCCAGGCCTCCCTGTCCATCACCAACTCCTGGAGTTTACTCAGACTCATGTCCATTGAGTCGGTAATGCCAACCAACCATCTTATTTTCCGTCGTCCCCTTCTCCTCCCACCTTCAATCTTTCCCAGCACCAGGGTCTTTTCCAATGAGTCAGTTCTTTGCATCAGGTGGCCAAAGTGTGGAGTTTCAGCTCCAGTATCAGTCCTTCCATTGAACACCCAGGACTGATCTCCTTTAGGATGGACTGGTTGGATCTCCTTGCAGTCCAAGGGTCTCTCAAGAGTCTTCTCTAATACCGCAGTTCAAAAGCATCAGTTCTTCTGCACTCAGCTTTCTTTATAGTCCAACTCTCACATTCATACATGACTACTGGGAAAACCACAGCCTTGACTAGATGGACCTTTGTTGACAAAGTAGTGTATCTGCTTTCTAATATGCTGTCTAGGTTGCTCATAGCTTTCCTTCCAAGGAGTAAGTGTCTTTTAATTTCATGGCTGCAATCACCATCTGCAGTGATTTTGGAGCCCCCCAAAATAAAGTCTGTCACTTCTTCCACTGTTTCCCCATCTAGTTGCCATGAAGTGATGGGACTGGAAGCCATGATCTTAGTTTTCTGAATGTTGAGCTTTAAGCCAACTTTTTCAAACACCCTTTAGACTCTTTAAAAGAAAAATCCAGTTTGGCATGAATGTTTTAAAATACTCCATCTAATATAAGAGAAAAACCCTGGAAAAGAGCATAGCTGTTATAAGACCCTGAAGTAGTCATCGCTTCTGATAGTGGGAGGCAGATTTCCTGATGTGATTTGGGGATGAGCAGCATCTGAAATATATTTTAAATACCTAGATTTTCAGAGTGCTTGACTCTAGAGTCACAGGTGTGGAACGTGGGTTCCAGTAGTCCAGGACAGCATTCATCCTGTCGAAAAGCCAAAGCTGCATTTCAATGACTCTTGTATGTGCCTTAATTTCAGATGAGTTTGACCAAACACTTAAGAATGGGTTTTCTGCACAGCAAATTGGTTTCCTGTCTTCAAGCTGTACACATAGTGACATAGCCAAAGCAGTTCACTATTGTAGAATCTGAAGCAATCGAGTATTATTTGATGTCTGGTTTGTTTATTTGATTTCTCACTTCATTTAGTTCAAGTTTTCCCCTATTCTGATGAATTCTTTATGAGCTGTTTTGGATAAATAAGTCACATCAGTCCTTTCATTTTAACAGTTTGCCAAATACGCATGTAAAACTTGATCAAACCCAGCAGTTAGTCTGATTCTCTGAAATTTCTGTTGTTTGAAAGCATCAGTTTTCACTGTGCTATCTGACGGGTAAACCTTCTTGATTTAACTATTTAATACCCTCAACTGCTCTTTGTAGTAATTCACAATAATGCTGAATGTTCCTTCTTGTCTGTTCTTCAACGTGATGGTAAAGCACACTTTAATTTGATTTATTTGTAATCCAAGTAAACACAGTTTCCTCATGATCTGTGACCTCTGGTTTTTGAGAGTTCTCATTACTTTTAATTCCATCTGAAAGCATATCTGTGTAAGTAGTGTGTAAAAATACTTAAAATAATACTTGTAAAAATACTTCAATCTGTTCATCTTTGCATTTGTTTTACAGTATCTGTTGAAGAAGTGTTTTGATAAATTCTTTATATGTTCCATTTGATTCTCTGTAAATTGGGATCGCGACTTTGGAGGGAAAAAACTTGCATTCACAGTGTGTGACAGTCCAGGATGAAAATTCAGAGTACTTGTGAAAGTCAACAAATTCATTACAATGAGGCTGTGCAGACAGCAGAAATAGTTTTCTGTTTGGAAATTCTGTTTCATGTTTAGGAATACTCAGCTTCTCATAATCTTATCACTTCCGTCATCATTTTTGTGACCAGTACTTTCTTGGCTATGATGATTCTTTTTTATTAAAAATTTATTTATTTATTTATTGGAGGCTAATTACTTTACAATATTGTATTGGTTTTGCCATACATTGACATGAATCCACCACGGGTGTACATGTGTTCCCCATCCTGATCCCCTCTCCCACCTCCCTTCCCATCCAATCCTTCTGGATCATCCCAGTGCACCAGCCCCTAGCACCCTGTATCATGCATCGAACCTGGACTGGCGATCTGTTTCATATATGATAATATACATGTTTCAATGCCATTCTCCCAAACCATCCCACCCTTGCTCTCTCCCACAGAGTCCAAAAGACTGTTTTATACATCTGTGTCTCTTTTGCTGTCCCACATACAGGGTTATCGTTACCATCTTTCTAAATTCCATATATATGCGTTAGTATACTGTATTGGTGTTTTTCTTTCTGGCTTACTTCACTCTGTATAATAGGCTCCAGTTTCATCCACCTCATTAGAACTGATTCAAATGTGTTCTTTTTAATGGCTGAGTAATGTTCCATTGTGTATATGTACCACAGCTTTCTTATCCATTCGTCTGCTGATGGACATCTAGGTTGCTTCCATGTCCTGGCTATTATAAACAGTGCTGCAATGAACATTGGGGTACACTTGTCTCTTTCAATTCTGATTTCCTTGGTGTGTATGCCCAGCAGTGGGATTGCTGGGTCATATGGCAATTCTATTTCCAGTTTTTTAAGGAATCTCCATACTGTTCTCCATAGTGGCTGTACTAGTTTGCATTCCCACCAACAGTGTAAGAGGGGTCCCTTTTCTCTACACCCTTTCCAGCATTTATTGCTTGTAGACTTTTGGATAGCAGCCCTTCTGACTGGTGTGAAATGGTACCTCAATGTGGTTTTGATTTGCATTTCTCTAATAATGAGTAATGTTGAGCATCTTTTCATGTGTTTGTTAGCCATCTGTATGTCTTCTTTGGAGAAATGTCTGTTTAGTTCTTTGGCCCATTTTTTGATTGGGCCGTTTATTTTTCTGGAATTGAGCTGCAGGAGTTGCTTGTATATTTTTGAGATTAATTCTTTGTCAGTTGCTTCGTTTGCTGTTATGTTCTCCCATTCTGAAGGCTGTCTTTTCACCTTGCTTATAGTTTCCTTTGTTGTGCAAAAGCTTTTAATTTTAATTAGATCCCATTTGTTTATTTTTGCTTTTATTTCCAATATTCTGGGAGGTGGGTCATAGAAGATCCTGCTGTGATTTCTGTCAGAGAGTGTTTTGCCTATGTCTTCCTCTAGGAGTTTTATAGTTTCTGGCCTTATGTTTAGATCTTTACTCCATTTTGAGTTTATTTTTGTGTATGTTGTTAGAAAGTGTTCTAGTTTCATCCTTTTACAAGTGGTTGACCAGTTTTCCCAGCACCACTTGTTAAAGAGATTGTCTTTTCTCCATTGTATATTCTTGCCTCCTTTGTCAAAGATAAGGTGACCATAGGTGCATGGATTTATCTCTGGGCTTTCTATTTTGTTCCCTTGATCTATATTTCTATCTTTGTGCCAGTATCATACTGTCTTGATGACTGTGGCTTTGTAGTAGAGCCTGAAGTCATGTAGGTTGATTCCTCCAGTTCCATTCTTCTTTCTCAAGATTGCTTTGGCTATTTGAGGTTTTTTGTGTTTCCATACAAATGGTGAAATTATTTGATCTAGTTCTGTGAAAAATACTGTTGGTAGCTTGATAGGGATTGCATGGAATCTATAGATTTCTTTGGGTAGTATACTCATTTTCACTATATTGATTCTTCTGATCTATGAATATGGTATATTTCTCCATCTATTAGTGTCCTCTTTGATTTCTTTCACCATGTTTTATAGTTCTCTATATATAGGTCTTTTGTTTCTTTAGGTAGATATATTTCTAAGTATTTTATTCTTTTCATTGCAATGGTGAATAGAATTGGTTCCTTAATTTCTCTTTCTGTTTTCTCATTGTTAGTATATAAGAATGCAAGGGATTTCTGTGTGTTGATTTTATATTCTTCAACTTTACTATATTCATTAATTAGCTCTAGTAATTGTCTGGTGGAGTCTTTAGGGTTTTCTGTATAGAGGATCATGTCATCTGCAAACAGAGTTTTACTTCTTCTTTTCCAATTTGGATTCCTTTTATTTCTTTTTTTGCTCTGATTGCTGTGGCCAAAACTTCCAAAACTATATTGAATAGTAGTGTTGAGAATGGGCACCCTTGTCTTGTTCCTGACTTTAGGGGAAATGCTTTCAATTTTTCACCATTGAGGATAATGTTTGCTGTGGGTTTGTCATATATAGCTTTTATATGTTGAGGTTGTTCCTCTATTCTTGCTTTCTGGTAGGTTTTTTTTTTT
>NW_011495018.1:5998030-6017914 GCF_000754665.1 Bison bison bison | reverse complement strand
GGTATAGAGGATCATGTCATCTGCAAACAGAGTTTTACTTCTTCTTTTCCAATTTGGATTCCTTTTATTTCTTTTTTTGCTCTGATTGCTGTGGCCAAAACTTCCAAAACTATATTGAATAGTAGTGTTGAGAATGGGCACCCTTGTCTTGTTCCTGACTTTAGGGGAAATGCTTTCAATTTTTCACCATTGAGGATAATGTTTGCTGTGGGTTTGTCATATATAGCTTTTATTATGTTGAGGTATGTTCCTTCTATTCTTGCTTTCTGGAGGGTTTTTTTTTTTTTATCATAAATGGATGTTGAATTTTGTCAAATGCTTTCTCTGCATCTATTGAGATAATCATATGGTTTTTATTTTTCACTTTGTTAATGTGGTGTATTGATTGATTTGTGGATATTGAAGAATCCTTGCATCCCTGGGATAAAGCCCACTTGGTCATGATATATGATCTTTTTAATATGTTGTTGGATTCTGTTTGCTAGAATTTTGTTAAGGATTTTTCATCTATGTTCATCAGTGATATTGGCCTGTAGTTTTCTTTTTTTGTGGCATCTTTGTCAGGTTTTGGTATTAGGGTGATGGTGGTCTCATAGAATGAGTTTGGAAGTTTACCTTCCTCTGCAATTTTCTGGAAGAGTTTGAGTAGGATAGGTGTTAGCTCTTTTATAAATTTTTGGTAGAATTCAGCTGTGAAGCTATCTGGTCCTGGGCTTTTGTTTGCTGGAAGATTTCTGATTACAGTTTCATTTCCATGCTTGTGATGGGTCTATTAAGATTTTCCATTTCTTCCTGGTTCAGTTTTGAAAAGTTGTACTTTTCTAAGAATTTGTCCATTTCTTCCAAGTTGTCCATTTTATTGGCATATAGTTGCTGATAATAGTCTCTTATGACCCTTTGTATTTCTGTGTCGTCTGTTATGATCTCTCCATTTTCATTTCTAATTTTGTTGATTTTTCTCCCTTTGTTTCTTGATGAGTCTGGCTAATGGTTTGTCAATTTTATTTAACTTCTCAAAGAACCAGCTTTTGGCTTTGTTGATTTTTGCTATGGTCTCTTTTGTTTCTTTTGCATTTATTTCTGCCCTAATTTTTAAGATTTCTTTCCTTCTACTAACCCTGGGGTTCTTCATCTCTTCCTTTTCTAGTTGCTTTAGGTGTAGAGTTAGGTTATTTATTTTACTTTTTTCTTGTTTCTTGAGGTATGCCTGTATTGCTATGAACCTTCCCCTTAGCAGTGCTTTTACAGTGTCCCATAGGTTTGGTGTTGTTGTGTTTTCATTTTTATTCATTTCTATGCATATTTTTATTCTTTTTTGATTTCTTCTGTGATTTGTTGGTTATTCAGCAGCGTGTTGTTCAGCCTCCATATGTTGGAGTTTTTAATAGTTTTTTTTCCTGTAATTGACATCTAATCTTACTGCACTGTGGTTCAGAAAAGATGCTTGGAATGATTTCAGTTTTTTTAAAATTTACCAAGGCTAGATTTATGGCCCAGCATATGATCTATCCTGGAGAAGTTTCCATGTGCGCTTGAGAAAAAATTGAAATTCATTGTTTTGGGGTGAAATGTCGAATCCCAGGGACGGGGGAGCCTTGGTGGGCTGCCTTCTATGGGGTTGCACAGAGTCAGACATGACTGAAGTGACTTAGCAGCAGCAGCAGCAGTCCTATAGATATCAATTAGGTCTAACTGGTCTATTGTATCATTTAAAGTTTGTGTTTCCTTGTTAATTTTCTGTTTAGTTGATCTATCCATAGGTGTGAGTGGGGTATTAAAGTCTCCCAATATTATTGTGTTATTATTAATTTCCCCTTTCATACTTGTTAGCATTTGTCTTACATATTGTGGTGCTCCTATGTTGGGTGCATGTATATTTATAATTGTTATATCTTCTTCTTGGACTGATCCTTTGATCATTATGTAGTGTCCTTCTTTGTCTCTTTTCACAGCCTTTGTTTTAAAGTCTATTTTATCTGATATGAGTATTGCTACTCCTGCTTTCTTTTGGTCTCTATTTGCGTGGAATATCTTTTTCCAGCCCCTCACTTTCAGTCTGTATGTGTCTCTTGTTTTGAGATGGGTCTCTTGTAGACAACATATGTAGGGGTCTTGTTTTTATATCCATTCAGCCAGTCTTTGTCTTTTGGTTGGGGCATTAAACCCATTTACATTTAAGGTAATTATTGATAATAATTACTTTGCCGATGCAAAGTAATGCTGATGCCATTTACTTTATTGTTTTGGGTTTGAGTTTATACACCCTTTCTGTGTTTCCTGTCTAGAGAAGATCCTTTAGCATTTGTTGGAGAGCTGGTTTGGTGGTGCTGAATTCTCTCAGCTTTTGCTTGTCTGTAAAGCTTTGATTTCTCCTTCATATTTGAATGAGATCCTTGCTGGGTACAGTAATCTGGGCTGTAGGTTATTTTCTTTCATCACTTTAAGTATGTCTTGCCATTCCCTTCTGGCCTGAAGAGTTTCTATTGAAAGATCAGCTGTTATCCTTATGGGAATCCCCTTGTGGGTTATTTGTTGTTTTTCCTTGCTGCTTTTAATATTTGTTCTTTGTGTTTGATCTTTGTTAATTTGATTAATATGTGTCTTGGGGTGTTTAGCCTTGGGATTATCCTTTTGGGACTCTCTGGGTTTCTTGGACTTGGGTGACTATTTCCTTCCCCATTTTAGGGAAGTTTTCAACTATTATCTCCTCAAGTATTTTCTCATGGCCTTTCTTTTTGTCTTCTTCTGGTACTCCTATGATTCGAATGTTGGGGCATTTAACATTGTTCCAGAGGTCTCTGAAGTTGTCCTCATTTATTTTAATTCTTTTTTCTTTTTTTCCTCTCTGTTTCATTTATTTCTAACATTCTATCTTCTACCTCACTAATCCTATCATCTGCCTCTGTTATTCTATTGTTGGTTCCCTCCAGAGTGTTTTTGATCTCATTTGTTGTGTTATTCATTATATATTGACTCTTTTTTATTTCTTCTAGGTCCTTGTTAAACATTTCTTGCATCTTCTCAATCTTTGTCTCCCAGCTATTTATCTGTAACTCAATTTTGTTTTCAAAGTTTTGGATCACTTTCACTATCATTATTCGGAATTCTTTATCAGGTAGATTCCCTATCTCTTTCTCTTTTGTTTGGTTTGGTGGGCATTTATCCTGTTCCTTTACCTGCTGGGTATTTCTCTGCCTTTTCATCTTGTTTATATTGCTGTGTTTGGGGTGGCCTTTCTGTATCCTGGCAGTTTGTGGAATTCTCTTTATTGTGGAGTTTCCTCACTGTGGGTGGGGATGTATGTACCTTGTCAAGGTTTCCTGGTTAGGGAAGCTTGTGTTGGTGTTCTGGTGGGTGGAGCTGGATTTCTTCTCTCTGGAGTGCAATGAAGTGTCCAATAATGAATTTTGAGATGTCAGTGGGTTTGTTGTGACTTTGGGCAGCCTGTATATTGAAGCTCAGGGCTATGTTCCTGTGTTGCTGGAGAATTTGCATGCTATGTCTTGTCTGGCCCTTGGGTGGAGCTTGGTTTCAGTGTAGGTATGGAGGCGTTTGATGAGCTCCTATCGATTAATGTTCCCTGGAGTCAGGAGTTCTCTGATGATCTCAGGATTTGGACTTAAGCCTCCTGCCTCTGGTTTTCAGTTGTATTCTTACAGTATCCTCAAGACTTCTCCATCTATACAGCACTGATGATAAAACATCTAGGTTAATGATATAAAGTTTCTCCACAGTGAGGGACACCTGGAGAGTACACAGAGTTACACAGAGAAGAGAAGAGGGAGGAAGGAGACAGAGGTGGCCAGGAGGATAAAAGGGGGAATCAAAAAGGAGAGAGACAGATCCAGCCAGTAATCAGTTCCCTAAGTGTTTTCAACAGCCCAGAACACATAAAGAGATTCACAGAGTTGGATAGAGAAGAAAAGGGGGAGGAGGGAGATAGAGGCAACCTGGTGGAGAAAAAGGGAAGTCCAAAGAGGGGGAGAGCAATCCAGCTAATAATCTTGCTCCCAAGTAAAAATGGGTACTGAAGATTGGGTTCTAAAGGTACAAAATTGATAACAAATACCAAAAAGCAAAGATTAAAAATCTAGAGGTTAGATTCTCAAAAACACAATATTAAAGAAAAGAACAAAGTCACAAAAATTATAAAATATATATATATGAAGTTTGCTTTAAAAATAGGGTCTTTTTTTTTTTGCAAAGGAATAGTAGGTTAAGTTTGCTTTAAAAATAGGGTTTGTTTTTTTTTTTTTTTTGCAAAGGAATAGGTTATAAAAATGAAAATTAAAGAAGTAATAGAGGACTTAAAATTTAAAAAAAATTAAAAATTAAAAAAATGATAATAGTAAAAATATATCTAGGACTTTCTCTGGTGTTGTTGTGGATATTGTGGGGTCAGTTCATTTTCAGATAGTTCCTTGATCTGACTTACACTTCTCAAGATCTATAGGCCCTTTCCTATGTAGTCAGTGCTAACTGCAGGGTTTTAATCTATTGCAACTGTCACTTCCAAAGCAGTTCCCTCTGTTTATTTTAGCTTCTGTTTGCTGGCTTCTTCAGTGTCTAATTTCCGCCCTGACACAAGGGGGCAGTGGTGGTCACTTGTTTTAGGCTCACTTGTTCAGTCGTGCTGTGGGGAGGGAGGAACACTGCAAACAAATATCACTGGTGTCTGTGGTGAGTGCTCCCGGTGTCTCGGCCACACTGGGTTTGCCCTGCTCATGGTGAGTGTGCTTTCCCAATCTACACTGCTCAGGCTCTAGGTTGCTCTGCCAGGCACTGTCTGAGGCCAGTTCTGGGTTGAGTGCACTTCCCAGGTCAAAGCCGCTCAGGTTCAGGTTCTCGGGTACTCCACAAAGGCGCAGACTTGATTGGGCCTGCATTTTGTGCCTTTCCCCTGTCTGAGAAACTCAGGTGACCAGGTGCTTGGCGAGCTGTGACTTATCACCTTCCCTGTCCCAGCCCCTCGGTTTTCTGGGTGTACAATGGGCGCACCTTCTCAGGTGTACCATGTGTCTCCTCTGGGGACCTGTCCTCTTGGGAGCTGATCTCTGGCTGCGACCCTCCCAGTGGATGTTGACTGTCCAGAATCCCAAGGAGTCTTGGTTAGCAATGAAGCCTGCTTGCAGTTTGGTGCCTCTCTGGGGCCGCGATTGCCCCCTTCCGGCTCTGGCTGCCCTTGCCTGCCTGTCTCTGGTGGGGAATGGGCTGGTCCACAGCTGGCTAGCTCTGCTCAGTCCTTTGTTCTGTGAGCAGGCGTGGCAGTGTTTTAGGTTAGGGCTTTTCGCCGGATAGCTATCCCACAGTCTGGTTTGCTATCTCAAGTTAGTTCCCTCAGATTGCCCTCGGGGCATTCAGGCCTGGTCCTTACTCTAAGCAATGCAGCCCACAGCTCCCTGCCCAGCCCCCACTTGCTAGTGGCGGATGCAAGCGTCTGTGCTGCTTCTTCGCTGGGAGTTGCCTTAGGCACGTAATCTGTGGGGTTTAATTATTTATTTATTTTTCCTCCCAATTTTTTGCCCTCTGAGGTTCCAAGGCTCGCCACAGATTGCCAGTAAGAGTGTTTCCTGGTGTTTGGAAGCTTCTCTCTCTCTTTTTTTTTTTTTTTAGGCAATAAACTTCACATTATGAAAGCAATATATTCCAAGTTCCAAAGATTTGACAAATTCTGTAGAATGTCTTTCATCAGCAGATGGAAACTCTCAAACGCCACAGTCTTCTGTCAGGTAGGACTGGGTGTCATTCACTTTACCCGGTCTGAGGTCGAATCCATTTCAAGGCATGTCGTGGTGGTACAGTAATGGTGGGATGGTAGAACGTACAGTCAGGTCGTGTACACTGAGTGTTAAATCTACAGTGTTTCGGATGATAGAAGGGACACTCCATTTTCTTACACGCTGGGAAGTAGCGGCACAGCTGACTACTGGAAGGCGGTGCTGGTGCTGTGACTGGTTTTGGAGGCAGTCCTGGTGTTCTTCGGCTCATGTGAGTGAAGGGACAGTCTGGTTTAGTACATTTTGCATCGTATTTACAATTTGGATGAACAAACAGACGCTTCTCAGCAAATTTACAATTGGAAAAGGCTTTGCAAGGCGACACGGGGTGATGGTAAGCGCACTCGTCCCCGTTCTTGCAGGCAGGCCAGTACTTGGAGTGCTCCAGCAGCTTCTCCGGCTTCTGCGCCACGCTCAGCTCGCTCATCTCAGCTTGACTGATCTGCAGAGTTTCTGCCATTACGGGGTCAATTTGCAATCGGGATGACAACTGCCTCTGTTGAGTTCCTTGACTTTTGTCTATATTGTCTCCTTTTGCTTCGTCTTCTTTAACAGGAGAACTTATCCTAGGGACTCTGCCTTGTCCCTCGACCATTTCTGCTAGCAATTCTTCCTGAGAAGTTCGAGTTCTGGGAGCAACTGACTGTAGAATAGTTAGTTGTTTTTGTTACAGATTCTTGAGCTTCAGATATAGCCTTCAAAATTAGATTCTTGTTAGCTTGTTTAGAAGGTGGAAGTGACGTCTCCGTTCAGGCTTCACTGGCACTGACACACTGCTGGAGATGCTTCCTGTACGGGACCCACAATCATCATCTTCCTCCTCCTCTTCTCCGTCATGACTGAATTTTTTTACTTTAACAACTGAACTTACCACAGGCAACTTTCTCTTCCGAAAGTTTTCTTCCTCAATACTCATCTTTTCTGCGTTGCTTCTGAAGAAGGGACTGTAAGTCTCTTCTAAGCTGTTAAGCACTTCTGGTTCACACAAGCGTCCTGTTTCATACACCCGGCTGCTCTGAATATCAAGTTGCTTGGCAGCATGAATACTGTTTTGCTGCTGTTGAAACTGCAACCTGTTTAGATGAGCACCACTGTCTGTGTTTCGAGTTGCAGGTGGCCGATAAATTTCAATAGAAGGGCGAGAAAAACCATATGTGTCACTGTGGTTTTTTTCTGAGATAAGGGATTCTCCTGCACAAAGTTGAGGTCTTCATCAATGAGATCATCTGGTTCTGGCTTAATATCAATCACATCTTCAGAGGGTGCTAACTCCCTCAAAGGTTTCACTGTGACATTAGTCGGGTTGCAGCTCCATCATCTTAAGTCTGTCTGACATTAGTGGCTTTCTGTTCCTGTGAACTTGTAGAAACTCTAGACTCTCTTTTTTCAGGTCTAGTGCCAGAAACTGCAAGAGGTGGCACTGCAGCTTCGTGCCTTCTCTCATCTCCTCGACTGAAACCGCTCTTGTTTGAAGGTATGTTACCATCAAAGAGGTTGGTATCAGAAGACTTCAGACTAGAGGGGTCGGTTGTTACAGAACGAAGTTTATCTAATACACCGTGAAGCCATACGGTGAATCGAATTGTGTTGTTCCTTAGAAACAGGGACAGGTCCTCTGTCATTTGATCCTGACTTTTCTTGTTGGCCACCATCACCATAATGTAATCAGGAAGTTCTTCATCGACGTAAGCTCCTACTTCTTGCAATTTCCCCTTAATGGCACTGGCTGATCTCCGTGCCGATCTCCATGGCTCCGCGGCGGGAAGCGGCGGGCACTGCGCGGCATCCCGTGGACCAGGGCACTTCTTTCTTTTTTAAGACTCCCTTCCCGGGATGGATCTCTGTCCTTCCCTCTTTTGTCTCTCTTTTTATCTTTTATATTTTTTCCCCTACCTCCTTTTGAAGACAATGGGCTGCCTTTTTGGGTGCCTGATGTCCTCTGCCAGCATTCAGAAGTTGTTTTGTGGAATTTGCTCAGCGTTCAAATGTTCTTTCCATGAATCTGTGGGGGAGAAAGTGGTCTCCCCATCCTATTCCTCTGCCATCTTAGGACCACCCTCTGATGATTCCTTTCTAAATAATTCTGCATACCGTTTCAGCCTTTAGGTTTTAAAATTTTACTATTATATAGGTGAATTTTTAACTTTTCAAAGGTTCTGCCAATCTTCATTCTCTACCCCCGCCAGTTTCCTCCTTTAAATTCTGCTAGAATCCTTACTTTCCATTGCATTTAAATTTGGGATGATCTGTAATTGTAGAAAACAGTGGAAAATTTATCTGAAATTAAGGCAGACAAGAGAGTAATTCAAGTGCACTTAAAATTTGCCACTGTGTTCAATTGAACCCCATAATTGTATAATCAAATTATTCTTATACTACAAATATTGAATTATTGATGGGGTATGTGTCAGAGTTTTTCACTGGAACATTTGTTTCTTCAGGCTACTCTGCTGTATTGATGGTGATTTCGCATGCTGTTTTATCTGGAACTGTCAGACTTTGTGAGGGCAAGATACATCAGATAAGTTAAGGTGTGCATAAAGAATGCATAAATCATGCTGCCCCGTCTTTAGTTATACTCGCTCTTTGCCATAATGCTTTGTGTCCTACAAACCAAGACTTATGACAAATTTTATTTCCTGTGATTTGCTGCTAAAAAGAAAGTGTCGTGTGTTTATGATGGCATACACTTTTCACTGTGTGTGTTTCTGACAGGTGAAAAATTGTGTTTTAACTGTATATTAATGAGATCCAAATCCTCTGCTTGAGACTTTAAATATTTGTTTGAAAGAATTTTCTACAGACTAGCGCTAGTAGACTTCAGTCTCCTCTACTGTTCATAAGGCAGTAGGACCTTTCACCTCAAACCTGTGTGATGGGGTGTGAGCCCAGGGCATGGTGGGAGTATCCCTAGAAGTGATTGCCACAGGGGATGGGGGGATAGGACCTCAGTTATAACAGGAGTGACTGCAAACTGCACAGCTGTACTTTGTCAAATCGAACCAAATGCATTTCCAGCTCCACTTCCCTTTAGTCCAGCAGAAAATTTTCCCACAGACCGGGGAGCGGGAGGTGGTTTCGGATGATTCAAGTGTGTTACATTTATTGTGTAGTTTTTTCCTATTATTATTATATTAGCTCTACTTCAGATCACCAGGCAGGAGGTACCGGAGGTTGGGGACCCCTGCTTTAGTGCTATCTCTAGAGTACCAGTTCATGCTATACACCAGACATGGGGAGGTGGCTGGAGGGGATGTTGGGGTGGGGAGGGGACACTCCGCTAACAACCTGGGAGTTCAAACATTGCACGATTTACAAGAAAATGTTTTACCACGTGTTACACTGCTAGGATCCCTCATTGAGTCTTGCAAGGGGCTTGTGCAAATGAGAGACCCTCCCACCCCCCTGCCCCACACACAAAAATTCAGACTTTATTAGCTTTATACTAAATCTCTCTCTGGGTCTGATTATTTCATGGCTTAGGGACCCCTTTGGCCCACCAGAATCCTTAGTAAATATGGGTTCAGCTGGGCAGCATTCCTCCCCTGGACCTACACCGTGTCCAGATGCCTTGTGTAGACACACACTGTGTCCAGATGCCTGCATGCTCCCCTCTGTGCTGGAAAGCGCTTTCTGTCGCGTGGCCTCTACTTCTGGCAGGATTTAGCCCCGGTCTGCTTAAATGTCTGTGGACAGAGTGTGGTAGCCCAGTCGTGGGACCTGGAGAGCAGAGCAGCTCCTCTGTCTGTAACAGGAGGAGCCCCTCTAATGACTCCAGAATGAGGAGCCAGGAACCACGCTTGGAGAAGCCCTCGGCCTCTGGCGGCCAGGGCCCCCTGTTCCGGGAGGGCTGCTGGGCTGGGCCCCTCCTGCCTTACATCTGCCTCTCTGACTGAGGCAGAGTCTCTGAGAGAGGCCACAGCCCTGGCCTGGCCTGCAGGCTGCCTGGTGATCTACCTCAGGGGTGCAGAGAGGAGCTGCCTCAGGGCGACCTCTGAGTGGGAAGAGGGGTGTCTCCAGACACTGCCCGCCCCTCACCAACTGCCTTCTTCTCCGCTCCATCTTGGAATCTTTAAAGGTGAATTTATCTGCAGGATGATTTCCATCGTAGGGGAAACAAATGACTGCGACAACCTGGGTTCTGGGCTCTGGAGAATGGGAAGCCTGTGAAAGTTCTCTGAGATCCGGGTCCCAGGGAGCCAGCAGGGCCCGCAGTGCCTCTTGGTTGCTAACTTGTCATTTTTCCATTTCCTGGGGAGCCACGGCCCCAGACCCAGCAGAGCTTGGCAGTGTCTGGAGTTGGACAGACTAGGGAAGGCTCTGAGTCCCAGCCTGAAATGTGGGTAAGGGATCAGCCTTGCTCCAGGTGCCTGAGCTAAGACAGTGGCTTCAAAGCACTTAGCATAGCATCTGGCCATTTGAATGCTTATATAAATGTTAGTATTACCACAACAGTTTTGTTTCTGTGGTGAAAAGCATAAAATTATCCTAATAGAATCAAACAAATTTTAAATGAAATTGATATAAATTTGATATTCCAGAAGAATTTTAATAATTAATGGATTCTTTTTTTCCCCCCTGTTCTGGGCAAAATGGATTTTTACTTTAAAAAAACATGGAGAGGAACAATAATTAATAGCACCCTTATATAACTCAGAATGAACTACAGTTTAAAAAGAACAGTTGCCTAAAATGATAGCTTTGCCAAAGTGACTGGAATTTTTTTTGTCAGTTGCTTTGCTTGTTGAAGAATTTCTGTGAAACCCTTGTAATACTCGTATTTGAGGCACCTATCTTATTTTTAATGACATTTTAATAAAAACCCCAGTTACATGCTTCATATCAAGTGATTTTCTTAGCTCCCAAACAAAATCAAGTTTGTTCTAAGTAAGAAAAAATACGCTTTCTACGGAAGTGGAACGTCAAGGAGGCAAAGGTGGAGCAAAGGAAATATATCATACGCAAGGAAAATTCAAAGAATTTTAGGTTTTGGAAGTTTTCTATTTGAATGAACTATGATCACTCGTCCCAGATATGGCAGAATGCCATCTAAAGCCACATTCTTATTTATTCACATTTTAAAATAATGGATTAGTTCATAATTTTATTTTAAAGTCGTTATTGAATTTGTTACAACACTGCTTCTGTTTTTTGGTTTTTTTTGGCCATGAGGCATGTGGGATCTTAGCTTCCCGGCCAGGGATTAAACCTACGCCCCTTGCACTGGAAGGAGAGGTCTTAACCCCTGGGCCACAGCAGGGAAGTCCCATTTACTCACATTTTAAACTTAGACTCAGGAGGGAAATGGAGATTGATATAAATATTGAATAACTTGGCTGTATAGCAGTTTGGCTACAAAGTATGTATTCTTACCATGAACGTGAACATTTTACAGAGAATGCATGATAGCTCTTAAAGCTTAAACCAGTACTTTGTTTAAAATTGAAATATAGTTGATTTGCAGTGTTATGTTAGTTTCTGCTGTACAGCAAAGTGATTCAGTTATGCAATATGTATGCCTTTTTTATATAATTTTCATTATGGTTTATCACAAGACATTGACTATCATTCCCTGTGCTATACAGTAGAGCCTTGTTGTTTATCCGGTCTATTTATCATGTTTTGCATGTGCTAATCCCAAACTCCCAATCCGTCCCGCCCCATCCACACTCCGCCTTGGCAACCACAAGTCTGTTCTGTAGTTAAGCTGGTACACCTACCCTGGAAAGGAACAACAGCCAAGATAGGGATTGAATACATCTGAAGGGGGATTCAAGGTGATATTTATTGAGGATTCCACTGTAAGAAAAGCAAAAAAAAAAAAAGGTTTTCTTGAAGATTGTAAAGAAAATATGATTTATTGGAGATATCCCTTGCTTCCATGCTCTAATATCAAGCCTCCATATATAATGCAAGTTTTATACTAGCATAGGAAATGGAAAGGAGCAGTCAGATTTACTGTTATGTATGAGCATGAATAATTTTTATTTTTATTGCTTTCCTACTTCAGATCAAGTTGAAGTTTTTCACTTTTGACCAAAGGCTCTTGTTTGGTTTGCAGAGAGTATAGCAGAGGTACATGAAATGTCATATATTTATTGTGTACGTTTGTGATGGGATGTAACATAATTGAAGTAGTAATTCAAAAGTTATGGTTAGGAATTTTAAATAAATTTAAAGTCAGAGTTTAGTAATTAACTTCTAAGAGTTAAGCAGTTGTGTGATAACCTGTGGGTAGACTCATTTAGTGACATCAGTGACCAAGAAGGGACTCACTCAGGCCCCTTAAGAAAGTCTCTGACAAACCAAAGGGAAGATAATTTTAGTAAACAATTCAGAAGGAGAGATGTGAACTCATTATGAACTTGTAAGGGTGAGTCCTGGGTAGTGTAGAACCTGTCACGATCTTTCCCTAAATAGTGCCATACGATTTCACGTTATGCGTAAGAATCTTGGAAGAGTCCACTTCTGTCCTCCATATCCTTTGTCGTATTGTAGTTTTCTTCTGTATATCCCATTAACCTCCCAATGCATTTCTATAATTTTTACTTTAGGAAGATGATGTATTTTATGCTTCCCCATACATTTGCTGTTTTTCGTGACCATTATTCCTTTGTGTAAATGCAGATTTTCATCTTGTATGATTTCTCTTCTGCCTGAGAAACTTTCTTTAACATTTTTTATAATTCAGCATTGCTGGTGATGAATTCTCTTGGCTTTTTTTTTTTTTTGCCTTAAATCTAAAAAAAACCTTTATTTTCATTTTATTGTTTAAAGACATCGTCCCTCGGTAAAGAAATCCAGCACTCAGAACTTGAAAGACGTCTCTGCACGGTGATAGGTTTCCTGGTGGCTCAGATGGTAAAAGTGTCTGCCTGCAATGCAGGAGACTGGAGTTTGATTCCTGGGTTGGGAAGATCCCCTGGAGAAGGAAATGGCAACCCACTCCAGTATTCTTGACTGGAAAATTCCATGGATGGAGGAGCCTGGCGGGCTACAGTCCAAGAGGTTGCAAAAAGTCGGACACGACTGAGCGACTTCAATGCAGTGTGATAGGCTTGCATGTTTCTGAGATGTCTGCTGTCAGTCTTATCTTTGTTCTTCTGTGATTCGTTTTTTTCAATCTATGGCTGCTTTTAATATTATTTGCTGAATTTCCACAATTAGATTAAAACCAATGCTATCAATATTTGGCATGGTTTTCTTAAGTTTATTCTGCTTGAGGTTCTTGAAGTTCTAGGTCTGTGGGTTTATACTTCTCATTAAATTTAGGAAATTTTGGCTTTTTTTTTTTGGCTTAAAACAACATCAGTTTATTGTCTTACACTTCTTGAGGCTGGGCTCCCCCTGAAGCCTGTAGGAGAGGATTCTTCTTTGTCTCTTCCAATTTCTGGTGTTCCCCTGGGAATCCTTGATGTTCTTGACTTGGAGACACATCACTTGGATCTCTGCCTCTGTTGGACAGAGGACAGACATAGCATTGTCCTTGTGTCTGTCTAGGTCTCTTTTCTTCTTGTTAGGACATGAGTCACGTTGGACTTTCGTCCCCCTCCACTCCAGTAAGACCTCTCCTAACTAATTACATGTGGTTATCCTCTGTGCAAAGAAGATCGCATTTCCAGGTGCTGGGGACTGAGGACTTCTACATACGTTGTTCGAGTGTGAAAATTCAACTCATAACAGGGAAAGAATTGAAGATGTAAGTGAGAGACTCCTGAGTTTAGTTTTCTGTAAGAAAAATGGAAAATGTAAAATCCATGAGCAAAATTAAGTGGCATATGATGGTCAGTTTTTAGCCCTTTACATTGTATTTCCAGTTTACTTTCTTAAATCTAGGCAATGTTTCCATATATTCTTTCTTTTCACCAGCTGCTATGGTAATGATATTCTTCCTCTGTATGCATATTTCTATTGCATTTCCCTGGATTTAATAATAATAAGCATCACCAATAGTGAGATAAGAATGATAAGGGATTTCCTACACAAAATTTTTATGATTATCTCACTTGGGAAAAGGAGAAATAAAAGATTAGAGGAATATGTTTTGTTTTAGAACGTTATGTTGAATATATCAGTTAAAATCAGTGTGCGGCTACTGCACAGCATGATATGGCCATGAAGATACACAAGCAAGGTTAAACATTTGAACCAAAAATGACCCTCAGATCTCTGAGTAGTTCTCAGATGTATTGCTATTATTCTTCTAATTTTCTGTCTCCCTTTTCTCCTTTGAACTACAGTTACATGTATGTTGAACTGCTTGATGTTCTTTTGAGTCAGTGACTGAGTTCTCATCTTTTCTCTCATTGTGGTTCATTTTACCAGTTTTGTACTGCTGTGTCTTCTAGTTTATTGGTGTATTTTCTGCCATGTATAATCTGCTTTTGATTCCACTCCATTTTTCATTTCAGATTGTATCTTTCATTTCAAGAAGTTCCAATTTGGTATTTTTATGTCTTCTGGCCTTTTTGTTTATCTTCTTAAACACACAGAGCATAGTTACATTAGGTAATGTACTTGTTTATAAATTCTGTCACCTCTGTTACTTCTGGGCTCATTCCTATCGATTGTTTTCATTACGGGTTGTATTTTCTGCCTTTTGCATATTGGTGATGTTGTTCCTAAAATAAAGTTTATTGTTTTTTTTAAATCACAGTTTAGAGTTATAAAACAATTATAAAAATGAAATAGTATGGGTTCTCACGTAATCCACAGTTTCCCCTATTAGCCTCTTACATGAATATGGCACCTTTGTTACAAGTAATGAACCAATGTTGATAAATCATTATTGACTGATTCAGATTTCTTTAGTTTTTACCGAATGCTCTTCTTCTGTTCCATGATCCCATCCAGAATACACATTACATTTCGTCTTCATGTCTCCTTAAGTTCCTCTTGGCTGTGACAGTCTCACACTCTTTTCGTTTTTGGTGACCTTGGCAGTCTTGAGGAGTGCTGGTCAGGTGTTTTGTAGAACATCTAAATTGGGATTTATCTGCAGTTTTTCTCATGATTAGATTGAGTTTATGGGTTTTGGGGGCAGAAAACCAGAGGTGAAAATACCATTTTCATTTCACTGAATTAAGGACACACCCTGTCAACGTGACTTAACACTATTCACGCATACATTTTAATCTCCCGGCTGATACCCTGCTTGTCAGGTTTCTTGGTAAAGTTACTCTCCTTTTCCCCTTCCTTTCCCTACTGAATGCTCTGTGCAGCCCGCACTGACGGAGAAACGAGTTATATTCTATTTCCTTGAGGGCAGAGTGTCTCCATCAATTACTTGGAGTTCTCCTGCATAGGAGATTTGCCTCTTCCCCCATATTTGTTTTGTTCACTCCTTTATTTATATTAGTGTGAAGTCAAGGATATATATTTTATACTTGGAGTTATAGTCCAATGCTCAATTTATTTTGCTACTCAAATGTGCCAGTTTTCACCATTGGGAGTTTTCTTTTTTTTTCTGGCTGGCTCTTACTTCTTTTGGCGTACCCACTGTGGTGGACTTTTGTTTTCTTTTAGCATTAACTTACTTTCTGGAAGACTAAGATGCTTCAGGCTCATTCATCTTCCGTGGTTCCTGCCCCATTTCTAGAATCAGCCCTTTAATCAAGGAGTTCTTCTTTCTTTAATTGAAGCATTAGGAACCAAGATCTCCGTGCTAGATGAGCTTATTGCTGTTGGCATATCTGCTTTTAGCCCTTCTCCTCTGACAGAACAAGGAAATACAAGCATGTGCGTGCATGTGTGCTAAGTTGCCTCAGTCGTGTCGACTCTCTGCGACCCTATGGACCGTAGCCTGCCAGGCTCCTCAGTCCATGGGATTCTCCAGGCAAGATTACTGGAGTGCCCTCATCCTGGGGATCTTCCTGACTTAGGGATTGAACCCGTGTCTCTTGCATCTCCTGCGTTGGCAGGTGGGTTCTTTACCACTAGCACCGCCTGGGAAGCATACATACACGTACCTAATGAATATTTGTGTGTGTGTAAGTGAAGCGAGATATGCAGTCATGCTGTCTCCAACTGTAGTTCACCAGCGTGTGGATCATCCTAACCTCCTCTGCCTGCTCATCTGTAAACACCCACTCCAGCAGAGAAATCCGACTCCCACTATCTGCCGTCCATTTAGTTAATTGTCTAAACTTTGTATGCTAAGTCACTTCAGTTGTGTCCGACTCTGTGTGACCCCATAGACGGCAGCCCACCAGGCTCTGCTGTCCCTTGGATTCTCCAGGCAAGAACACTGGAGTGGGATGCCATTTCCTTCTCCAATGCATGAAAGTGAAAAGTGAAAGTGAAGTCGCTCAGTCGTGTCTGACTCTTCGCGACCCCGTGTACTGCAGCCTACCAGGCTCCTCTGTCCATGGGATTCTCCAGGCAAGAGTACTGGAGTGGGGTGCCATTGCCATGCATGTTAATATCAGAATGCTTAACCTGTACCCTGGGGGAAATGAGGTGATCAGCTAGTGTATAGTGCTTGGGTACAGTTTCTTTAGCCCTCAGTTTTAGAGATTCTGCTTATTTCCAAAGTGACTTAGGGCAGAAAGAGCCCTTTCCCCTGCCTCAAAGAGGAGACTTACACATCCGTAATAGAGTTTGATTGTTTTGCCACACTCTGCATTCTGCCTTGAGATTCTGCAACCACCTAAATGATTTTTTAAAATGTGCACATAGTAAGCTTCATTCTTTGTATTGTAAGGGTCTATGTTGTTCACTCAGTCATGTCTGACTCTTTGCAGTCCCATGAGCTGCAGCACACCAGGCTTCCCTGTCCTCCACCATCTCCTGGAGTTTTCTCAAACTCATGCCATTGAGTTGGTGATGCCATCCCACAATCTCATCCTCCGTTGCCCCCTTCTCCTCCTGCCCTCATCTTTCCTGGCATCAGGGTCTTTTCCAATGAGTCGGCTCTTTGTAAGCCTCTATGGTTTTTGACAAATGCTGTGTCACGTGTCCACGTTTACAGTATCATGGTTGTTTCACTGCCCTGAAAAATGCCCTGACGTTTCACCCCTTCATCCCGCCTTCCCTCTCTTGAGACCTCTGGCTGCTCTCTTTCTCCTATCTCCATAGTTTTGCCTTTTTGAGAACATTACAAGTAGACTCATACAGATGTATCTCTTTCATATTGGTTTCTTTCATTTAGTAATATGCATTTAAGAGTCTAACATTTTTTTCATAGCTTGATAGCTCATTTCTTTTCATTGCTGAATATCATTCTGTGATAGGGAGGTACCACAGTTTCTTTATCCATCAAAGGACCTATTGTTTCTGCTTGTTTTGGTGGTTATGAATAAAGCTGTTGTAAACATTATCAAGCTTTTTGGGTAAACATAAGTTTTCAAGTCAACTGGGTAACTGGGTGCATGATTGCTGAATCGTATGTTTAGCTTTGTGGAACATAAGGCTATGTTTAAATTGTGGGAAGAAAACAAAACAAAAAAAACCCAAAAAACCCTGCCAAACTGTCTTCCAAAGTGGCCACACCATTTTGCATTTTTACCAGCAGTGAATGAGTTCCTACCGCGCTGCATCTTTGCTAGCATTTGGTATTGTCAGGCTTTTGGATTTCAGCCATTCCAACATACCGTGTAAGTGGCGTCACGTCGTTGTTTTAATTCTCAGTTTCCTAATGATGTATGATCTTGAGCATCTTTTCACTTGTTGTTTACCATCTGTGTGTCTTCTTTGGTGAGGTATCTGTTCAGCTCTTTTGCCAATTTCTTAATTGAGTTGTTTTCTTATTGTTGAGTTTTAAGAATTCTTTTTTATATTTTGGATACAAGTTCTTTATCCAGCATATGTTTTTACAAATATTTGCAAAATGCTTTCATTTTTGTTGTTGGTAAATTTGTTTGTTTCATTCTTGCTCCTGAAGGGAATTCTTTACTGAGTATGCTGCTCTAGACTGATGGTTCCCTTTCCCTTCCCCTCTGAAGGTACTTCTGTGTTGTTTTATGGCTTCCCTTGCTGTTGTCGAGAATTCTGCAGTGATGCTAATGTTCCTTTGTAAGGGGATGTGTATTTTTTCTCTGGTTGCTTTTGGGGTCTCATCATTACCTTTGTCTTCTTGTTCCATTTTTCTGTCTGGGTATGTTTTTCCTGCTGATCCTGTTTGGAAAGTGTTTTGCTACCTAAAGTTGTGAATTCATGTTTTTAATTAGTTATGTCGCATTTTCAGTGATTATCCTTTAAATGTTGTCTCTCCCCTATTGTCTCCATTCTTCCCTTGAATAAATATGTTAGATCTTCTCTTTCTGTTTTCTTAGTCTCTGTTTTATACGTCCATTCTTTGCTTTATTCTAGGAAAGCTGGGTAAATTCTTCAGATATATAATTATCTTTTCACTTTTTGCTTACTTTATTATTCACCCCACCTACTTAGTTTTATGTTTCAGCAATTGTATTTTGACTTCTAGAATTTCCAGTTGCTTTTCTCCTCAGATATTTTTGGTCATTTCTAACAATTTGTTGTTGTTGTTGTTATATACTCAACTTTGGGAAGAATTGTTTTATTTCTTTAAAACTTCTGTACCTGGCTCTTGGATAGCCTGAATCTGACAATTTCAACCTCTTCCGTTCTCAGAGGGTGTTTGAAGTGTGGGTTTTATTATAATTTAGGTGTGGTGAGGCTGACAAAGCAGGAGATGACTGCAGCAGTGGAGAAGGTGACTTGTTACAGTTCCCAAGGGGCAGGGAAATGCCATGTGGGGGCTGCCCAGGGAGGCGCCGGGAGGCAGCGTGAGCAAGGCGAACTGCAGGCAGGAAGGAGCCTCGCTGCTGTGGTTTCTGTGCAAAAAGCTTACACGGCACAGTAAGCAGGCAGCAGGCTTCAGCTTGGCTAGTTTGAATAATTTCCACAGGCTCTGGCGGGGAGGCCCTGTCCCTGGTTGGTTGGTACCATCCTGGAGTGATGAGGGCTGGAGATGCTGGCCTGGAGTTTGTCATCAGAAGAGGTGGGGGTTGTGTGGACTCTGGCCTGGTAATTTTTGTTCATATGAAAGGTGCACTGGAGGGCAAACTTATCATCTCCAGGAATCGGCTAGCCCTGAGAGGGACTGTTTGCCCAGGGTCAGTAGGGCCCCAGATGTCTAAACAGCAGAGGGAAAAGACATGTTTTCTACCGAAAGACACGTCTCTGACTCTGTGAGCTTGCTTGTCTTCCTTTGTGTTTGGCGATCTTTGATCTTAAGTTATGGCTGAACTGGGGAGTCTTTCCTTCAGAAAGCATTTGCTTCTGCCCTGGGGGTAGCTGAGGGGCTCATGGGAACGGTGACCACTTTGGAGTCCCTGGAGACGCTCAGAGCAGGGGCTCTGGCTCAGCAGCTGCCCTCCAAGTTCAATATCCCAGTAGCATCTTTGCTGTGTTGCCCTGGCCTCCTGATAACTTTATGCCCTGCTGTTTACAGGTCAGGCCTGCTCTGCATCTCCACCCCTCTGGCTCCCTGCTTCTCTGGTCCTGGTTCTCTGCCTCTGTAGGTTCCGTGGTTCCTGTTTTCTGGGTGTTGCTACACAAGCAGACCTTGAAGGTATTGTGGGTTCAGTTCCAGACTGCCGTGACAAGGCGAATCTCACAAAAAAGTGCATTACTCAAATGTTTTGGTTTCCCTGTGCATATAAAAGTTCTGTTTAGACTATACCATTGTCTATTAAGTGTGAAGTAGCCTTAGTCTGGAAAAACAATGTGCATCCCTTAAATAAAAAATACTTTATTGTTAAAAATGCTGTCATCCGAGCCTTCAGTGAATGGTAACATCAAAGATCACAGATCACTATAACAAATATAACAGTAATAATAAACACGTTTGGAATACAAGAAAATGACCAAAACACGACACAGAGACATGAAGGAGCAAATGCCGCTGAAACAGCAGCGCCGTTAGACTTGCACAGTGTGGGCTTGGCGCAGACCTTCGCAGTTTTTTTTGGAGCGTGGAGCCCCCTCAAGTCCCAAGGAAGAGCTGTTTTAAAAGGAAAGAATGGGACTTCCCTGGTGGTCCAGTGGTGAAGACTCTGTGCTTCCAATGCAGGGGGCCTGGGCTCCATCCTTGAGAGGGGAACTGAGATCCCAGCAAGGTGGGATGAATTAGATTAGGTTTGACATA
>NW_011495018.1:5971585-5997930 GCF_000754665.1 Bison bison bison | reverse complement strand
GTGTGGGCTTGGCGCAGACCTTCGCAGTTTTTTTTAAAGCAAAATCTGTGAAACATCATATGAACCGTAGCCCACCAGGCTCCTCTGTCCATGGGATTCTCCAGGCAAGAGTACTGGAGTGGGCTGCCATGCCTTCCTCTAGGGGATCTTTCCAGCCCATGGATCAAACCCTCATCTCTGACATCTCCTACATTGGTAGGCAGGTTCTTCACCACTAACGCCACCTGGGAGCCCAGAATTTATAATAAATCCAAGTGCAGTAGAAGGGTGAAGGGGGTGTGCCTGTCCTGCCTTCGGTACACGGAGGCACTGATTTCTCTTCCCTCTGGTTGCTGATTGATGCAAATCCTGCTCATATTTTAAAACTTTCCATGGAGTGGGGAGGCAGCTGAGAAGTGGGCTGTCTCTAGGTCATTCTACCTTTGATGAGACCAACAGTGTCTCAAAGGACACGTCCCATCCCAGGTCTAATTGTTGTGGCGTGGAGGGCCCTTTAGAAGATAGTTTTTGATGTCTGAATCTCATCCCATTCCATGACCGATCTCACTGCCTCCCTGGCCCTAACTGACCGCCCCGACCTTTCCACCTGAGTTGCCGCAGTGGCCTCCTTGATGGTCTCCTTGCTCCCATCCTTACCCACTTCGGTCTGTTTCCAATATGGTAGCTGGAGGGATCCTGTTAAACCCTAAATCAGATCACTCTTGTCCTTACAACTCGCTCAGTCGTGTCCAACTCTTTGCGACCCCATGGACTGTAGCCTACAAGGATTCTCTGTCCATGGGATTTTCCAGGCAAGAATACTGGAGTGGGTTGCCATTTCCTTCTCCAGGGGATCTTCCCAACTCAGGGATGGAACCTGGGTCTCCCTCATTGTAGGCAGACACTTTGCTGTCTGAGCCACCAGGGAAGTCAAACATTTTTACAGAGACCCAAAGGCCCCAGGTAACACCCTCCCCTGCCTCTTCTCATGCCTTCGCTCACTCACCTCCTCCTGTGGATGCTTCCTGGGCTCCGTGCAGTGCAGGGACCATGCTGGGCCTGCTCTTGCCTCAGAGCCTTTGCACTGGCCATGCCGGCTGCATGCGGTGCCTTCCTCTGACTTTGGCATGACTTGTGTGCTGTCCTATCAGCTGCTTGCTCACAAGTGTCACATCCTCAGAGGGACCATCCTCTGCCACCCCAGTGTAAAACTGCAACCGACCCCACGCTCCCTCATTCCATTCTGCTTTATTATTTTCTTTCTTAACACTTAGTGTCATCTTACGTACTGTATATTTTATCTTGTAAAAAATCAACTTTATCGGGATGGGACTTACATGTGGTATTAATAAAATGTAACGCTGTGTAAGTATGCAGTTAGATGACTTTTGCCAAATGGATTCATTAGTGTAACCATTGCTGAGGTCTAGAGAGGGCATGTCTATCACCAACAACTCCCCGTGGGTCCCTGTGCTGCTTTCAGTTACAGCTTGAGGATCTGATGACGGTCACCATCAATGCTTGCCTTTTCTAGAACGTCATGTAAATGGAGTCAGTCTGTATGAACTCGGTTGTCTGGCTTATTTTATTCAGCATCATGTTTCTGAGCTCCATCTAGGTTACAGTGGGGCTTCCATGGTAGCTCAGATGGTAAAGCGTCTGCCTGCAACGTGGGAGACCCAGGTTTGATCCCTGGGTCGGGAAGATCCCCTGGAGAAGGAAATGGCACCCCACTCCAGTACTCTTGCGTGGAAAATCCCATGGACAGAGGAGCCTGGCAGGCTACAGTCCATGGGACTGCAAAGAGTTGGACACGACTGAGCATTCACACACTAGGTTACAGCACATGTCTGTAGTGGTAACTAGTCACTGGTTATGATGATTAGCTGATCAGTCTTTTTTTATCGCTGAGTGGTATCTCCTTGCATGGATGTTCTATAGTCTGTTCATTTACATGCTGATCGGCACTTGGATTTTCCAGGTTTTATTGATTATGAGTAAAGCTTCTCTGAATGTTCACGTGTGGCCATATGTCTCATTTGCTTTGGGTAAATGCCTAGGGGTGGACTTGCTTGCTCATTGCGCAAGTCTATATTTACCCTTTTGAGAAGCTGCCCAACAGTTACTGAAAGGGATGGCACCGTTCTGGATTTCCACCAGGACTGTGCGGGTTGCAGCTGTTCCGCATTCTTTTGACACTGGGGGTCCTTAGTCTCTCTCATTTCAGGTGTTCTGGGTGTCGTCTTCTCATTTCAATTTCCATTTCCTGATGACTAGTAATATTGAATATCTTTTCATGTTCTTTCTAGCCATTTGTAAATCTTCTTTTGTGAACTATTATTTCATGTTTTCTCCTTGTTTTTAAATTTTGTGTCTTCTTCTTATTGAGTTGTAATATATTGACATATTAATAATTATTGTCTGGACACAAGTCTTTTTAGATATATGAATTGCCAATATTTTCTCCCACTGTCTGTATTACCTACTGGAGAAGACAATGGCAACCCACTCCAGTACTCTTGCCTGGAAAATCCCATGGACAGAGGAGCCTGGTAGGCTAAAGTCCATGGGGTCGCAAAGAGTCAGACACGACTGAGCAACTTCCCTTTCCTATGTATTACCTTTTAATTTTACTAGCAGTAATTTTACAAAGAGCAGAACTTTTCATTTTATTGAAGCTAAGCTTATCAAATTGCTTTCTTTTATGGTTAATGTTTTTTGTGTCCTGTGTAAGAAATTTTTTGTGTAATCTATGGTGGTAAAGATTTTCTCCTAACAGTCACTGTACTTTTTGTATCTTTTCCCTCCACCCATTAAAACACAAACTCCTTGAGGTGGAGATTTTTTTTTTTAATTTATTGTTCAATCCCCAGTATTGCATCAGTTCATCATTCATAGTAGGCTCTCAGTAAATATTTGTTGTTGTTGATCAGTCTCTCAGTTGCTTCTGACTCTTTGTGACCCCATGGACTGCAGCATGCCTGGCCTCCCTGTCCTTCACCATCTCCAGGAGCTTGCTCAAACTCATGTCCATTGAGTCGCTGATGCCATCCAACCATCTCATCCTCTGTTGTTCCCTTGTCCTCCTGCCTTCAATGTTTCCCAGCATCAGGATCTTTTCAAATGAGCCAGCTCTTCACATCAGGTAGCCAAAGCATTGGAGCTTCAGCTTCAGCATCAGTCCTTCCAATGAATATTCAAGACTGATTTCCTTTAAGATGGACTGGTTTGATCTCCTTGCAGTCCAAGGGACTCTCAAGAGTCTTCTCCAACACCACAGTTCAAAAGCATCAGTTCTTCAGTGTTCAGCTTTCTTTATGGTCCAGCTCTCACATCCATACGTGCCTACTGGAGAGACCATAGCTTTGACAAGACAGACTTTTGTCAGCAAAGTAATGTTGTCTGCTTTTTATTATGCTGTCTAGGTTTGTCATAGCTTTTCTTCCAAGGGGCAGGCATCCTTTTATTTCATGGCTGCAATCACCATCTGCAGTGATTTTGGAGCCCAAGAATATAAAGTCTGTTACTGCTTCCATTGTTTCCCCATTATTTGCCATGAAGTGACAGGACCAGATGCCATGATCTTCGTTTTTTGAATGTTGAGTTTTAAGCTGGCTTTTTCACTCTGCTCTTTCACCGCCATCAAGAGACTCTTTAGTTCCTCTTTGCTTTCTGCCATAATGCAGAAAGGTGTCATCTGCATATCTGAGGTTATTGGTATTTCTCCTGGCAATCATGATTCCAGCTTGTGCTTCATCCAGTCCAGCATTTCTCATGATGTACTCTGCATGTAAGTTAAATAAGCAGGGTGACAATATACAGCCTTGACATATTCCTTTCCCAGTTTGGACCCAGTCTGTTGTTCCATGTCCAGTTCTAACTATTGCTTCTGACCTGCATACAGGTTTTGCAGGAGGCAGGTAAGGTTGTCTGGTATTCCCATCTCTTGAAGAATTTTCCTCAGTTTGTTGTGATCTACACAGTCAAAGGCTTTAGTGTAGTCAATGAAGCAGAAGTAGATTTTTTTCTGGAATTTTCTTGCTTTTTCTACAATCCAATGGATGTTGGCAATTTGATCTCTGGTTCCTCTGCCTTTTCTAAAACCAGTTTGAACATCTGGAAGTCCTTGGTTCATATACTTTTGAAGCCTATCATGGAGAATTTTGAGCATTATTTTGCTAGCATGTGAAATGAATGCAACTGTGCGATAGTTTGAACATTCTGTGGCATTGCCCTTCTTTGGGATTGGAATGAAAACTGACCTTTTCCAGCCACTGCTGAGTTTTCCAAATTTGCTGGCATATTGAGTGCAGCACTTTCACACACTGATCTTTTAGGATTTGAAATAGCTCAACTGGAATTCCATCACCTCCACTAGCTTTGTTCGTAGTGATGCTTCCTAAGGCCTACTTGACTTCATACCCCAAGATGTCTGGCTCTAGGTGAGTGATCACACCATCGTGGTTATCTGGGTCATGAAGATCTTTTTTGTACAGTTCTTCTGTGTATGCTTGCCACCTCTTCTTAATATCTTCTGCTTCTGTTAGGTCCATACCATTTCTGTCCTTTATTGTGCCCATCTTTGCATGAAATCTTCCCTTGATATCTCTAATTTTCTTGAAGAGATCTCTAGTCTTTCCCATTCTATTGTTTTCCTCTGTTTCTTTGCATTGTTCACTTAGGAAGGCATTCTTACCTCTTCTTGCTATTCTTTGGTACTCTGGATTCAAATGGGTGTATCTTTTCTTTTCTCTTTTGCCTTTTGCTTCTTTTCTTTTCTGAGCTATTTGTAAGGCCTCCTCTAGCAACCATTTTGCCTTTTTGCATTTCTTTTTCTTTTTTGTAGTTTCTTTTTTTTTTTTTTTAAACTTTACATAATTGTATTAGTTTTGCCAAATATCAAAATGAATCCATCACAGGTATACATGTGCTCCCCATCCTGAACCCTCCTCCCTCCTCCCTCCCCATTCCATCCCTCTAGGTCGTCCCAGTGCACTAGCCCCAAGCATCCAGTATCGTGCATTGAACCTGGACTGGCATCTCGTTTCATACATGATATTTTACATGTTTCAATGCCATTCTCCCAAATCTTCCCACCCTCTCCCTCTCCCACAGAGTCCATAAGACTGTTCCATACATCACTGTTTCTTTTGCTGTCTCGTACACAGGGTTATTGTTATCATCTTTCTAAATTCCATATATATGCATTAGTATACTGTATTGGTGTTTTTCCTTCTGGCTTACTTCACTCTGTATAATAGGCTCCAGTTTCATCCACCTCATTAGAACTGATTCAAATGAATTCTTTTTAATGGCTGAGTAATACTCCATTGTATATATGTACCACAGCTTTCTTATCCATTCATCCCTCTTACACTGTTGGTGGGAATGCAAACTAGTACAGCCACTATGGAGAACAGTGTGGAGATTCCTTAAAAAACTGGAAATAGAACTGCCTTATGATCCAGCAATCCCACTGCTGGGCATACACACTGAGGAAACCAGAAGGGAAAGAGACACGTGTACCCCAATGTTCATCGCAGCACTGTTTATAATAGCCAGGACATGGAAGCAACCTAGATGTCCATCAGCAGATGAATGGATAAGAATGCATTTCTTTTTCTATGGGATGGTCTTGATCCCTGCCTCCTGTACAGTGCCACAAACCTCCATCCATAGTTCTTCAGGCACTCTGTCTATCAGATCTAATCCCTTCAATCTACTAGTCACTTCTACTGTATAGTCATAAGGGATTTGATTTAGGTCATACCTAAATGGTCTAGTGGTTTTCCCTACTTTCTTCAATTTAAGTCCGAATTTGGCAATAAGGAGCTCATGATCTGAGCCACAGTCAACTCCTGGTCTTGTTTTTTCTGTCTGTATAGAGCTTCATCTTCGGCTGCAAAGAATATAATCAATCTGATTTCGGTATTGACCATCTGGTGATGTCCATGTGTAGAGTCGTCTCTTGTGTTGTTGGAAGAGGGGGTTTGCTATGACCAATGTGTTCTCTTGGCAAAGCTGTGTTAGCCTTTGCCCTGCTTCATTTTGTACTCCAGGGCCAAATTTGCCTGTTACTCCAGGTGTTTCTTGACTTCCTACTTTTGCATTCCAGTCCCCTATGATGAAAAGGACATCTTTTTTTCTTCTTCTTCTTTTTTTGGTGTTAGTTCTAGAAGATCTTGTAGGCCTTCATAGAACTGTTCAACTTCAGCTTCTTTGGCATTAGTGGTTTGGGCATAGATTTGGATTACTGTGATATTGAATGGTTTGCCTTGGGAATGAATAGAGATCATTCTGTCATTTTTGAGATTGCATCCAAGTACTGCCTTTTGAACTCTTTTGTTGACTATGATGGCTACTCCAATTATGTAAGGGATTCTTGCCCACAGTAGTACATATAATGGCCATCTGAATTAAATTCACCCATTCCAGTCCATTTTAATTCATTGATTCCTGAAATGTTGATGTTCACTCTTGCCATCTCCTGTTTGACCACTTTCAATTTACCTTGATTCATGAACCTAACATTCCAGGTTCCTATGCAATACTGTTCTTTACAGTGTCGAATTTTACTGGATGAATGAATGTTTTAAGAATTTTCTTACACATGTGTATATAAACAACACGTTAGATTATTTTGCATATTTTATAAGGTAATATAGTGGATATGAGCTGAAGTTAGAAGCACAGTGGTTCCAGGTATAAATAGAATATATTTATTTTTATATATAATATTGTCATATAAATGAAGCTCAGTCTATTTATTTGCTCTCTTGTTGAGATGGCTATTTCCAATTTTTCATTAATATGCTATTAATAATGTGAAAGTGACTTTACCTGTGTGTGAATATGTTTCGTATGACACCTGCTTTGAGGGGTTGGTAATCTTGCTTACCTGATGTGAGAAAATCAGTCTCTCCCATAGCGTTAGTACATTGAAATAGGCTCCTTTTAAAGGAAATTTTGCAGTATGTACCAAAATTAAATATATATACATTTAAAGACTCAACAGTTTTACTTCCAGCAATTTGTCTTGTAAAAATTCTTGCATCACTATGTAAAGTTAAATGCACAAATTTTTTTTTATTGAAATATCATCTGTAATAAATGATAGAATACAAAGAGAAGTTTGTCTTTAAAAATTGCATTAGTTACATGTATTAATATGCAAGAATCTCAATCTGTTAAATGAAAAAGGCAAACTTCAAAACAGTACCTTGAGTATAATGCCATCTTTGTAAAATTTTGCATGTTTGTCAAAGAAATCATTGACTTTTCATCAAGTTATTGCTGGTGATCATCTCTGGGGAGGAGATTATGAGAGAATTTTATTTCCTGTTTCAGTATTTTTGTATTGCTTGACTTTTATTTTTTAAGGAAAAATGATGACTAGGTATTTTATATTATTAATAGAAAAAATAATGCTATCACTATTTTGGGGAAAATGTGCTTCATTGAGAGAATTGTTTTTCAAAGTTTCCAATGAATGGGCTTCCCTGGTGGCTCAGACAGTAAAGAATCTGCCTGCAATGTGGAAGACCTGGGTTCGATCCCTGGGTTGGGAAGATCCCCTGGAGGAGGGCATGGCAACCCACTCCAGTGTTCTCGCCTGGAGAAACCCCGTGGACAGAAGAGCCTGGTGGGTTACAGTCCATGGGGCTGCAAAGAGTTGGACACGACTGAGCAACTAGCACAGCACAGGCAGGAATAACTCTTTGTTTCTCATTTGAGATAGTGTAGCATGCTTCTTAGAACCCATCCTACGGGATGGTGTTTATCACCTTCATTGTTGAAGTTAATACTTGAATGTCTTCCGTGGCCTAATTGTCATTTGTTGAGTTATCTTATAATTTTGGTTTTGAAACAGATATACCTTTATATATTGGGTTGGCCAAAAATTTCATTTAGGTTTTTCTATATGATGTTACTTACGAAAGTTTGTGGTTTAAAGATAATTTCAAGTAGAAATCTCCTAAACATTTTTAGGAAGTTTAGGAAAGGCAGTGAAGGGTAGGGGCCAGTAGGTAGGTGTGAGAAGAGGGGGAGGAGATTGAGGGAGGAAGTTGGAAAAGGTTGAAGAGCGAAGCAATACCTGACGGGAAGATTAAAAAGATTTATTTGTGTTCAAGCTGAGATCAAAGCTGTACATTTGTAACTAGTGCAGAGAGGGGAAGTAAATCTATTTTCAAACTGTTTCTTAGACATCGGAGGAGAGACTTTTTGGAAACAGAACTATAACATACTAGCTGCCTTTGAATTTTATTCGCTGAACAGATTTACTTACTGTTTACAACGAAGGACCTGACAATGAATCTTGGCTGTTAAGACATGGTTAGAGGCAAGAAGCAAATGAATATGAAAGCAATCCTATAGCAGAAGCAGGGGATTTCTTATTCAGGACATTATTCTGATAAATGCAAAGAACAGTGACCATTATTTATAATTAGTACTTGATTTATGACCCTGTTTCTTTCTATACTGTCTGCAAAAGTACAATTTATTTTTCTGTGTGCACCCTGGTAACCTGTTTAGAATGAGTCAATCTGGAGACATTTCTGGTAAAAAAAAAATTTTGTTTTTATAAGTTAAGTTCATCCAACATTTCTGTTTATCCTTGTTATTGCAAACGATTGCAGTTGAAGAACCAGCGACATAGTTATAAGTTATAAAAGAGCCTCATTTGGAAGAGCACAGTATGTGGCAAATATTATGTATTGATGTATAATGAAAATTGCAGTGATTTCATTAATAAATTACAACTCCTAAAGATCCCTATTTATCAGCTATGTTGATAATGAGGGTTGAATTTTTCCCTGAAGGCCTTCATATCAGCTGGGCCACTCTGTTCCTTTTAAAATTATCTCATTCATTTTTAGGTTTGCATTGGCATTCCAAGGTTGTGCCGCGTGTTTCTGTCAACAGAGGTGGGATGATAAGCCCCTTTTCTTACTGTAATCTCCTTCATTGTCCTTTCTGGTTGCATCACTGAGGCATGAGCTCAAATGTCTCTTGGTGCCTTGGTCCTTTTCCTTTGGAGCAAGGGTCACAGTCATATGAATTGCTTTGGGGTCTCTTGTCATACGTTGGAATCTGCTGCAGGGCCAGACTCAGCAGAGATCCACCTGAGAACTGGATCCACCTGTCTCGTGCCCCCGTACTCGTAATACTGAGCAGGGTGACGACCTCGCCGTAACATTCAACCGAAGATACGACCAAAGAACAGAGAGTGGTTAGAAAAAGGGAGATTGGCAGGAGAGGAAACAGAAGGAAAGTGGTGGTTGAGGGAAATTAAGACCACAGCCCCTGATGTCATCACTTTTCAAACTGCACGATGCACTACAAAGCCATAGGATTTCAAAGATTTTCATGTCGATATGCTTTATTCCATTTTATTTGTCTGAATAAGGGGCTCATAATGACACAGTTGATTTATGTTAGGAGCTGGACTGAGTTAGTTTGTATAGGGCTGCATGGAAGGCACTGACAGTCAAGAGCCAGGTATCCCATCCTATGGGATGACTCACATGAACTAGGAGATGGGTAACGCAATGACTTGTCCTCACTAAACAGAAGCACTGGAGGCTTCTCTTTCCTAGTGGAAGTTTCTATCTATTTTTCACACTTACTGGTAAATAATGTACAGTTGAAGTATGGATAAGCATTGACAGCTGTGGCATAAAATATGGTAAGTTGTATATTGTGAGTTAAGGCATTATCTTTAATGCTTAAATTATTCTCAACATATTAAGGATCAATACAGAATCCCTTGAATACTTGAATAATGTCAGATTAGCTTGAACCAGACATTAATTGAGTAGTGTTGGGGGTGGAAAGTGAAAGGAACCTCAGTTTATCTCCTCAAGGAGCTTAGTCTGTAATTGGATTGAAGTTGTCATTGGAATGTAGAAAATATCAAAGACGTATAACTCCCAAGGATTTCTGAATTTGAAACTGGACCTTGGGAGTTATATAACATTTTAATGTAGTTCTAAAGTGTAGGTTACCTGGATACCCAGTTACTTGGGAGATGAATAAGACAGTAAGGATATAAATATTGAGACAAAGATATATACAGGCACAAGACAAACATTTCTGGCCAACCCAATGCAACCCATGCATGGTACACCCATGCATGCAGCACCTTGTTCTGTTATTCTTTTATTAAATAATTCAGACCTAACGTATCTAAAATAATCACATGCCACCACTCAGCTTAAGAAACAGTGTTACCAATAAAATTATTTTTCTGCCATTCCATTACTTTTTCTTCCTCCTCCTTTTGATACAGTTTGTCTTCTCAAGCTTTATGTAAACTCTATCATTCTGTACATACCATTTTACAGTTTGCTTTTGTGATTCAACCTCTCCCCACTCTGATTTATTAATGTAGATATGCTTATTGTAGTGGTAAAGAATCTGCCGGCCGGTGCAGGAGATGTGGGTTGGATCCCTGGGTCAAGAAGATCCCCTGGAGAAATAAATGGCAACCTACTCCAGTATTCTTGCCTGGAGAATCTCATGGACAGAGGAGCCTGGCAGGCTACAGTCCATGGGTCACGAAAAGTCAGGCATGACTGAGTGACCGAGCACACACGCACGCATTTAATTGTAACTTTCGTCTTGACTGCTGTACAGTACTCCACTTCATGATTGTTCATAATTCATCCAACCCTCTTCTGCCAGCCATTTAGGTGGGTTTCAATCTTTCCCCACTGCAGAGCTGCTGTGGACATTGTGCATCGGGGGCTGTGGCTGGGAGTGAAGATCCCATTTCCTGGACTTGACTTCACTTGGCCGAGTTCTTCTCTGAATAGATGTCTCAGCTTGTGCTTCCACTGGCCCTTTAGGAGTGTTGCCCTTGTTTCTCTTTTCTGCCACCGGCAGATTTCAGTTTTTGTGAGTTTGATTGAATTGCAAAGGTCTGATCATTGAGGTGGTGTGTGCTGCACTGGGATTCCGCTTGGGATGAGTGGCTTGGTCAGATCCGTTTGTGGTGGTGTTTTCTTAAGAATGTATATAATCTGCAAAAATAAACAACCCAAATAAAAAAATGGATAGAGAACCTAAATAGAAGATGTACAGTTGGCAAAGAGATACATGAAAAGATGTTCCACACAGTTAATTGTTAGAAATGCAAGTCAAAATTACAATGAGGCATCATCTCACACCAGTCAGAATGCCCATCATCAAAAAGCCTACAAGTAATAATTGCTGGAGAGGGTGTGGAGAAAGGGGAACACTTCTACTCTCCTGGTGGACATGTAAATTGGTGCAGCCACTGTGTAAAACAGTATGGACATTCCCTAAGCTAAAAATAGCTACCATGTGATCCAGCAGTCCCACTCCTATGCATGTATCTGGAGAAAACGAATTTGAAAAGATACATGACCATGTATGTTCATAGCAGCATAATTTACAAGATCTGTGACATAGAAGCAGTCTATATATCCATGAACAGATGAATGGGTAAAGAAGATGTGGTATATGTACACAGTGGAATACTACTGTCATCAAAAGAAGGAAATAATGCCATTTGCAGCAGCATGGGGTGGACCTAGAAATTGTCATACGAAGTGGAGTAAGCCCGAATGAGAAAGACAAATATTGTATATTACTTATATGTTAATCTAAAATATGATGCAAATGAACTTATTTATGAAATAGAAACACATATAGAAAACAAACTTTGGTTACCAAAGGGGATGGCCAGGGTTGTGGTGGAGCTACATTAGTAGTGTGAGATTAGCAGATACAAACTGCTATATATAAAGTAGATAAACATTAAGGGCTTACTGTATAGCACTTGTTCAGTTGCCAAGTTGTGTCCAACTCTTTTAGACCCCATGGATTGCAGCGTGCCAGACTCTGCTGTCCTCCACTACCTCCTGGAGTTTGCTCAGATTCATGTCCATGAAGACGGTGATGCTATCTAACCATCCCATCCTCTGCCGTCCCCTTCTCCTCTTGCCTTCAATCTTTCCCAGCGTCAACACAGGCAATGATTATTCAAAAACTTGTAATAAACTATAATGGAAAAGAATGTGAAAAAGAAAAAATATATATATATATACATGAAACGGAATCGCTTTGTACACCAGAAACTAACACAACGTTGTAAATCGACTATTTCACTTAAAAATACAAGCTAAGCAGATGCACCGTGATTACTGTCCCTTCAGCACTGTCCCGTCCCAACGTCCTGCTGGGCCCTTGGAGCCACCCCCCACCCCCGCCCTGATGGTACTTGTGTCCTTGGGACACAGGGTCGGTGTCCCACCAATGTGCTGAATGAACAGGTATAAACTTATTCCTTGGAAATGAATGTGATGTGGAATATCTGCTTGACACCAAAATGGTCAATAAATTGAACCAGACAGTAATTAGTCTGTCTCACGCTCTGAAGCACCCACACTGACTTATTCTTGGTTCATTTTTACAGACTTGTTTCTATTATAGACAAACAAGCTCAGGGAGGAAGAATTAAGACTGGTAGTTTTATCTTAGCTGAATTTTGTTTTCATAAAGATAAGTGAAAGTGCGCTATTCCATTTTTCTTATTCAATGCTATTATGACATTAAAATCTACGCCCAAAATCAGCCATACTTCTACCACTCTAATTGCCTTTCATTTTTCTAAATTCTTTTTCAGTTCTTCTGTTCATGTGAATCTGTAGATTTTGTGATTATAATCAGAGTCTATGCAGATTTGTATTCCTCCCCCAGCATATCAAACACACTTACATTAGTGTATATTTCTCCATGTGTATTTTTAGTGGCTAGATACTCTTGCATTTAAATGATGTACTACGGTGGATGTAACAAATTCTATACTCTTGGCCATTTGTATTCAGTTTTCGTTATCAGTGATGCTAAAGTGATTCTCTTGGTTTTTATGTAACTTATGCATCTCTGTATTTAAACATAGGCAGGTAGTCCATTGCATACAGAGGGTTTGAGGGCCTGGTTCTGGAGTCACATTTCCTGGGTTCAAATTCTTGTTCTGTTGCATATGGTGTGCCCTCCCTGGAAAGTCATATGACCATTGAGTGTCTATGGTGCATCTCTAAAATGGGGAAATTCAAGTAGCTCCACAGGTTGCTATGAAGATTAAATGATAAAATATACGAAAGTTGCTTAGAACAGTCTGATACAAAGTGAAAGCTCATTAAAATTTAGCGATTAAACAGCAATATGCACAATAGCCAAGGCATGAAAGCAACCTAAATGTCCATCAACAGAGGAACGGATAAGGAAGATGTGGTACGTACGCACAATGGAATACCGCTCAGCCAGGAAAAAGAATGAAAGAATGCCATTTGCAGCAACATGGATGGACCCAGAGGTTATCCTACTGAGTCACAAAGAGAATGACAAATACTGTATGATGTCACTTAGATGCGTAACCTAAAAAATGATACAAATGAACTTATTTATAAAACAAACTTACAGTTACCAAATGGAAAAGGAAGGAGGGGTGAATTAGAATATTTTGTTGCTGCTGTTCAGTCGCTCAGTTGTGTACGACTCTGTGTGACCCCATGGACTGTGGCACACCAGGCTTCCCTGTCCTTCACCATCTCCCAGAGCTTGCTCAAACTGTCGAGTCAGTGATGCCACCCAACCATCCTGTCCTCTGTCACCCCCTTCTCCTCCTGCCTGCAATCCTTCCCAGCATCAGGGTCTTTTCTAATGAGTTGGCTCCTTGCACCAGGTGGCCAAAGCACTGAAGCGTCAGCTTCAGCATCAGTCCTTCCAGTGAATATTCAGGGTTGGTTTCCTTTAGGATGGACTGGTTTGATTTCCTTACTGTCCAAGGGACTCTCAGGAGTCTTTTCCAGCACCTCAGTTGAAAAGCATCAGTTCTTCAGCACTCAGCCTTCTTTACATGCCTCTCATATCTGTACGTGACCACTGGAAAAACCATAGCTTTGACTATACAAACCTTTGTTGGCAAAGTAATGTCTCTGCTTTTTAAAATGCTGTTTATGTTTGTCATAACTTTTCTTCCAAGGAGCAAGTGTCTTTTAATTTCATGGCTGCAGTCACTGTGTGCAGTGACTTTGGAGCCCAAAAAATAGTCTGTCACTGTTTCCATTGTTTCCCCATCTATTTGCCATAAAGTGATGAGACCGGATGCCATTACCTTAGTTTTTTCAATGTTAAGTTTTAAGCCAGCTTTTTCACTCTCCTCTTTCACCTCCATCAGGCTCTTTGATTCCTCTTCAGTTTCTGCCATTAGGGTGGTGTCATCTGCATATCTGAGGTTATTGATATTTCTCCCGGCAATCTTGATTCCAGCTTGTGCTTCTTCCAGCCCGGCATTTCGCATGATGTACTCTGCATATAAGTTAAATAAGCAGGGTGACAATACACAGCCTTGACGTACTCCTTTCCCAATTTGGAATTAGTCCATTGTTCCATGTCCGGTTCTAACTGTTGCTTCTTGACCTGCATACAGGTTTTGCAGGAGGCAGGTAGGTGGTCTGGTATTCCCATTTCTTAAAGAATTTTCCACAGTTTGTTGTGAGCCACACAGTCAAAGGCTTTAGTGTAGTCAATGAAGCAGAAGTAGATGTTTTTCTGGAATTCTCTTGCTTTTTCTATGATCCAAGGGATGTTGGCAGTTTGATCTCTGGTTCCTCTGCCTTTTCTAAATCCAGCTTGTACATCTGGAAGTTCTCAGTTCACATATTGTGGAAGCCTAGCTTGAAGGATTTTGAGCATTACCTTGCTAACATTTGAAATGAGTGCAATCGTGCGGTAGTTTGAACATTCTTTGGCACTGCCTTTCTTTGGGACTGTAGTGAAAACTGACATTTATTTCTTATTTATTTAATTTGGAAATAACTGATACACACTACTATATATAAAAACAGATAAACAGCAAGGTCCCACTATATAGTTTGGGGAACTATATTCGGATCTTTTAATCTATAATGGAAAAGAATCTGGAGAAGAATACGTAGATAAACCTGTGTATATATGTATATGTACACGCGTGCTCAGTTGCTTCGGTCACGTCTGATTCTTTTTGACGCTGTGGACCCCAGCCTTCCAAGCTTCTCCGTTCATGGGCATCTCTAGGCAAGAATACTGAAGTGGGTCGTCACGCCCTCCTCCAGGGGATATTCCTGATCTAGGGATTGAACCCGCATCTCTTATGTCTCCCGCATTGGCAGGTGGATTCTTTACCACTGGTGCCACCTGGGATACATATAATAACTATATCACTTTGCTGTGTGCCTGAAACCAATGCAGCATTGTAAATTAAGTATGCTTCAATACAAAAAATTAGCTATTAAATAATCCAGATCTTAGGGGGAGGGATGGAGGTATTAATAGGTGGAAGCCTAGATGAAATAAGGTTGACCATAATGATGTTGATAACTGATGAAGCTGGGTGTCAGGCACAAGGGGCTCACTACACTACACTTTCAATTCTTTTATGTGTTTGAAATGTTTTAATAATAGAAAGTGAAAGTGTGCATAATACGAACATTTTTTAGTCACTTTTAAATTTATTATTTTTTTTGCTTTTAGTTATCTTCTTCAGACATGTTTCTTGGAGTGGGGTCACCAGGTGGGATATTTTTACGATCGTTGTTTTGAATATGGCTGAATTGCTTTAGTAAAAGATTGTATGGTGCTATCCACAAGTAAGCCAATTTGATCACAGTCTCAAACAGCATAAGGTATTATCATTACGTGTTTGTCACCCAATTTTATCAGTAAAATTGCATCTCACAGTTATTCCCCCCACTTTTAAAGTCAAGCAGAAACTGTGAGCATTTTGTTTTTAATTTTATTTATTTTTGGCTGCACTGGGTCTTCATGCTGTGTGCGGGCTTTCTCTAGCTGGCGAGTGGGGGCTACTGTGGTTGTGGGGCTCAGGCTTCTCATTGCAGAGGCTTCTCTTCCTCTGGATCTTGGGCTCCAGGGTATGCGGGCCTCAGTAATCCCGGCACGGGGGCGCAGTAGTTGTGGCACGTGGGCCTACTTGCCTCACAGCGTGTGGGATCCTCCTGGACCAGGGATGGAAGCTGTGTCTCCTGTATTGGAAGGCGGATTCTTTACCACTGAGGCCCCAGGGAAGCCCGAGCATTTTCTTAATTGTGGTTCCTGCTGGTTATCATTTGCAAAAAAATTATCTGCCTCTGTCCTTGGTCCTTTTATCTGTGAGGATTTGATAGGATTCATTGTATGAAAGCCATATATAATGGTTTGGCGTTAAACTCACTGAAACTATCATATTTCACTTAAAAATTATGTATTTATTTTAATTGGAGGCCAATTGCTTTACAATATTGTGGTGGTTTTTGCCATACATGGCCATGAATCAGCCATGGGTGGACATGTGTCCCCGCTCCTGACCGCCCCCCTCCACCCCACCTCCCTCCCCAGTGAATGGAGGAGCTGTCATCACTGTTTGGTATCGTGATATTTGACTGAAAAATCCCTTCTTTCATATGTATCCACAGCAAACATGCTTTTTGACACTTTCACAACCCTAGGTGTAAGGATGATTATGACCTCTGTGTCTTACTGATTTGGAATATGTTCCTGATTTATGCTTGCTATAAATGCATGGTCAAGCCATGATGAATTGCTCCGAGGTGGCAGCTACCACTGTTCTTTAATAGCACCCCCCCACCTGCTGTCACCTTCGTCATGGGCCACCTGCCACTAGAGGCCAGGCTGCAGATGTCCCTTGTCAATGAAATTTGACCTCCGTAAATTTGCAGGTGTCTCTGGAAGGACAGAGAAACTGCCACCCTGTTTTCATGGTATTCCGTATGTGTAATGAACGTACTCAGATTGGCTTTCTCTCTTTTTCAGTCCCTGCTTTTCATGGTGCTGATGACAATTGGTAATTCCAATACAGATCATGATCACAAATTCTCTCCATAGTGTCTTAAAATACGGTCAGTTGCTTATCATTAATATGCTGAGTAATGTTTTATTCACTCATCTCTTGAGACTCCTCCTGTGGGGGCTGGCACATTTCTGTTATATTATCACAACCCATGTATTTAAACTTTTTAAATGTCAAGGCCTAATATTATACAGTGGTTTATTTAAACTTTATATTTTTCTGTATTTAAATGTATGACTTGTAAATGATAGTTTTTTAAAATGGATTTCTGGCGTGTACTAGAGAGCCACATTTTATTCCATCTTCTTAACCGTAGGGACTGAACAGTGACAGTGAATGAAGCCCTCTCTATTTCAATTTCATGTTATTTATTACTTGACAAATGGCAAGAGGGGCATAAAATTGTTTTATTTGTCAGATTTGCATAAGAAGTTTCTTACAAAAAGCTTTTATAGTACACGACATACATAAATTCTTATATAATCATCCTTTTGAGATTAGCCTTATAGTTTTTTGCTGTTTTTCCTTTCTCATTTTTTTGGGAACAATGTTTGGGTATATATCTGTATTTTTATATTGTTAAAGTATAATTGACATCTAATGTTATGTTTCAGGTGTACGACATAATGATCTGACATTTGTATACATGGCAAAATGATCACCAGTTTAAGTCTAGTTAACATGAATCATTATATAGAGTTATAAGCATTTCCCCCCCTTCTTTTCTTGTGATTTTTAAGATCTACTCTTGAAAGTGAAAGTGTTAGTTGCTCAGTCATGTCTGACTTTCTGTGGTCAGACCCTGTGGGCATAGCACGCCAGGCTCCTCTGTCCATGGGATTCTCTAGGCAAGAATACTGGAAGTGAAAATGAAGTCGCTCAGTCGTGTCCAACTCTTTGTGACCCCATGGACTGTAGCCCACCAGGTTCGTCTGTCCATAGGATTTCCCAGGCAAGAATACTGGAGTGGGTTGCCATTTCCTTCTCCAGGGGATTTTCCCAACCCAGGGATTGAACCCAGGTCTCCGGCATTGCGGGCAGACGCTTTACCATCTGAGCCACCAGGGAATCCCAAGAATACCGGAGTGGGTTGCTATTTCCTCCTCCAGGGAATCTTCCCGACCCAGGGATCAAACCCAGGTCTGCTGTGTCTCCTGCATCGCCAGGCGGGCTCTTGACCACTAGCGCCACCTCTATTCTGCAGTTCAGTTCAGTCGCTCAGGCGTGTCCGACTCTGCAACCCCATGGACTGCAGCACAACAGGCCTCCCTGTCCATCACCAACTCCTGGACCTGGCTCAAACTCATGTCCATCAAGTCGGTGATGCCATCCAACCCTCATCCTCTGTAGTCCCCTTCTCCTCCTGCCCGCAGTCCCTCCCAGCATCAGGGTCTTTTCAAACGAGTCAGCTCTTCACCTCAGGTGGCCAAAGTACTGGAGCTTCAGCTTCAGCATCAGTCCTTCCAATGAATATTCAGGACTGATTTCCTTTAGGATGGACTTTATGGCTCTCCAGCTTTCAAATATGCAATATTAACTATAGTCACCATGCTATATGTTACATCCCCGTGACTTAATTATTTTGTAGATGGAAGTTTGTAACTTTTGACCCCCTTAATCCACTTTCATTCCCCCCCCACCCCACCTGGCCTCTTGCAAGCACCAGTCTGTTCTCTGTTGGAAAAGTTTTAAGGTAAGAAAAATTTGCCATGATGGAAAGAAATTACCAGTTGTTTTATAGGAAAGATGCAAAATTGAAAGTTTTTTTTTTTCCTTTTTGTTAGTAATCTTTAGAAAAGCTAAACTTTAAGCCCGAGTTTATGACATAAGATTATGTGATTGGCTAAATTTGGATACTGGTTTTCAGACTTAAATAAACAAAAGCACATTTTAAAAGATCTGATACTTATAATGAGGAAAAATAGAGTTCTAAAACTCCTGTATAAAAAGCATCTAAATTGTGTCTATGCCTATGTGTTTGTATATGTGTTGTATGTGTATTTTATAAAATTATGAAAACAATTCCCCAAATAGTGTTTCTATTTAGATAAATATAAATGCAAATGTGGACATAAACTTCTTGGCTAAATAAATAAATACCTAAAAGGTGGGCTTTTGAGTTTTCCAAAATGTTGACTGTAGTCAGTTTGGGAAAGATGTATTATTACTTATGACAGCTGGTAGGTTCATCTCAGGGTACAGTGAGTCAGAGCTATTGACCTAGAGGTACTTACCTCCCCTTGCAATTCCAGCTTCACTGTGAATCCTGAGGATGACAAGATTTAAGAATAAAGAAATCTGTTCATGTATTGGGAGTAGACTCAGTTGAGTATACTTTCCCTACAGGGTGCCTATTCCTTGCTCTGGTACAAAAAACCAGATATTTATAAGTTGTCTCACTGATTATTTTACTCACATTTGAGAGCCTTTCCTCTGCGTTTCATGCCAAACATAAGGAGGCACCTGGCTGGTCTCCTACCCACTTTGCAGGGTCAAGGTGAACATCACCAAACCCCTCTGCCTGTGGTCCTCCTAGACTGTCTAATCCTCCTCTTTATGGACCAAGTTCCTGCCAATGAACAGCCTTCCTGACCCAGGGCTGGGAGGGAGCCCCCCTCCCTTCCTTCTCCGGTGTCACATCCCCAGCCTTCACTCATTCAAATAATGACCTGGTTCATTATCTCCCTTTCTCTTGTTATTTCCTTTTGCTCATTTAAAAGTGTCCTTGCTCATTTAAAACAGTCTTATGGACTCTGTGGGAGAGGGAGAGGGCGGGAAGATTTGGGAGATTGGCAATGAAACATGTAAAATATCATGTAGGAAACGAGTTGCCAGTCCAGGTTCGATGCATGATGCTGGATGCTTGGGGCTGGTGCACTGGGACGGCCTAGAGGGATGGTATGGGGAGGGAGGAGGGAGGAGGGTTCGGGATGGGGAACACATGTATACCTGTGGCGGATTCATTTTGATATTTGGCAAAACTAATACAATTATGTAAAGTTTAAAAATAAAGTAAAATTAGAGAAAAAAAATATATTAATAAAAAAATAAAAAATAAAAGTGTCCTTGGAGTTCAAATGAGTTCCCAATTTAACCCTGATTTAAAATGAGTGGCTGGAGGAAAACTGGAGATCTAACCAACAGTATATTTTTTTTACCCCAGGGTCTGCATATCACGTCTCTGTTCCTAAAGTTAAAAAGTAAAAGTTGCTCAATCGTGTCTGAGTCTTCGCAACCCCAAAGACTATATAGTCCATGGAATTCTCCTGGCCAGAATTCTGGAGTGGGTAGCTTTTCCCTTCTCCAGGGGATCTTCCCAACACAGGGATTGAACCCAGGTCTCCTGCATTGCAGGCAGATTCTTTACCAGCTGAGCCACAAGGGAAGCCCAAGAGTACTGGGAGTGGGTAGCATATCCCTTCTCCAGTGGATCTTCCTGACCCAGAAATCGAACCGGGGTCTCCTGCATTGCAGGCAGATTCTTTCCCAAGTGAGCTATCAGGGAAGCCCCTCTGTTCCTAAGAGACAATTTAATACAATTTTGAAAAGCCAGGTGGGCTGTGTTTTCATCATGATTCTGCCAGTTAGCACTTTGTGACCTTGGGCAAATTAACCCTCTCTGCGTCTGAGATTTTTTTATTATTGTTGTTTAGTCTCTCAGTCGTGTCCCTGACCAGGGATCAAACCTGAGCCCCCTGCATTGGCAGGCAGATTCTTTACCACTTGGGAAGCCATCTGGGTCCTTCTGGCATTCATGGTTTTCTGCCAGAAGCAGCCCTTGTGTGGCTGGAGATTTGGATCTTGTTAAGTCGTGCTTCACAGTAAAGAAGATGGAGAGCATCATGCAGCTTAGTGCACTAACTTTTGGGGTTCCCAGTGAGTCACGTCTTGTCTTGGGCTCGGTCAGGTGGGCTGCTATAATGGCTGTGCCTCCACGCAGTCTTCATTCACGAGTGCTGAACCTGGGAGAGGTTGTGGAGTTGAGAAACTGGAATCACTTCTTTAGAAAGTAACAATAAATCAACTTTCTACACACCACACCTTTTCCAGGGTACCGGAGCTGGAGGGGGTGATGATGAACAGGGAGGGTTCTGACCCCGTCTCGTCCCTGCAGCTGGCAGTGGGCACACTGCTGGGTCGGGAGGCAGTGGAGCATCCGTGGCCATGCCAGGCTGATGGATAGAGGCCTCTGGTTATTTGCCCATCAGTGGTAAAGAACAAGGCGTGAGAAACACGCAAAACCGGGCATGTTGTCTTTTTGTTTCTCATATAAGTTTGTGAACCATTTGATTTGTCCCTTTTGAAACTGGGCATTCATTTAGATTTTCTTACTTTTTTTTTTTTTTTAAATTTTGTCTGCACTCAGTCTTTGTTGCAGTGAGCAGGCTTCTCTAGTTGTTCTGTGAGGGCTGAGTTGCCCCACGGTGTGTGGGATCTTAGTTCCCTGACCAGGGGTAGAACCTGCATCCCCTGCTTGGGAAGGTGGATTCTTAACCACCGGACCACCAGAGAAGTCCCAAGAATTTCTTACCTTTCTTGATTTCCAATGGGATCATTGATTTTTTTTTTGTCTTTAAAAAAAATATTGAAATTAGTTGATTTACAATATTGTGTTCATTTCAGGTATAAAGCACTGTGATTGTAACACACACATACACACATGCATATATATTCTACGGATTGTCTTCCCTTAACAGTTATTACAGAATATGGAGCTGAGACAATCCTGTGGTATACAGTAGGTCCTTATTGGTTATCTGTTTTATATATAGTAGCATGTATATGTTAATCCCAATTTTTTAAGCTGGATGTCTCTGGAACTGAAACTGTACTCAGCTTCTACTTATTGGGAGGGTAATTCATAACAGTCTGCCCATCCTGGTCTCTGAAAGGTTTAAGGAGCCTCTGAATAGTTTTAGGAGGCTCTGACAAAGAAAAGAGTTGCTCAGTTAACAATGTCACAATGAAAGGCACCATGCTGTTCCGCAGTCAGAGTTGCAGAAATTGAATGAAATGACTCATGTTGAAAGACCTGTGTCCCCCACATGTGGTATGTGATCATTAGTTCCTCTCCCCATGTGTTTGAATTAGTATTTAAAACACTGAAATACGTTTCGCTAAGAAAACCAATAGCTCCACAAAAGTAATGTATATCATTTATTTGTATAGTTATTTCTTAAAAATAGATTTTTCAAATACACCAAAATTATTGAAAATCATAATATGCCCCAGTGGGCCACCTAGGTTTCAAAGGTTAATGTTTTGCCATATATGCCTTAAATTCTTAATGACATGAAACCTTACAAATGCAGTGGTGAGTTACCCTCCTGCCCCAGCTCACCTCATCCTTTCCCTGGCTCTTTTTAAGAGCACTCTCTCCTGGCGATGTACATTTGTCAGTGTTTTCCAACTTTCACTGTATCTCTATATTTATAAACTATAGTTATAGTTGTATAGTTTATATATAGTGTTGTGCATTTTAAAAAGATACATACATACAATGCAGTGTATCCTCTGAACCTGTGTTTTTACACACTCATTTGAGATTTGCATTGCATGGAAAACTACTTCCTTTTAGCTGCTGTGTGGGCTTCCCTTGTAGCTCAGTGTGTAGAGTCCGCCTACGATGCAGGATACCTGGTTTCGATCCCTGGGTCGGGAAGATTCCCCCGGAGAAGGAAATGGCAACCCACTCCACTATTCTTGCATGGAGAATCCCATGGACAGAGGAGCCTGGCGGGCTACAGTCCATGGGGTCACAAGAGTTGGACGCGACTTAGGATACCATTGGTCTGGAATATCCCATAGTTTATTTAGATGCTTCCTATATATTGTCACCAAGCACTGTTTTCATCTCTGATTCAGAGCCGGTATTCAAACCCAGCTTTCTCTAATTCCATCAAGCAATGCATTCAATAAATACTAGGAAGAAAACATTTTAAAGAATGAGCTTGCAGACTGCCTGCTAGATCTCTGGGATCTAAATGTAAAGGAAATTGGCTGTCCATCCTCCTGGCAAAGCAGGATCAGGGCAGCCTTGTCTTGCTGGGAGAAGGCAGTTGGTATGGGCATACACTGCAGGAGGCCCCGGGGTCCCAGATGTGGTGGGTCACTACCTGAGATATTGGCTGAAGGGGAAGCAAAAGATCCTTTCTTTATGGATAATAAATATTGGGGAATCAATGACATTAAAAAAATTAGAGTGTAGTTAATTTACAATGTTGCCTTAGTTGCAAATGTGCAGCAAAGTGGTTCAGTTATACATTTGTTGTTCAGTCGTTCAGTCGTGTCCAAGTCTTTGAGACCCCATGGACTGCAGCATGCCAGGCTTCTCTGTCCTTCACCATCTCCTAGAGTTTTCCCAAACTCATGTCCATTGAGTCTGTGATGCTATCCCACCATCGCATCCTCTGTTGCCCCCTTCTCCTCCTGCCTTCAATCTTTCCCAGCATCAGGGTCTTTTCCAATGAGTTGGCTCTTCACATCAGGTGGCCAAATTAGTGGAGCTTCAGCATCAGCATCAGTCCTTCCAATGAATATTCAGAGTTGATTTCCTTTAGGATTGACTGGTTTGATCTCTTTGCTGTCCAAGGGACTCTCAAGAGTCTTCTCCAACACCACAGTTTGAAAGCATCAATTCTTTGGCGCTCAGCATTTTTTATTGTCTAACCCTCACATCCGTACATGACTACTGGAAAAAATCATAGCTTTGACTATACAGACCTTTCTGGAAAATTCATGTCTCTGCTTTTTAATATGCTGTCTAGGTTTATAATTGCTTTTCTTCCCAGGGGCAAGTGTCTTTTAGTTTCATGGTGCAGTCACCATCCATGGTGATTTTGGAGCCCAAGAAAATAAAAGTCTGTCACTGTTTCCATTGTTCCCCCATCTATTTGCCATGAAGTGATGGAACCTTATGCCATGATCTTAGTTTTTTGAATGTTGAGTTTTAGGCCAGCTTTTTCACTCTCTTCTTTCACTTTCATCAAGAGGTTGTTTAATTCCTCTTTGCTTTCTGCCATAAGGCTGGTGTCATCTGCATATCTGAGGTCATTGATATTTCTTCTGGCAATCTTGATTCCAGCTTGTGATTCATCCAGCCCAGCATTTCTCATGATGTACTCTGCATATAAGTTAAATAAGAAAGGGGACAATATATAGTCTTGACGTATTCCTTTTCCGATTTGGAAACAGTCTGTTGTTCCAGGTCCAGTTCTAACTGTTGTTTCTTGATCTGCATACAGGTTTCGCAGGAGGCAGGTAAGGTTGTCTGGTATTCCCATCTCTTGAAGAATTGTCCACAGTTGGTTGTGATCTACACAGTCAAAGGCTTTAGCATAGTCAGTGAAGCAGTAGTATATGTTTTTCTGAAATTCTCTTGCTTTTTATATGATCCAATGGATGTTGGCAATTTGATCTCTGGTTCCTCTGCCTTTTCTAAATCCAGCTTGTATATCTGGAAGTTCTCAGTTCACATGCTATTGAAGCCTAGCTTGAAGGATTTTGACCATTACTTTGTTAGCGTGTGAGATGAGTGTAATTGTGTGGTAGTTTTTACATTCTTTTGCATTGCCCTTCTTTGGGACTGGAATGAAAACTGAGCTTTTCCAGTCCTGTTTTTTCCAGCCACTGCTGAGTTTTCCAAATTTGCTGGCATATTGAGTGCAGTGCTTTAACAGCATCATCTTTTAGGTTTTGAAATAGCTCAGCTGGAATTCAGTCACCTCTACTAGCTTTGTTCATAGTGATGGCTTCCTAAGGCCCACTTGACTTCATACTCCACGAAGTCTGGCTCTAGGTGAGTGATCATACCATCGTGGTTATCTGGGTCATGAAGATCTTTTTTGTTTAGTTCTTCTGTGTATTCTTCTTAATATCTTCTGCTTCTGTTAGATTGATACTGTTTCTGTCCTTTATTGTGCCCATCTTTGCATGAAATGTTCCCTTGGTATCTCTAATGTTCTTGAAGAGATCTCTAGTCTTTTCCATTCTATTGTTTTCCTCTGTTTCTTTGCATTCTTCACTGAAGAAGGGACTTCCCTATAGCACAGATGATAAAGAATCTGCCTGCAGTGCAGGAGACCTGGGTTCAATCCCTGGGTCGGGAAGATCCCTTGGAGAAGGAAATGGCAATCCACTCCAGTATTCTTGCCTGGAGAATCCCACGGACAGAGGAGCCTGGTGGGCTACCGTCCATGGGGTCACAAAGAATTGGACACGACTAAGTGATTAACACACACACTTAAGAAGGCTTTCTTATCTCTCCTTGCTCTTCTTTTGAACTCTGCATTCAAATAGGTATATCCTTCCTTTTCTCCTTTGCCTTTTGCTTCTCTTCTTTTCTCAGCTATTTGTAAGGCCTCCTCAGACAACCATTTTGCCTTTTTGCATTTCTTTCTCTCGGGGATGGTTTTGATAACCACCTCCTATATGGTGTTGTGAACCAGCAATCCACATTTCTGCAGGCACTCTGTCTATCAGATGTAATCTCTTGAATCTATTTGTCACTTCCATTGTATAATCGTAAGAGTGTGTAGATGTTAATTCCCAAAGTCCCAATTCATCTCTTCTCTCCCTATCACCTTGGGTAGGTAAAGGTTTGCTTCCTATTTCTGTGGGTCTCTTTCTGTATTGTAAACAAGCTTACTTGTATCAGATATTAGATTCCACTTGGAAGCGATATGATATGATAGTTGTCTTTGTCTGATTTTCTTTGCCTAATATGATAACGTCTAGGTCCCTCCACTTTGCTGTAAATGGCATGGTTTCATTCTTTTTTACGACTTGGTAATGTTCCATCGTGTCTACGTACCATGTCTTCTTTATCCACTCTTCTGCTGATGAGCACTTAGATTCCTTCCATGTCTTGGCTGTTGTGAATAATGTGGCTGTGAACATTGGGGCACATGGATCTTTTCGAGTTAGAGTTTTCTCTTGATAACAATGGTAGGTTTTGAGGCCTGAAAGACTCTGAGGGACAGGGAAAGGTTTTAAAGGAAGTGTGAGTCAAGGGCCCAGCCCTAAGGACCTAAAAATCCAGCAGGGGAGACGAAAGTAACATGAAACAGAACAACTGGGTATGGAACAGCTTGCTGTGTGCTGTGCCCCTTGTCATCTTTTACAGAAATGAAATATCCTCTTTTTCTCCACATCTTGACTTCTGCCTCAACAATACCTTCTGGAAATACTTTCAAGGCATCTAGTACAGAACAAATGTATTTTTAAAGGCCATGTAATATTCCATGCTATGGACATACCATCATTTATTTGACTATTCTGTTGTTAATGGGTCATCTCCTTTTTTTCACTGTAATTGGCTAAAAGCTGTAGCAGTTAATGTCCTCATACTATATATATGTCCTGATGTGCTCAGATTTCTGCGGGAGAGTCTACCAAGACTGGCATGGTGGCAGAGGAGGGTGTGTGTATTTCTAATTTTAATAGATGCTGTCTTATTGCTTTCTAAAAAGGCTAGGATTCATACTCCACA